>NW_028227259.1:144085439-144092939 GCF_978045245.1 Mus caroli | reverse complement strand
AAATGTGCTCAGCTTTTGTAAAGAGGCGCGTTGGCGGCGCCTGTCCTATTACAGGCGACACATGATCAATAGGCTGATAACGCAGCAACATCAATATAAGCGACAGAACAATGAGGGATATCATTGGGCATCTATCTTAATATAGCCCGCTACAAGCGCGCTGACAAAGAGTGCAGCTCATGAAAATTCCGCCCCACGATCCCCCATCTCCGCTCCAATATGCACACGCACTCCCCCAGCTGCCGGCGCTATTATTCTCCAATTTCAATTTGACACCCCAGCCTTTCATGCTAATTCTATTATTGTAGGAAGTTTATGTGATTTCATATCACTAGAAATCGGTAATGTATAATAACCCTTTGGGCAAGAAACCCAGTCCCCGCAGCCGCCACCGGAAAATAATTACTTTCATATCAAAACTCTGCAGGAGCCCAGCGGCCCGGCCCTCTGCAGCCCCCGGCTCTCGTCACCCCGCGCCGCGCGCCCCCGGCGTGTGCCAGTGTGCGGGGGTGCGCGCTAGGGCGCGCGGGGTGGAGGTGGTGGTGGTGGTGGTGGTGGTGGTGGTGGTGTGTGTGTGTGTGTGTGTGTGTGTGTGTGTGTGTGAACGCAAGGGGGAGGGAGGGAGCGCAGGGTAGAAGGGGGGATCGCGGGGGAAGCTCTGAGAAGGGAAGCGGAGCTGAGGTTGCATACATTTGTGCAATCAGAAAACACAAACACGCACACAAAAGGAAGCTCAGAGTGAGGACCTGGGGGGAGATTTGGACTCCCCTCCCAAGCCCACTCCCCAAAAGAGGAGTGCATCCTTGGGAGGAGGAGGAGGGGGATGAGGAGGAGGAGGAGGAGGAGGAGGAGGAGGAGGAGGAGGAGGAGGAGGGAGAGGTAGGGGGGAGCAGCCCAAAATTTTAAAAACGATGGAGCCCAGAGTTTGCGTTTGATCAGCTTTATTTATAAAAAATGGTACATATATAAATATTCTTAGACATTTTTGCATTTTACAAGGCTGAGGATTCTCGTTGTGGGTTTTGTGTGGGTGTGTGGGTGTGTGGGTTAGGGGATACGGGGTTTTTTGATCCCTCCGAAGGAGGAGACCTCACCCCAGGACCTGCAGCTGCCGCCTTGGTCCCCATCGACACAGCGTTTTCGTTTGCCTTTAAAAATAATAATAAAAGGAAGAAAACAAAAAGCAAGAGGGAAAAGCAATGTCTCTAAGAGCCGATCACCTGATTCGTTGGGAGTCTGGGGCTGAGCGAGCGGGCTCGACTGGCTAAGCGCCTCTTCCAGCCGCGGTCCCCAGCTCAGTCCATGTCCACCTCCTCGCCCTCGGGAGGGCTGGGTCCTGTAGCAGCGCCCGGCTCAGCGGCGCCGCAAGTGGCTGGCTCCCCGGGTGGGCTGGGGGCTCTAGGGCCCGGGCCGGGCGACGTTTCGAGAGGTGGGGGCGGCGAGGCCGCGGGGCAGACGGTCCCCACGTCCGCGCAGTCCCCGGCACCGCTCTCGGCAGCCGCCGCTGTTAGGTCCCGGAAAGAAGCGGGAGCGGGTGGCCCGGGAGAGGCAACAACCTCAGGGCTGCGACGGGAGAAGGCCGGGTCCGCAGCGCCAGCAGGTCCGGGGAAGGCCCCGAAACTGGCCTGCGCGGGTGGTGCGGGGGGCGCGGGGGGCGCGGGCGGCGCGTCCTTGGGCACCAACTCAGGGCCCGCTCCGCCCTTGAGCGCTGCCTGTGGCACCAGGAAACCCAGGGGCTGCGTGATGGGGTAGAGCAAAAAGTGGCCCTTGCCAATCAGGGTCCGAGGTGCACACGGCAGCCCCGGCGTGAAGTCCAGCCCCGCAGTGGCCGCAGCGTTGGCTGGGGTGGCTTTGCGGCGCGGTGGCGAGTCGGACAGCAGGCTCTCCACGCTGAACGGGCTAGCCTTAGGCAGGCCCGCAGTCGCCGCCGCTCCGGGCCCGCAAGGGACCGTGTCCTTGTCCGCCGGGCGGCCTAGCCGCGGCTGCGGGCCGGCGCCGCTTCTTTGGCTCGGGTAGAAGGCGGGATCGCAGGTGCCAGGCGCGGGTGGCTCGCCAGGAGGTACCGGAGCGGAACCCGCGATGCCAGAGCCGTGTGCTCCAGGACCCTTGGCCGCGGCGGTCGGCGGTGGCGGCTCGGGTGGCTCTGGAGAGAGGCCTCCGCCACCGCTGTCGCTGTCGGAGCTAGGCGCGCTGTGCAGGGACAGGCCACCGGGCGAGTGCAGGTGGCGGCTCTGACTCTTGAGCAGTTTCTTCTCGTGTTTGCGTTTCTTCTTCTCCATCTTCTCCAGTTCCTTGCGAGCGATCTCCTCCGGGTCCATGGGCTCCCCGCTGCACGTGGTCGGGTGCGAGTTGTGGGCCGGCCGGCCCGGGCCCTTTTTGGTGTTCTCCTTCTTTCTCCATTTGGCCCGGCGATTTTGGAACCAGACCTAGAACAGCCGGACAAAGGGGGGATGGGGGGAAGGCACAATCAGGCTGGCTAGCCCTCCGTGGGGGCCGCGGGCCTCCCAAGCGCGCCCCAGACAGGTCTGAACAACCTCGGCTCCAGCGGGAGCAGCCGGATCCAGGGCTAGCTCTCCACCGGCCCTTGGATCCTGATACTCGGCTTGCAGCTTCTGGCCAGCATCTCATCCGCCCGGAAGGAGCATAGATGGGCCTCTTGGCCAGCTTCCCGCTCTCAATTCTCACCTCCGGCCCCAGGGAGCTTGCCCCTTCCTCAGGCAAGCCCCGTGTCGCCTGTGACCCAGCGCTGTCCAGAGTTCCTGGTTGGGTGGTAGGGGACAGAAGCAGGCCCCGATTTGCCCTCGCTGTGGTCTCTCAGTTCTAAGGGGCCTGGCCTGGTGATCAGGAAAGGCTGTGATGAACTGGCAGCCCTCCACACCTGTGTTCCGGCCCCCAAGAGATGCTCAAAGCCCACATTGCAGGGTCTCCCTTGAAGGGAAATCTGGCCACTTCTTCCTCAAGAAGGGCCTGTGAAGCCGAACTTGGATGGACCTTCAGCAGCCAGTCCAGCTCTCCCAGCACAGCTAAGCACATCACTAAGCATATCATTCTTTATGCAGGACCTAGGACCAGGGACCACAAAGCTTTTCCAAAGTCAGGCCTAGCCTGACCTGGGGGGCGGGGGGTGCCACAAGGTGGGCAAGCAGGCCCGAAGCTGACCACCAGCCCCCCCCCCAAAGCAGGGATGTTCTGTAGTCTTTCCTGCTCTCTCAGCAGGCCTTGTCTGGGACAGCCAAGAAGAATTTAAAGATCACAGCAGCTCCCAAGACCACCACCGCTCCCTGGGCCAAGGACCTGGGCAAGGCTACCATGCCCTGCAGAATGTAGTCATGTTAAGGCTTTGTTGTGGCCCGCATAAAGTTGGCAGGATTGCACAGCAGACCTGCTCCAAGGGAGCCTGGTTTGTGCAGAAGTCTCTGAGACTAAGCCAACACCCTGGGAAGCTTTCTCTTTTCTTTTTCAAAACTTTTTTGGGGGGGAGTGAAATTTCCAGATTACTTCATCACCAGAAATTTCTGTCATATTAGAGGGGATATAAAAAAGATTCGGACTTCACTTAAGCTACAGAACAATTTGGAGAGAGGGATTTTTAAACAGATGAGAGCAGGCCAAAGCCCAGGACCCAAATATTTCAGGCAAAGCTATGGCGCTAAACTGGTATTTTGCCAACGTCTGCCTCCACCCCAGGCACCCACTAATAACACAGACCCCAAGGTTTCTGTATTCTAGGAAAGCATCTATTATGCAGACATTAATTCTGGAATTTTATTACGCCAAATTAACGCTGTTTTTTTTTTTTTTTTTTTTTTTTTTTTTTTTTTTTTTTTTTTTTTTTTTTAGCGAATACTGCCTCCTGACTCCTCATGAAATCGAATAACGAAGAGGTTGGGGAGGGAGGAATTTAATGGAAAAGGGTCTTAAATTCAGATGCCTTTTTAAAAAATAAAAAGCCCCCTCTTTTCCAATGTGTTAACCGCGAAAGTTTCCACCTCCTCTCCCACGAATGCACCCCTTCCAGCGGCTGTTTGTAAGACGATGGATAAATGCATGTTTCTATCTTAATATTTCACAAGCCAGAGGTAAAGCAACAGATCTGTCAGCTTCGAGGATGGGAGAAAGCCTCTGTCAAGAGCGCCCAGGCCAGGGCCCACTTTGTCCCCTCCTGGAGGGCTTTTCGAGCCTCGGCAGCCTTTCCAGACTGTGCGCCGCGGCCACAGCCAACCTACACCCGGCTTCCCCGAATCGAACGCAGTCACTGCAGTGGCTACTGGGGCGCCACCAGGATCTCCCCCCAATCACCTCGGCACTCTCAAGTTACTCACCTCCAGATGGGAGAAGGGGTTCAACCCTCTTAATCCCCACCATGGCCAGCAGCGCGGAGCCTGAAACCACCTCCCCGCCACTTAGAACAAAGGCGGCCCTGCCTCACCGCGTTCTGCACGCCTAGTGCGGGATCTCGGACTCCTTGGGCGACACCAATCTTTACCTGAACTCGGGACTCAACCAGGTCCAGGCGCAGCGCCAGCGCCTCGCGCATAAACACGTCCGGGTAGTGGCTCTCATTGAACGCCTTCTCCAGCTCCTCCAGCTGCCAGCCGGTAAAGTTGGTGCGGGTGCGTCTCCGTTTGCAGCCGGGGCTCTCCTTGTCTGGATCCCCCGAGTCTGCGGGCATGCACAGGACGCTGCAAGGCTCAGCCACCTGGCAGATGCTTGCCTCGCTTGCACCCACTTCGGGTGCGGGGTGCACGGAGGAGTGGGTCGCTATTCTCCGACGGCCTGGTGCACCCCACCCCGAGGCCCCCCGTTGTGTTTCCCCGTGTCCCCGCCTCCAGCCTACCTGCAAGCTTGAAGGGCTGGCTTTCGCCGGCCACCCCGCAGGCAGCCGGCAGCAGCGGAGTGGGGTTGACCACCGAGGCGGCGGCTGCAGCGCACGAGCCGCTGAGCAGGCCGTCGATGGAGAAGGGCACCGAGGCCGCGGCAGCGGCGGCGGCGGCCGACTGCAGCTGGTGACCGGCCAGCTCGTACACGTGGTGGTGGCCCAGCGGGTAGGGGAAGCCCACCACGCCGCCCAGCGAGCCCCCGAACTGGGCATGCGGGTGCTCCAGGAGGCGACCGTCCATCATCTCGCGCGCGGAGCTGGCGGGGCGCGGGGGCGCGGACGGCGGCGGGGACAGGGGCCCGGAGCCCTACACATGCTTCGGCCCGCGCTCCGCCGCTTTACTTTATCAACATCAAGCTCTCGATAATTAGCCGCGGCCCGGGGAATTTGGGACCAATAAGAAGCGCTAATCGGCTCTGACGTCAGAGGCGTGCTGGGTGCAAGGAAACGTTTTCCATATCGATTGCTAATTATACCTGACACGCACCTCCATAAACAGTATCAGGAGCTGTCACAACAAGACGGGGTGGGGAGGGAGGGGCACCGCCGCGCTCGGCCGGCCGGGGGCCCCCGGCGAGCCCCCCACTCCTGCCCCCCGCCGCTCCCGCCCCTCGCCTCCTTCTAATAGATTTCCCTTTAAAACATTCGCCGGCGTGTTGTGGGGATTTTTCACCAGAAATGCTGTACTCTCTGAACCTTTAAAGTGATGTTGCTCCAATTACAGAGAGACATTGAGCGGCAAATAGACTGATCCAATAATGGGAGATTCATCATCCGCTCTTTCCGAAACTGTCACATTGAATTTAAAACTACAAGGGCTTCTCTACCAGCGGCCTCTCCCGGGCTGCGGGCCGCCGCGAGCGGCGGAGGGAGGAGGAGGGGGAGGAAGAGAGGAGGAGAGGAAGGGGAGAGAAGTGTCCCGACGAACTGGAAGACCAGGGGAAGAAAGAGGAGGAAGAACAAGCCCAGGAGGGAGGGGGGAGAAAGGAAAGGATTGGTGGAGGAGGAGTGCAGAAAGAGAAAGGGAGGAAGGAGAGGAAGTGGATGGAGAGGAGGAAAGGATGGAGGGGAAGGGAGAAGAAGAAAGGGAGGAGAATGGAGGAGGAAGGAGAAGTAGGAATGGGGGAGAAAGGAAGGAGAGAGGAGTGGAACCAGAAGAGATGAAAGGACAGAGAGAAGCGAAGGATAAATAAAGCAGGAGAGAGAGAAGAGAAAGCGGGGAGGAGGGAGGATAAAGAGAAGGGAGAATGAAAACGGAGAGTGGAGAGAAGGGGAGGAAGGAGGGGAATAAGGCAGAAAGAGAGAAGAAAGGGAGGAAAGTGGAACTAGATGGACAGAGAGACCAGAATGAAAGGGGGAGGGGAAGAGAGAGGTGGGAAGAGGAGAACTTCCAAACAGTGATCCAGCCAAATGCGGCCCCCACCTATAAGGAGTCTAACCCGACGCCCTCCTCCTTGATTGGCAGTTACCCCATCAATATAGACAGGGTGGTGGCAGCTGGGGCACCCTAACCCCACTTAACTCCCACACATATGGGTCCTGGATGCCAGCCCAGAGGAGGAGGGGGCATGGAAGGAGGAAGGGCAATGGTAACTTCAGGATAGTGACCAATGGCCCACGTATCCCTTCAAATAAATAAATAAATAAATAAATAAATAAATAAATAAATCTCCCTCTGAGTCAGCTCTGAAGAATGGGTTGGAGGCACTAACCCATCTATTATAATTAAATTATGTTCGCAGTGAGATGCCATTCCCTTCTCCACTGTAAAATATTGATAGTCTCAAAAACTAAATCATTAGGGGACATATCCTTAAATAAGCCGCAAGCACGGACTGTGAGCAGAGGTGGACGCAGTCAGGATGGATGGGGATGGGGATGGGGGATGAGGGATAGGGATGGGGGATGGGGTTGGGGGATGGGGATGTATCCTTTGTAAAAGCAAGTTTATCACTGGAGAGATGGCTTTTTGCTGACTCTAAATTTGTAGGCAAAGTACTCTGACCACCTGCCCCGTGAAGGAAGCCTGATCATCACAACCCCAGGACACAGTGACAAGTTTGCTTTAGCAAAAGTAAGCCCTAAGCAGGAAGAAATGGGACAGGCCAGAATGGTGTGTTCTCTCTCTCTCTCTCTCTCTCTCTCTCTCTCTCTCTCTCTCTCTCTCTCTCTCTCTCTCTCTCTCTCCCTGTGTGTGTGAGTGTGTGTGTGTGCCCTGACCCACTGAGCTGGCAGAGAGGGAACCAGACTGCCCTTGGGGTGGTTCCCCCAACACTCATGTCTGGGCCTGGACCCCAGCCCGACTACAATCGGGCCTAGCTTCTAATCTACAGTGGCTGGACTACCAAATTGGACTTAATTACTCCCTCCCTCTGTCTCTGAAGGAGCGGGGAATGTACAGAGTTGGAGACAGGCCTGGAGGTGGGGGGACCCTTCTCCCCGTGACACTAGAAGGGCGCTGCAAGGGTTAATCCCGAGGTCAAGGGCCAAGAGCACTACTTTTCGCTATAATTTAATTTCTTTCGCTATAAATACTACACGTAAACGCTGCCCATCCGGCTCGATTTTGCCCGTGGCCACTGCCGCCTGCTTTTCTGTCGCGCTCGCGATCTGGAATGCGC
>NW_028227259.1:143652939-144080439 GCF_978045245.1 Mus caroli | reverse complement strand
AAAGTGTTAGATCTAAGCAGCCATTCTCAAAATACATTAACAGTTTCCAAAATCTATATCGCTGCTTAATTAAATATGTTATCCTGTTTATAGGATCCGCGGCTAATTATTTAGAGTCATTTAATCTACTCAATTTGCACGTTAATTAAACAGCATCGGTTTGCAGCGAGCGGCCCGGCGGCCTGGGAGGGAAGCAGCGCCCCCTGGCGGGAATCTTACTTTGACAGGCGCTCGGGATACTGTCCAGCAGGCGGGTTGTGCGCTGCGCTTCTGTGCCCAAGAGCCGTCCACCCAGCGATATTCCAGGGTAGGAAGCTCTGATGGGTGGAGACCACTGGTATTCAGGCACAGGAAGGACTGAGGAGCCAAGGGAAACCTTCTCAGGCAACCTTAGAGAGAATTTAGGGTGGCCTGTCCAGGCTGATTAAGATTTAATTCTGATTATTTGTGGGTAAAGGGATTCATCTGTCTACTCTATCCTTCCACCCTCTCACCCATCCATCCATCTGTCCATTCAGCCACACAATTGTTTACCCATCTACCTATCCACCCATCCATCTCCTGCATCTATCCATCCATTTACCTACCCGCCCATGCCCATTCACCCACCCATCCACCAATACTCCCTTCAAAGGAGTGGGAAGACCCAGCACAGAGCCAGTGGGAAGCTAGGGTGCAACTTTAGGCTGGAAAGAGGCTCAGAAGCCTCTCTCCACGAGCTGCAGAAGCAACTCGCATCCCTCCCCTCTTCAGCCTGGGGCGAGGGGCCCCAAGCCCAAGCCCGCCTGGTTAACTGGAAAAAGATGAAGCCTCGCCCCGCCCCCTCACTCGCCGCCTAATTGTTTTCTCTCTCCTGTCCCATCTGTCCTTCTCCGCCCGTGTGTATTTTGGCCTTTGTCTGGCTGCCCTACGCTGACACTCTCTTTCAAAGCCCACTTCTGTCACCCTTCACCGATCTCTTCTGCCCCATTAACCCATCGGCACGAGGCCCCGACAACAAAGGCCCGGGGTGGCACTGGCGCGCGGGCAGACCACGCATCGTCCAGAGTGGACACTGAACGTTCGACTCGACGGGGAGGGATGAACCAGCTAGCTACACATGGACGGGGCGGGCCTCGAATCCGCACATCCTCCGATGCAGGCAGGCCTTGGCAGGGCATCCGCAGCAGCTGCAGTAGGGAAAACTAATCCATCCACCCGACCTCCTGCTTTGTCCTTCCCGGGACCCGGATATGGCACAGGCTGTGGGAGGAGGAAGCAGCCCACCTCATGGCTGGGCAGATAAGCAATATTCTGGAACTTAGCCTTGAATTTGTCTGATTCTGTCGTCCTATGACACCCTCGGAAACAAACAAACAAACAAACAAAACCGCAGCCATGATGGCCCAGCCTGTAGGGGTGCATTTTCTGTTGGGTTAACGGATCTCCCTCACCCTTCTTGTTCCAAGCAGGAGGAAGAGGGATTGTCATCTGAAGACTGACCACAAATGACCACCAGAAGGCCACCTTTCTCTACACTGGGGCCAAGTGGCAGCAAGACTCTTAACAGACATTGCGACCAAACCAATTACCAAAGTGGTCTTGGGGTGAGACCTTATCACACACACCCCCCCCCAAGCTGTGTACTACTACCTAAGCAAGTCTGCACAGTTAAGGAGAAAACACATCTCAAGTTCAGACTGGACAGCAGAGAAATTTGGAATGGGTTGTTTGTTTTTGTATGGCTGGCCTGGAACTCACTATGTAGCCTCAAAAACTCACAGAGATCCTCCTGCTTCTGTCTCCTAAGTGCTGGGATTCAAGGTGCCACTGTCATAGTTTGCTGGCTCACTAGGGTTTTTAAAATTAAGCTTTTAAAGATTTAAAAATGTGTGTTCATCTATGTGTATGTATGTATGTATGTATGTATGTATGTATGTATGTATGTATGTTTGAGCCCACAGACATTGGAAGAGAGCCCCAGATCTTCTGGAGCTGTAGTTACAGGAGGTTGTGAGCCACCAAGTGGGTGTTGGGAATTGAACCCCAGGTCCTCTGCAAGAGCGGTAAAGGCACTTACCTCCTGAGCTATTTCTCCATCCCCTCCACTGTTTGTTTTCATATGTTAAGGTAGAATCTTGTGTATCTTGCTTTGAACTCACTATGCAGCTAAGGATTTGAAACGCTGATCCCGCCTCTCAAGTGCTGGGATTACAGACATGAGCCATCATTCTGGCTAATTTATTTGGTCGAGACAGAGTCTCATGGATTCTAGACTGACCTTGAACTTGCTGTGTAGCCAAAGATGACCTTGAACTCCATACCTTTCTGTCCCCACTTTCCAGTGCTGAGATTACAGAGAGATGAATCATGGCTGGTTTAGGCATGTGTAGGGCGTCAAATTCAACGTGTCATGCATGTTAAATGAGTACTCTGCCAATTATGGCTTTTTATTTAAGAGTTATTTTTTAATTAAGTGTTTGTGTGTATGTGCATGTACATGTCTGAGTGCAGGCTCATTAGACCAGAAGGAACTGCTGGCTCCCCCGGAGCTGGAGTGGAGAGGATTGTGTGTTATCACATGTGAATGCTGGGAAGAGCACTCTGGTCCTTTGCAGGGGCAGCAAATGCAAATGCTCTTTTTTTTTTTAATTTATTTTATATACAGAGTACACTGTAGCTGTCTTAAGACACAGCAGAAGAGGATCCCATTACAGATGGTTATGAGCCACCATGTGGTTGCTGGGAATTGAACTCAGGACCTTCAGAAGAGCAGTCAGGGCTCTTAACCGCTGAGCCATCCCTCCAGCCCCATGCAAATGCTCTTAACTGCCAAGCCATCTCTCCAGATACCCACCCAACTGTGTGTGTTAGATGAGGAGCTTGCAAGAAGCTGGGTGTGCACACCTAATTTTACAAGAAGATGCTGAACACTTGTAATCTCATCACAGGGAATTTTGAGACTGGATGATTGTGAGTTCAAGGCCAGCCTGGGCCTTACATGTCTTAAACACACACACACAGGAGAGAGAGAGAGAGAGAGAGAGAGAGAGAGAGAATTCTTAAGTCCTAGGTCCTTCCTTCTCCCCTGTTCCCAAGTCACCTCAAGTGACCGCTCTGGCCTGTTGCACCTTGGTGTAGGCTAACTCCAGGGAGTTCTGTCATCTCTACCTACTTTCATTGGAGGGGCCTGTTTTTCTTTTTAGAGCCTAATGGGTTACTAAATCCCTGTGAAACAAGTGTTCTTAATTCTTTCCATCCCTCTAAGTGCAGGCTATAGTTCAGCTTTGCTCTTATAAAGTGTGTGTGTGTGTGTGTGTGTGTGTGTGTGTGTGTCAATGTAGAGGTCAGGGGTCAGCATCAGGTGTCTCCCTCAGCCACTCTCTAGCTTACTCTTTCAGAAAGGATCTCTCTAAGGAGACTCACCAATTTGGCAAGCTGCCTGGCCTCAGTGTCCTCCTCTTTCTACCTCTTCACTGCTGGCATTACCAGTATGTGCCCAGTCTAAGCTTTGTATGGGTACTGGGAACCAAGCTCAGATCCGCACTTGCTCAGCAAGCACTTTACCCACAGGGCCTGCAGGATTTTTTCTTTAGGAGATATACATATTCATACACATATACACATGCATATGCACATACATAGTATTGGCAGACCACATCCTTTGAAAGTCCATATGCTTCAGACATAGCTTAGAGAGGTGAGCAAGGTCAGACCTGAAGGCCCCCTATATCTGTGGCTATGGCATGTGTGCCTTCAAAGGGGAAAGGGGAAGCACAGCTTGAAGGGTGACCTGCAGGACTCACAGCCACTTCATGGACCCCTCCCCCCCTTCCCTTCCCCATAGCAGACAGGAAAAGGTGTGGCTCTGGGCTGTAGAGACCTGACTGAGGTCAGCAACAAGGGCAATGTGCCAGCCTCATTGCCCAAATCACAGTGTTACTGGGACATGGGCGGTACTGTCAATGGCTTTTGAAGAGCACCATTTGGTGTCTTCGATTTCCCAGGTTATCAGCAGAGGGGTGTGAGTTACCCCCATTCACTGCTGGAGCATTTTCTTCACCCCCAAAAGAACCTCTGCACCCATTAGCAGTCACTCCCCATCCCCGACCCTCCCCCAGCCCTTGGCAACCGCTAATCCAGTTCTTGTCTCCACGGATTAGGCAAGGATAATTTTGCAAAAAAAGAGAGATTCTACCAGTCTGGGAGGGAGTGTATAAACGAGGAATGGGGGAGGGAGGGAGACACTCTCTCCCGTGGATCAACACAGCGGGAAGGTAATACACAGGAGCCACGGGGAGGGACAGACGGGATGAAAGCATCTTGTCCATTCGTTCTTACCCAGAGACATGTGTTTTCCCCAGCTGGCAATCCTCCCCCCCCCGCCCCCCCCGCCCCTGGCAATCCTCCCCCCCCGCCCCCCGCCCCTGCCAGGGTTCAAGGGTACATTCTTCTTTTTTAAAAAAAAGTGTTTGCACTTGTGTGTGCATTCGTGCGTACATGCACAAGAATAACCTCAGGCATCATCCACCCTGTGTGCACGCGTGTGTGTATGTGTGTGTGCATGTATGTATGTGTTTAAATTGCATTTATTTAGTGATGTATGATTGTGTGTGTGTGTATGTATGTGTGTTTAAGTTACATTTATTTGTTTAGTGATGTGTGTGCATGTGTGTATATATGTGTATATTTAAATTACAGTTTTTAAAAATATTTTATTTATTTATGTATATGAGTATCCTGTAGCTGTCTTCAGACACACCAGAAGAGGACATCGGATCCCATTAAAGATGGTTGTGAGCCACCATATGGTTGCTGGGAATTGAACTCAGGATCCTTAGAAGAACAGTCAGTGCTCCACTGAGCCATCTAAATTACATTTATTTATTTATTTAGTGATGTGTGTGTGTGTTTAAATTACATTTATTTATTTAGTGATGTGTGTGTGTTTAAATTACATTTATTTATTTAGTGATGTGTTCGTGTGTATATGTATGTGTTTAAATTGCATTTATTTAGTGATATGTGCATGTGTGTGTATGTGTGCCTATGTCTCCAGACATGTGCCACCGAGTACATGTGGAGGCGAGTGGACAGCTTCCTGGAGTGGCCGTTCTCTTTCACAACATGGGTCCCAGGCAACTCTCTTCACTGGGTCTTGGAAGAATGAGCCTTTGCCTGCTCTCCTGTCTCCTTCCCCTTGTTTCTTTGGTTTTGCTTTGCTTTGCTTTGCCTTGCTGTTTGAGGGAGGCTCTCTCACTGGCCTAGAGCTCAAGTGCTCCAGGCTAGCTGGCCAGAGAGCACCATTTTCACTTCTCTGGGGCTGGATTTGAAAATACCATCACAGCAAATTAACCGTTAGACTGGGTGGGGCTTTGTTGTTTCTACTGCAGTTTGTCCTTGTTTGCATTGAGACAGCGTTTTTATTAAATAGCCCTGGATGACTTAAAACTGGCTATGTAGATCAGGCTGGTCTTGAACTCACAGAGATTTGCCTGCCTCTGCCTCCCAAGTGCTGGGATCAAAGACGTGAGACACCACCACCCTCTCAGGGTCATACTTGGCTCAGTATCAGGACGAAACAAAGGCTTCAGATACCAGATTAGGTCCTTAAGCCTGGTGAGAAGAGGCATGAGATGGCATAAAGGGCCTTCCCTGGGTCCTGCATCCAACTGGGATGAGGAAGGGACAGTGGGGTGTGTGGACCTTCTCTGTGCTGGGAGACTACCCCATGTCCTTCTCACCCATGATAGGACATTTCAGAGCTGAGGACGTGGCTCAGCTGGTAAAGTATTTGCCATGCTGGTGTGAGGACCTACCAAGCAAATTCCAGGACATCCAGGACTGAATAGAGAAATCCTGTCTTAAACAAACAAACAAGAATGAATGAGAGAGAGAGAGAGAGAGAGAGAGAGAGAGAGAGAGAGAGAGAGAGAGAGAGAGAGGAAGAGGAGCTGGAGAGATGCACTGACTCCTCTTCCAGGAGTCCTAAGTTCAAACCCAGCAACCACATGGTGGCTCACAACCATCTGTAATGGGATCTGATGTCCTCTTCTGGTGTGCCTGAAGACAGCGGCAGTGTACTCATATACATTAAATAAATAAACAAACAAATAAATCTTTAAAAGAAAGAAAGAAACATAGAGGGAAGAAAAAGTGATCCTGTTTGGATTGGATTGTGAGATTTTGTTATTTGGAGCAAACCCCCACATTTATTATTTATTTAGTTATTTGGTTATTTATTTAAAATATTCTCTTTCTCTTTCTATTAATAAAATGTGTCCTTTAACGACCTCATACATGTAAACAGCTACTCTTTCCCCACCTTCTCTTATTTCCCTCCCACCCTGCCAGCTGAGGTCACCGGGCTGTGATGGATAGGACCAAACCACTGCACACACAGGCTCTAAATTAAAAAAAAAAAATCACTTTGCTTTATTTTAATTTCTTTTTATTTATTTACTTTTTTATTTGTTTGTTTATTCACCTATTTGAGAGTGTGTGTCCATGATGGGTGTGTATGGGCAGCTGAGCCAGCGCGTGCATGTGTGGAGAGAGCCAGCGCGTGCATGTCTGAGGACAGCTTTGTGGAGTTGGCTCTCTCTCCACTCTTATGTGGGTCCTGGGGACTGAACTCAGGTATCCAGGTTTGTTTAGCAAGTGCTTTTCATCTACTCTTATTTTAGTTTCTCAACTTTTTATGTAGCCCAGACTGGCTTCAAGCTCACTATAAAGCTGAGGCTGACCTTAAACTCCTGATCCTCCACCTCTCCAGTGCTGGGAGGACAGGCACCCACCACCACACTGGTGATGGAAGCCAGAGTGTCATGCACACTAGGCAAGCACTTTGCCAACTGAGGCAGCTACATTCCCAGGCCAAAAAAAAAAAAAACATTAAAAAAAAAAATTAGCCTGTTTCCACACCAGATTCAGCCATCCTCCCAACCCTTCACCAAGCCTGAACTGAGCAGTCTCAGCAATCTTGACTTCTAATGAGACTTTTCTTAATTTACGACAGAAATGAGCAGTTGTCTCCTAACCACCCGAATCTGAAATTAGCAGGCCTGGAGAAGAGAGACCAAAGAACACACATCAGCTCAGTTAAATAAGATCATTGCACAATGACACATCCCAGCTGGCTCTGCCATGTCTCAGATCAACGATGCAGAGTGTTCCTCGCTGGAGGCTGCAGTGACTCAAAAGCATTTAGCAGGACCTATGCGCTTAGTGGCCAGGAATGCTTAGTGGCCATTTTAAAACTAATTCTCAGCAGAGCTGTTCAGCTTCCGATGTGGAGAGAAACTGAGGCAGGGGGGAGCAGAGGGCAGACTGGGAGTCTTGCACAAGAGCATCACACCCGAGCAAGCGTTCCTCACTTCCTTCTTCCCTCTACCTTTACCCGCTATGCCACTGGTGTCCCTAAATATTTCTGGGAACTTCTGGGAGTCAGGGGTGCCTCAGCCACTTGGAAGCAACCTAAAAACAAAGGCATTGTTTAAATAGTGTGTTCTGGGCTAGGGGTGTGGCTCCATGGGCTAGGGGTGTGGCTCCATGGGCTAGGGGTGTGGCTCCATGGGTTGAATGCTCGCCTGACCTGCACTAAGCCCTGAGTTCCTAGCACTACATAGACCAGACATGGTGGTCCAAGCCTGTAATCCTAGCACACAGGAGGTGAAAACAGGGAGATCAGCAATGTAAGGTCATCCTTGACCAAGGGAAAAAAAACACACAAGAAACAGCCAACATTTCAAATCCAAGAATTTGGTGGTTGAGGCTGGAGAGATGTCTCCCAGGGTTAAGTGCTGCCGGTGTAAATGTGGGGACCTGAGTTATATCCCTAGCATCCACGTTTTTTTAGAAAAGCCAGATGTGGTCGCACATGTCTGTGATCCCAGCATGCCCAGAGGGAGACAAAGGATGGAGACAGGATCCTCCCCCAGAAGCCTGGATAGATTCGAAATACCCACATGGCAGCTCACAAGCATCTCTAACTCCAGTCCCAGGAGATCCACACTCTATTCTGGCCTCTGTGGGCATTGCACACATATGATGCAATATATTCATGTAGACAAAACACTCATACACATATGTTTTGTTTTCTTTTTTAAAAAAGGAAAATCGGTGCCCCCCCCCCATCCCAGGGCCTTGTGCTTGCTTGCTAAGCAAGAGCTTTACCACTGAGCTAAGTCCCCAATCCTGAAAATAATATTTCTTTTTGTTTTTTTGTTTTTTTTTTGGTTCTTTGTTTTGTTTTGTTTTTTTGTTTTTTGTTTGTTTGTTTGTTTGTTTTTTGGTTTTTTGAGACAGGGTTTCTCTGTAAAGCCCTGGCTGTCCTGGAACTCACTTTGTAGACCAGGCTAGCCTCGAACTCAGAAATCTGCCTGCCTCTGCCTCCCAAGTGCTGGGATTAAAGGCATGCACCACCATGCCCAGCCGAAAATAGTCTTTTTAAAGAGAAATAAAGAATGGAAGGAGAGCCTGTGAGACCCCTCCCCCACCCCTCCCCCACCCTTCCCCCACCCCTCCCCCACCCTGCCCAGCCAAGATGCTCTAGAGGTAAGGTTTCTGAGGAGGTGAGATCCTGTCCAAAGCAAGGAACAAGGCAAAGCCCAAAGCCCAAGGTTGTCCTCTGACCTCTACATGCCTGCCATGATATGAAAGTGCTGCACACATGTATGACACATAGAGAGAGACACACACATCAACAGTGGCCCCCTGAGCATGGTGGCTCATGTCTGAAATCTCAGTGCTTGGAAGAATGAGGCAGGGGGATTGCTATAAGTAACACCCTGTCTCAATAAAAAGGGGAAGGAACATTGGAAAAGCACACAGTGGTTGTGAGTCAGTCTTCCTGTGGAAGGAGGTAGAAGCTTCCAGAAAGATCCACAGTCTGGGTGACAGAGTCTTGGGTACAGATAGAGCTGGAAGAAAGGAAGTTTTCTTCCTTCCTTCCTTCCTTCCTTCCTTCCTTCCTTCCTTTCTTCCTTCCTTCCTCTTTGTTTTATTTTGTTTTGAGACAGAGTCTCCCCATATAGCCTTGGCTGGCCTAGAACTTGTCATGTAGACCAGGCTATCCTCAAACTCTCGTTGAGATCTGTTTGCCTCTACCTCCCAAGTTCTGGGATTAAACGTGAGTGCCACCAAGTCCAGTTTTTTGTTGTTTGTTTGTTTTTCTTGTTTTGTTTGTTTGTTGGCTGTCTCAGTCCAGGCTGGCCTCAAACTCACTAAGTAGCTGAGGATGACCTTGAACTCCAAACATCCCTGCTTCCTCTCCACCGGTGCTGGGATGGCAGACCGTGTGATACCAAGATCAGTTTACATGGCAGTGGGGATGGAGCCCAGGGCTTGTGTGTAGGCAGGACTGTACCAACTGAACTAAACTGCCACCCTCACCACCCTTTAGGCAGGCTCTGTAACCCAGGATAGCCACAAACTTCAGTTCCTCTTACCTTAGCCTCCCAGATGCACTTGTTACCATGCTAGGCTGCAATACAATTTCCTTGGGCCTTGTCCTGGAGCACAGGTAACCGGCTTGTCCAGCCAGCATCACAGCAGAGGTGGAAGTGGCTCCTCCTGGTTTACATCCATGGACTCCTATTCCCTTCTTTGGTTGCTTTTTTGGTTGCCAGAGCTTCAACACATCACACTTCATGTTCAGGACAGGCCAACGCCACAGATGTATTCTTTCTTTCAGTTGAGCTGTTCATTTGGTTCTAGGGTCCAAAGGGAAGTAAATGGGGTACTCAGTCATAGTCTCATGGGGTTAAAGTTGCCACAGACCCTTTTTATGACCTGTTTCTTGCATAGAATCTTTTAAAACTAAAAATTGAACTCAGAGTCTCACAAATGCCACTCAAACACTCTACCACTGAGCCACGCCCCCAGCCCCTCCCTGGGGGATTCTAGGCAGGGGCTCTACCACTGAGCCACGCCCCAGCCCCTCACTGAGGGAATTCTAGGCAGGGGCTCTACTACTGAGCCACGCCCCAGCCCCTCACTGGGGGAATTCTAGGCAGGGGCTCTACTACTGAGCCATCCCTATTTTTATTTTTATTTCAAGACAAGTTCTTACTAAATTGCTGAAGCTGACTTTGAACTTTGTAGCCTAAATGTTGGCCTTTCAGTCTTCCAGCTTTGGCCTCCTGGATAGCCGACGTGACAGGCTTCCACCACACTCAGCTTTTTCAGGTCAGTTAACCAGCCTGTGCGTTGTGGGAGGAGACCCACCAAACCCTTGCTGAGAATTGGCTTAGCCATCTTGAGACACTAGGCTGCAACACTACCCAGAAGCCCTCGTGGCTTTCATCACTATAATTGATGAGCCCACGAAGAAGCAGGCACCTGCTTCCTTCACATAATATCTGCTCGGGGCTGGAGCTCAGCCCTGCCTTGCTCTGAGGAGCATACAGCACTGTTTACTCATGATTGTGATTCCCCAGCTCAAAGAGACCTACAGCTGCCAGATGCAACCAGGCTTGCCTGGGACCCAGGAAGGAGAGACAGGAGAGTCATCACAAGTTCAAGGTCAGCCTGAGCTACAGAATGAGTCCTACCTCACAAAACAAACAACAACAACAACAACAAATCAGTACTATGTGGACCTGAGACTGTTTACCTGTAACCCCAGCAACCCAAGAGGCCAAGGCAGGAGGATTATGGAGAATCTGAGGCTAGCCTGAACTACATAATGAGGCCTTGTCTCAAGAGGACTATCAATGGCTGGGATGCAGCTTCGTTGGTTAAAGTGCTTTCCTGGCATGCGCAAAGCCATGGGTTTGATCCTTTGCATGGCATAAGCTGTGCATGGTAATAACACATACCTGTAGTCCACCCAAGAGGTAGAAGCAGAAGGGTCAGGAGTTCAAGGTCAGCCTTGGCCACATGAGACCCTCCTGTTTCCTTCTTTGTGTGTGTGTGTGTTTCCTTTTTTAAGCATTAATTGAAGATCCAATACAAGTTGAGACGCCCAGCATGGAATGAGGAATACACTTGGGTCAGGTTCTCTCTCTCTCTCTCTCTCTCTCTCTCTCTCTCTCTCTCTCACTAGCAGAGGAGGCTGAGCCCAGACCGCGCCCTTTGTTTGAGCTACGTAGTCCCTGCCCTCTGGTGGTTTATTAATTTTTTTATCTACCATCCTAAACTTCTATTGCATTTATTAGAACAATAGGGAAGCTTATTGGGGTTGTATTTTTATTAAAATTTCTATTAACTTTTGCTATCAGGGCAGCTGTAGATTAATTAATTTTTGCTACTTTTCTAAAGCCAAAAAAAAAAAAAATTAGAGCAGATGTCAAATGACTTCAAATCTGAAAGAAGCTGGATCAGAAAAGAGAAGTTAGAAAAGTGATTCAGGTAAGATATTTTTCAGTAGACAGAAGAGTGAAGACTTTCATCTGTCTAAACTGGGTGTGGGGGCACACGCCTGAAATCTTGGCCTCTAGGGAGGCTAAGGCGGGGGTGTTAGGAGTTGAAGGCCAGCTTCAGCTACATAGTATGAGCTTTGTCTCAAGAAATAAAGAGGTGTGTGTGTGTGTGTGTGTGTGTGTGTGTGTTGTGCTGGAGAGATGTCTCAGAGATTAAGAACACTTGTTGCTCTTCCAGAGGATCCAGGTTAAATCTCTAGCACCTGCATGGCAGTTTATAACCATCTATAACTCCAGTTCCAAGGACCAAAACCCTCTTCTGGCCTCTCTGGACATTGCACACATCTGGTGCACATATATACGTGCAAGCAAAACACCCATACACAATTTTAAAAAAAGGAAAACAGTTTTTAAATAGAAATAAAAACTGGAAGAAGAGCTTGTGAGACCCATTCCTACTCCTTGCTAAGAAGCTATATATAGTTAAGGTTTCTGGGGAGTTGAGAATAATTTTCCTCAGTGGTATAGCCACTGGTACATTGCCTGTACTTGTGTGACTAACCCTTAACCATCCTTATGTGGGCAACCCTAGTGAAATTCAATGGGTCGACAAAACTTCAACCACACTAACCACGAAAGACCTGAAAGTAGGAGGGGGTAACCTGGGGTGAGGAAGGAGTTCAATGGGAGCAGTAGGTGGAAAGAGAGGGTTGTGGAGGTTAAATATGACAAAATATACCTCATCTATGTATGAAAGTATTAAGGAATAATAACTAAAAATGGAAAATTCTTAAAATTGTCAAATAAAATCGTTACGGAGACGAAGCCTTCCATAGGTATTGCTCTACCTAGGTCTTGTAAACAAGGGGACTCAGATGCGGCCGGAGGTGGAGGGGCCTTAGCTTGAGTTCGTCTGACTTTCCCATGCATTAACCTACCCACTGCTATGACAAAATGCCCGAGGAAACAACGGAAAGAAAAAAGCAGTCCTTTGGGCTCATGGTTTTAGATGTCTCAGCCTGTGGTCACACACCCCCACCCCCATTGTTTCTGGGTTATGGCAGGACTGGGAGCACGCTGAGAGACAGAGCTGCCTGCCTCATAGAGGCCAGGAAGCTGAGAGGCTGAGAGAGCCAGCAGTGTCTCGGGAACTTCCGCTTTCATCCCATTGGCTTGTATGTTATGGGACGGCGCCACCCTCATTCAGAAAGGTTCTCTCACGCAATCGAATGTTCCCACTCAATGAAAATGCTCTCAGACACCCAGGAGGTATGCCGCTTTACTCTGCTAGATACTCCTCAATCCAACAAAGGAAAACATCACAAAACAAAGGAAAACATCACAGATGCCTGGAAGAGGGGCAAAGACCAACCCCATAGCAGAGGACTTTCTTGAGGGAATGCCTCCCCTCAGGAGGCAGGGTCTCCTCAGGCAATCCCCTCTCACTGTGATTACTTTCCTTCCCCGCGATATGTGTGGGGCAGGCTGATGGGCCCTAGTGTCTCACCGTACTTTAAATTCAGTCTTGGAGCCCATGGCCTGGCTGGATCCTCTAATGCTGGCACTAGAGGAGTATCTGCCCATACAAAGGTCACCCTGATGCCTGTGCCCAGGCCTCTGTGGGCCAGATACACAGCACACATTCCCCCGATGGTCTAGGTTTTGTTTATTTGCTTCTCTACTGATGCTAGTGGTAGACCTCAGATCCCATTCATGCTAGGTAAATGCTCTACCACTGAGCCACGCCCCCAGCCCCTCCCTGGGGGATTCTAGGCAGGGGCTCTACCACTGAGCCACGCCCCTAGTCCCTCACTGGGGTTTCTAGGCAAGGGTCTACCATTGAGCCACGCCCCCAACACCTCCTCTACAGATTCTGTTTGTAGACTTCTTTTTACCGTTTATTTTAAGACAGGGTCTCACAGGCCTTGAAGTTGCTCTGCAACCCAGGCAGGCCTTGAACTCTGCTAAGTACCAAGATCAACAGGTCTCTATCACTATTCTCAGCTCCTCTACTCATGTTTGAGAAAAGCATCGCTTTGTTATTGGCACTTGGCTGCCTTCACTAACACTCAAGGCTGCAAGATTCCCCATGAGAAATTTCCAGCAGGACAGACAGGCTTGCATCACTAAGAAACCTCCTGGCCCACGGGTGAAAGCTCTGTGGGACCAGAGCCATGGGCTCTGCCTGACACTGTGGACCACCAGAAAGCCTTCAGCATGCCTGGAAGATCCCAGAGAGGAAACAGAGATGGCAGCAGAGAGGAGCCAAGCGGCAACCATCCACCTCCAGGCTGGTCTCATGGGCCCCCTTCTGCTTGGTAGAGCTACTCTGTGGTGCTGTGTGGCCACCGGGTCAGCCATGGCCCTCCACACAGGCACATCTGGTACCCAGGTGTGGGCTGCTCTGGGCAGCCAGCTCCAGCAAGAAAGAATTTCTCTCCCTCTTCCCTTACTCCACTCCTATCTCCCTCATTGACCACTAAGCAAAGAAAATCTACAGCCGTTGCCCAAATTAGATGGAGCTAAACGGTATAGCTACGTTCATGTGAGAGGGCAGTGCTCCCCCCCCCCCCCGCTGCTTTCACTAACACTCATGGTTGAAAGATTGCTGGCTGGGAGAAGGGAGCGGTGGGCTCAGCCATGCAGCCATCCAGACTGGAACATCTGGATTTGGTAGGCGGTGGAGAGGCTAGCACCACAGGAACGGTGAAGTGCTCTTTCCTCCCTTCCTTCTTTTGTGTGGATGTTGTTTGTCCATGCACAGGTGTGTGTGTGTGTGTGTGTGTGTGTGTGTGTGTGTGTGTGTGCATACACAGGCATGTCATGCGCATGTGTGTTGGGCCATGTGAACATTACATAGAGGCAACAAGTGGATGGGTGCCTCTACCTTGCTATTGTTATTTTTAAATTATTGTTGCTGTTGTTTTTGTTTTTTCAAGACAGTTTTTCTTTGTGTAGCCTTGGCTATCCTAGAACTAGCTCCGTAGACCAGGCTGGCCTTGAATTCACAGAGATCCACCTGCCTCTGCTTCCAGGTGTTGGGATTAAAGGTCCATGCCACTACCACCTGGCTTATTTTTAGAATTTTATTGTGTTTATTTGTTTCTTTGTTGAGACCATGTGCTACAATATGTATAAGGAGGTCAGAGCACAGTTGGCAGTTGGTGCTTCCGACACTCAAGTTGGATAGTAAGTCCTTACACACTGAGCTAGTTCCTCAGTCACCTCCTTCCTTCCTCCCTTCCTTCCTCCCTTCCTTCCTTCCTTCCTTCCTTCCTTCCTTCCTTCCTTCCTTCCTTCCCCTTCCTTGTTGGACTCTAATTATGAACTTCTGGTCTTTCATTTCTACCTCCCAAGTGGTAGAATTACAGGACACCCTGGGTAGGAGATGGAACTCAGGGTTTCCCACATGCTAGGCAACCCTTCTGCTGACTGAGCTATGGGCTGCTGTTTTGAAACAGGGAGTTGCCGTGAAGCCCAGGCTGGCCTAGAACTCAGGATTCTCCCGCTTCAGCCTCCAGGGTGCTGAGAAGACAGACATGTTCTTCCAAATGTAACTTGGAAGTTTCTTCAGCGTGATCTGAACAGAAACTTTGGGTTACTCTTGTGTAGCCTGCGCAAGGCTCCCTGGGGTCCTGTTACCTGGGATATAGCTGGGGGAACCTGGAGAACTTGGGAGAATCTTTCACCATAGCTTTGCCCTTTAATTCCTCACAGAAAGCGAACCCCACCTCCTACAATTCATATAGAGCTCCCGGGTTTGGAAAGGGGCTTTTGCATGGTGCGTTTGTAGGTTTTTCTCTCCTGAGAGACGGCTGCCCTGTGAGGCTCCCTCGCCAGACAATTAATTGCACAGGACAAACCGCAGCCTATGGAGGGAGGCGGCTGCTTCTGGCGGGAGGTGAGTTGATGCTCGTGACCGCGAGGAGGCCCAGGGCGATGATTTGTCTGCCAAAGCTGGAAAGCAAAAATGCAGTTATCAAAATAAGCATTGGCTCGTGAGCACAGGACCAAAAATAGATGGGGACAGGCCTGAAAGATGCAGGCTGGCTGCCAAGTCTAAAGGAGACATCTATAGATGAGCTCGTGAGCCTTCACGAACTCCTCAAGGGGAAGCTTTTACTGAGTGGAATTCTGGGTGTTTGCTCCTGTTCTTTCTTTCGTTCCTTTTTTTGTGTGTGGGGGGAGGGGCAGGCAGGGGAAGAGTTCTAGACAGCTTGGCCCTTACTAAGTAGCCCAGGCTTGCCTCCAACTAATAGCAATCCTCCTGTCTCAGTATTTTAAGTGCTGGAATTTCAAGCATGAGTCACCATGTCCACCCCAGCTTTCTCTATCTTCCTCCCTCCCTCCCTCCCTCCCTTCCTCCCTTCTTCCTCCCTCCCTCCCTCCCTCCCTCCCTCCCTCCCTTCCTCCCTCCCTTCTTCCTCCCTCCCTTCCTCCCTCCCTCCCTCCCTCCCTCCCTTCCTCCCTTCCTCCTCCCTCCCTCCCTCCCTCCCTCCCTCCCTCCCTCCCTTCCTCCTCCCTCCCTCCCTCCCTCCCTTCCTCCCCCCTATGTTCATGTCTGTTGGAATATGCATATGGAGGTCAGAGGATAACCTCTGGGGTCATTTCTCAGGCTCTGCCTACCTTGCACTGTTGAGATAGGATCTCTTGCTATTCTCAAGCCCATTGGCTGGCTAGGCTAACCGGCCGGTGAGCTCCAAGGACCTGTCCATGCCCACTGTCATGGCTAACAGAGGCGAATGAATCTTACTCATTACTTTTATTACATCTGGAACTAACTGAACTCCAAGTAAAGCCAGGTACAGTGGCTCATAGCTTTAATCCCAGCACTCTAGAGGCAGAGGCAGGTGGAGCTTTGTGAGTTCGAAGCCTGTCTGGTCTGTATAGTGAGTTGCAAGACAGCCAGAGCTACATAGTGAGACCCTGTCTCAAAAACATACAAACAAAGCCCCCAAGCAGCTGGGTGCACCCGTGGGGAAACATTAGAGACAGGAAGACACACCCTAAGTTTGGGCTTCTGGTGGCAGCCCAAGGAAAAGGATGCAGAGATGGAAGCTTTTGCCTTTGCCTGTTTGCCTCCACTCTTTCTGGCAAATTCATCTCTCCTGTGGCTGTGGCATTCCTACACTGATATTGGAACCTATTTGTTTGGTGTCCCAATGTATGCTGGGAAACTCCAGCAGCTCCCCAGAATTTTCCTGGGACTTCAGCACCTCACTGGGACTGCAGAGAAATCCAACCTTTTAACCAACAACTACCAGATTCCTGGCCTTTCCATTGGGAGACAGACATTACTGGACTTCTTGGACCACAGCATGTAAGTTATTCTAATAAATAATAACTATTTTGTAAACAATGTATGTATGTATGTATGTATGTATTGTGTATACAGTGTTCTGCCTGCATGTATGCATATAAACTAGAAGAGGCACCAGATCTCATTACAGAAATTTGCCTGCCTCTGCTTCCCAAGTGATAGGATTAAAGGCATGCGCCACCACCGCCCAGCAAATATTTTTATTCTAGCTGTTCTGTTCCGTTTGAGAACCCTGATTGATACACAGACATGAATCCTAACTGATACACAGATGCACACATTCATGCTTGGCTTTTTATGTTGGTCCTGGGGATCTGAACTCAGATCTCCACGCTTGTATGGCAAGTGCTGTGCTCGCTAAGCCATGCTCTTAGCCAAGCTGTGCTCTGGGAACAAGAAGGGATGAAAGGGGAGGGAGACATTACACGATGCTGCCCGAGTCTCCTGTGACTGACAGGACCAATGTGGTAATCTGAGGGAGGAAGGGGAAGAGAGGCTGAGGGTGGAAACACAGAGACTAGTGGCAGGAACTGGTTAGCAGGGAGGTGACCCCACAGCCACCTCACAGGGAATAAAGCAGAGGAGAGGCTCAGGGGGCGTGCAGAAGAGAGGGAAAACAAACATTCTCGAATTCAGGAAATACCAGGGCAAGTGGGTAAAAAGAAATATGTACTTAATTTCATATGTACTTAATGTGAGACCTGGAGTCCATCCAGAGAGGGAAGCATGACAGAACAGGGCCAGGATGAGCATGTCCAAAGCATCATGGGGAAGCCCACTGCTCTGCATGGGAAGAAAGAAAGATGGGCCAGAGAAGTGGTTCAGTGGGGAAAGGCTCTTGCCACCAAACCTGACAGACCCGAGTTCGAATCCTAAGACCCACATGGTAAAAGAAGAGAGCTAACTACTGAAAGTTGTCATTTGACTTCCATGTGTGCATTGTGGTATCTACACATACACACACAAATACATATAAGAAAGAAGGGAGCCGGGTATGGCAGCATACATCTTTAATCCCAGCACTCAGGAGGCAGACACAGGCTAATTTTAGCAAGTTCCAGGGTAGCCAGGGCTACATAGTAAAACCCTGTTTAAAAAACCAATAATTCTGGGGGCTGGAGAGGCAGCTTCCCGGTTAAGAGCACTGGCTGCTCTTCCAGAGGACTTGGGTTCAATTTCCACGCCAACATGGCAGCTCACAACTGTCGGTAACTTCAATTCCAGGGCATCCGACACCTCCACATAGATGTACATGCAAGGCAAAACAGCAATGCACATAAAATAAAAATAAATAAATACATTTTAAGACTAATTATAAAGAGGAAGGAAACAGAGACCAATGAGAAGGCGCAGTGGGTAAAGACAGTTGCTGAGCAAGCCTGGTAGTCTGAGTTAGACTCCCTGGAAAGCTACCAGAGAGGGAAAGGCCATCACCTCTGAGAAGAGGCAGTGTGTCTGAAGATCTAACCTCAACTCAGGAGCATCTTTAAAGTCTTTCCATGTACTGGGGGCTATGTCACATTGATAAGTTTGTCATCCCAGCTACTTGGGAAGCTGAGGCAGGAGGATGGAAAGTTCAAGGCCTGTATGGGCAAAGTAGTAAGAGTATTAAATGTCACGAAATAAAAAGTTAAAAAAGAAAAAGAACTAGGATATAGCTCAGTGGTAGAGCCCCTGCCTAGAATCCCCAAGGGAGGGGCTGGGGGCGTGGCTCAGTGGTAGAGCTCCTGCCTAGAATCCCCAAGGGAGGGGCTGGGGTCATGGCTCAGTGGTAGAGCCCCTGCCTAGAATCCCCAAGGGAGGGGCTGGGGGCGTGGCTCAGTGGTAGAGCTCCTGCCTAGAATCCCCCAGTGAGGGGCTGGGGGCGTGGCTCAGTGGTAGAGCTCCTGCCTAGAATCCCCCAGTGAGGGGCTGGGGGCGTGGCTCAGTGGTGTGGCTCCTGCCTAGCATGTGGTAGCAATGAATTCAATCCCCAGCACCAAGAAACAAAACAAATTCTAATTCCTCATCCAGTAAAAGGACTTGCTTTCCTAGCATAAGGACTTGGGTATGGACCCAGAGACCCACGTCAGCTGGAGACATAAGTAGCCGTCTGCAATCTTCCAGCTCCTCTGGTAAGGTGGCTGGCAATGAAAGCAGAATCCCCAGAAATCCACTAACCAGTATGACACACAGCTGTGAACAAGAGCCCCGGCCTCAAATAAAATGGAAGGTGAGGATGGGCACTTGAGGGCATCCCCTGACCTCCACATGCGCACCATGGCGCACACAGACACTCTCAGACATGAGTGCATACCTGTATGTGCACGCAGTATGCGCACACACACACACACACACAATATTAACACACACAAATCAAGGCAAAAAAAAAAAAAAGCAAAAACAAAAAATCTAACCTCTGCTTCAATCTTAAGACAAACTCTTCCAACGGGTATTGCTTCCTGGTGTAACATGGCAGAGGCTGCGCGTGGCTGGAGCACCAGGTTCCCTGACTGGGAGACTGGCAGATTGGCTGTCCTGTGGGACAGCCCCACTTCGCATCTTTACCTTAATTGCTTCCCTGAGCCATATGTATTCGGGGCTCTGTGTAAACAACAACCCAAAACAACAGGAGGGAGACGTACTTCTTGCTTGGAACTCCGGGGCAAGTGGGAAGCCTGCCAGCCACACTCCAGAAGCGAGCCCGGAGCCTTCCACAGGGCTCAAGGCCAAGTGGAAGCCAGGGAGCGGATGGGCCAGGAACCCCCGGGGCTCCACACACTCTGAAACCAGAGAAACTGCCACCTGTCCAGCATGCTGGGGACCAGCACAGGGCAAGTGTTTAGGAGAGAGACGACACACTAGGATTCCTGGGGCCCCGAAGGCTTGGGGGCGTGGCGTCTTCCAGAAAGATAGGTTTAGAAGGTGAAGAATTTAGATGCAAATGAGACCCTTCCCCGCAGTTGTTGTTGTTTTGCTTTGCTTTTTGTTTGCTTGTTTGTTTTTCTTTTTTTTTTTCTTTTTTTTTTTGGTTTTTCGAGACAGGGTTTCTCTGTATAGCTCTGGCTGTCCTGGAACTCACTTTGTAGACCAGGCTGGCCTCGAACTCAGAAATCCGCCTGCCTCTGCCTCCCGAGTGGAGTGCTGGGATTAAAGGTGTGCGCCACCACGCCTGGCTGCTTGTTTGTTTTTCAAGACAGGTTTTCACTGAGTAGCTCTGGCATCCTGAAACTCATTCTGCAGATCAGGCTGGCCTCAAACTCACAGAGATCTGTCTGCGCCTGCCTCCTGAGTGCTGGGATTAAAGGCGTGTGCACCTCTATGCCTAGCCTCTTTAAAAGTTTCACTTTAAACGCAATATTTCTTTTCTCTTTTTTTTTTTTTTTTTTTTGGTTTTTCGAGACAGGGTTTCTCTGTATAGTCCTGGCTGTCCTGGAACTCACTCTGTAGACCAGGCTGGCCTCGAACTCATATTTCAACGGGGCTGGAGAAGGCTCAGTGGTGTAGCTCCAGTCCAAGAGACCTACTTCTGATTTCCACTGGCACCAGGCACATACGTGTAGCGCACATATATGCAGGCAAACACACATATAAAAGAAATAGATCTGCCAGATGTGGTGGGGCAAGCCTTTAGTTCAGCGCTAGGGAGGCAGAGGTAGGCAGATAGATCTCTATGAGTTTGAGGTCAACCTGATCTACACAACGAGTTCCAGGACAGCCAAGGCTACCTAGTGAGCCCTTATCTCAAAAATGAATTAATCAATCAAGGCTGGGCAGAAAGCTCAGCGGTTAGAGTACTTGTTCCTCGAGTCCCAGAACCTACTTGGTGGCTAACGACTGCCTGTAACTCCAGTTCCCGAGCATCCAACACCCTCTTTCTGACCTCCATGAACACCGAGCATGCATGCAGAGCACAGACATACATACAAGTAAAACATCTACAGACAGAAGCTAAAATAAAATCTTTAAGGAAGGGATAAATATATTCTTTAACAACAATAAATAGGAACTTAGGAGGAGACTGAGTAGATGAAAGGTACCTGTCACCGAGCCTTGTGACTTGAGTTCAAGCCCCAGGACCCACCTGTCCTCTGACCTCCACATTTGACATGATGCATGCCGCTTAATTTTAAAATGTAAAAATATAATTTAAAAATTAATGAAATAAAAAAATATAAAAGTCGCCGGACGTGGTGGCGCACACCTTTAATCCCAGCACTTGGGAGGCAGAAGCAGGCGAATTTCTGAGTTCGAGGCCAGCCTGGTCTACAGAGTGACAGAGTGAGTTCCAGGACAGCCAGGACTATACAGAGAAACCCTGTCTCGAAAAGCATACACACACACACACACACACACACACACACACACACACACATATATATATATATGCCTTTGCCCCTATAAAATAACCATGGTCAGTGAGTCTGAGTGTGTATTTTGTCTTGGTGAAAGATGTCTTGTGTCTTGCAAATAGGGAAGGTGGAAGCTGCAATTCCCCTATAAATATTTATGGATGACTCTAATCCACCCTCATTACAAGGCTTTCTTCTAGCATTTCATAACGCTGGCTGTTGCTCTGGGGTGGGTGAGAAGTCCTTCCTCTAATCACATTCTGATGCTATTGAAGACCTTGTCTCAGTCGTAAGTGTTCATGTAGCATGCGTGGCCCTTGGTGTCACCCCCAGCACCACATAAACAGGGTGGTGGTGTGGTGCATACCCAGTCCAAGATGGCAGCAGGAAGAGATCAGAAACTCAGGGTCACCCTCTACTGTGTAGGGAGTTCAAGGCCAGCTTGGACTATGTGAGACCCTGTCAGAAAGAAAACAGTGTGTGTGTGTGTGTGTGTGTATGCAGAGTTAAATTAGCTTCGATTTTGACTCTACCTAAATTGGCCCCAAATCTAAGAGTACAGGAAAAATTTAACTATTTATAGAGGCTTTCACTCCCTTAAAAATTAGTGTGTGTGTGTGTGTGTGTGTGTGTGTGTGTGTGTGAATGGTGCCTGTGGCTGATGCCTTGGGACTGGAGTTACAGATATCTGTGAATCATTAAGTGGGTGGTGGGAACTGAACCCTGGTCCTCTGGCAGAGCAGTCAGTGCTCTTAACCCCTAAGCCATCTTTCCAGCCCTTCCATCATTTTAATTATTGTTTGTTTAAGATAGAATCTTCCCCTGGGTGGTGGTAGCACACCTATTTAATCTCAGGACTTGGGAGGCAGAGGCAGGCAGATATCTAAGGACTTCTGAATAGAAGGCCAGCTTGGTGTACAGAGCGAATTTCAGGTCAGCTAGGAATACACAGAGAAACCTTGTCTCAGAAAAAACTATACACACACATACACAGGGTTATATGTACATGTAAAATATACATATGTGTTCACACACATATATATGAAGAGAGAGAGAGAGAGAGACTTACTTTGTAGCCCAGGCTAGCCTCAAACTCAAGCTCCTCCTGAGAGCTAGGATCAGTGTCCACACATCCCACTCTTTAGCCACTCTTCAAAGGAGCTCATATTGCAGCCTTTTCTTCCAGATAATCAACATGCAGCCTCTTTTGTGGAGACCGTATCTCTCTTCCATTGATTCCGCAATGGCTGGTTTAATGGTTAATTTAATGACTATTGATTGGCTGAGGGCGTAAGTCAGTGGTTCCGATCACTGGCAACTTAGTGGTTTGGGGACAGACAGAGAATAAAAATAGTCACTTAACTCGAAATAGAGTGTCCTGGCTCAAAACGGGGAGTGAGAGTGTCTCAAATGACATGTGGAGTTCCGGTGCGACGGAGAAGAGAGTTTTACTCTGGCATCTGGAGGCAAGTGTCCATGTGACATGCGTATGACACATCTTTATGAGTAAGAGAAACGAACTGAGCTACTGGTGCATGTGCGTGTACATGTTCGTATGTGTGTGTGTGTGTGTGTGTGTATGTGTGTTCACACTCTGCATCCACCTTTGGAGGCCAGAGTTGACACTGGGTGTCTTCATCTATCACTTTCCACCTTATTTTTCTTTCTTCCTCTATTCTATTTTTTAAAATGTATTTAATCTCAAATGTGTCTGAGTACACATATGTGCACCACATGCATGCAGAAGTCAAAAGAGGTATCAGATCCCCTGGGACTGAAATTAAAGACAGTTGTTAGCTGGCACATGGATGCTGGGCTGGGAATGCAATGGAGGTCCTCTGCAAGAACAAGCATTCTTATGAGACATCTCTCTGGCTCCTCCACCTTATTTTTGGAAACATGGTGCGGTGGTTTAAAGAGAAGATATTTGAGTACTTGGTCCCCAGTAGATAGAACTGTTTGGGAAGGATTAGGAGGTGTAGCCTTGTTGGAGGAGCTGTATCACTGGAGGTGGTCTTTGAGGTTTCAAAAGACCATGTCAATTCCAGTTAGTTCTCCCTGCTACCTGTGTGTGGGTTGGGATGTAAGCTCTCAGCTACTGTTCCAGCACCATGACTGCCTTCCTGCTGAGGTGATCTCTGCCATGATGGTTAGGAACTCACCCTCTAAAACTGTAAGCCCCATTTAACGCTATCGCTTATAAGTTGCCTTGGTCATGGTGGTTTGTTTGTTTTGTTGGTTTTTTGTTTGTTTGTTTGTTTTTTGTTTGTTTGTTTGTTTTTTGGTTTTTCAAGGGTCATGGTGTTTTAAATTGTAAAAGTAATTAAGCAACCAGAATTGTAAAGTCAAACTGTAAATTAACCACAGTTAAGAGTTGCAATTTGGGGCTGGTGAGATGGCTCAGTGGGTAAGAGCACCCGACTGCTCTTCTGAAGGTCCAGAGTTCAAATCCCAGCAACCACATGGTGGCTAACAACCATCCGTAACGAGATCTGGCGCCCTCTTCTGGAGTGTCTGAAGATAGCTACAGTGTACTTACACATAATAAATAAATAAATCTTTAAAAAAAAAAAAAAAGAGTTGCAATTTGAACTGTGACTGAAAAGTAAGACAGAGTCTAGCTCTGAAACTGGAGCTCATCTATTAACTCGGCAGACTGGCCAACAAGCTCCAGGGATCCTCCTGTCCCTGTCACCAGCTCTGGGATTACAGGTGTCTGCTGCCATGCTCAGCTGCCACCACCGGGGTGCAGGAGAGCTAAATTCTGAGCCTCCATATTTATGCCCCAAGCACTTTATCCACTGAGCACCTCAGTCCACTGATTTTAAAAACACTGCCGTCATTATCGTCGTCATCGTCGTCATCATCATCATCATCACAGGGTCTTACTATGTAGCAAGCCAGAACTGCTACAGGCTGAGACCAGGCTGGGCTCAAATTCAAACTCAACAGAGTTCTGTGTGCTTCTGCCACCTGACTGTTGGGTTACTAGGCACACACCATCACGACTCATCACTTTGTTTATGTGGTTTAAAAAGATTTATTTATTTACTTATTTTTAAGGATTTATTTATTATTATATGTAAGTACACTGTAGCTGTCTTCAAACACACTAGAAGAGGGCATCAGATCTCATTACGGATGGTTGTGAGCCACTATGTGGTTGCTGGGATTTGAACTCAGGACCTTCGGAAGAGCAGTCAGTGCTCATACACGCTGAGCCATCTTGCTGGCCCCTCATTTTTGTTTGTTTTAGACAAGTTTTCTCATTGTGTAGCCCTGGCTGTTCTGAAACTCACTTTGTAGACCAGGCTGGCCTCTAAGGCACAGAGTTCTCCCTGCCTCTACCTCTCAACTTCTGGGACTAAAAGCATGCACCACCATGGCCTGGCTTTTTTAATTAATTAATTAATTAATTAATTAATTTGAGACAGGGTTTCTGTGGTAGACCAGCTGGACTGGAATTCTCTATCCTTCTCCCTCAGCCTCCCAACTGCGGGGAGTTCACTACTATGGACAGCTCAAACACCAGTTTAATGATATACTAAACAGTTTCCTAATGGGACAGGATGGGGGTCAGTGGTAGAGGGCTTGTCTAGCAAGTGGGAGGCTCTGGTTGTGAGGAGAGTCCTGGAAAAGGAGGGGGTGGGGTGGAGAGAAGCAGAGGAGGAGGAGGAGGAGGAACAAAGAAAAAGAATAAGGTCTACAGTCTGATTATATCTCTTTCTAGAAGTGTGTTTAACAAAGAAAAGACCCCCCCCAAAAAAAAACCCAACACTTTTCAAGCTCATTTGCTCTCTCTATGAATTAATAAACTATGGTCTATTTTGCCTGAACCTCAGGGTGCTAAGACTGCTAACTGCCTCTGTGAAGTTGGGGCCACACCCAGCCTCGTGACCACGCCCATCACCCTCTGCACAGACAGGTGCAGTGGCCGCCAGGGATGCCTGACTCACTGGAGACTAGGGATTTAGTTTGGTTTTTCACTTACCCATCCTCCGTTTCTAAAACATGCATCCAAGAAACTGACCAGGCGAGAGGCTTCTCTAGCCAGTTCATCGATGGTTAAAAAAAAACCATAGCAACAGGGCGTCTTCATTGAAGACCAGTGAACGTTTTCTGAGTGTTGTAGAAGATACCCACCCAACCACCCAGGCATAGGAGGCACCAGTGCCACTCTGAGAGGCTAAGACCTATGGCTAGGAAACAGTGCCACCCTATGGCACCCAGCTGGGATGTCTGAGAGAGAGAGAGAGACAGAGAGAGAAAGACAGAGAGAGAGAAACAGAGACAGAGAGAGAGACAGACAGACAGAGACAGACAGAGAGATGGAGACAGAAACAGAAGCAGAAAGAACGCCAGATGCAACCAGAGCCCAGACTTCAGTAATGCCGCTCCAGGACCAAACCCACCACTCTTTCCAGTTAGTATTTCTGCACAATGACTTCAGCACAACCAAGCTTGGATGCTGGACAGCAGCCTCAGAGGTGGCCGTTCTGACCCTGGTTCATCTTGGCAAAGGAGGAGCTGGAAGTTTCCAGAGCATGCAACCGGGACATGGCGGAGTCCCATCTTGTAAACCAAGTTTGTCTGCCACCAGAGGCTACAACCAGACACCAGGATCATACAGCCTTGAATGGTCCAGATAGGAAAGGCATCCTGAGCTACTGTACTCAAAACAAAACAAGACATCACTTTTCCTCCTGCACGAAGCCTCCTAGTGGATCTATGTAGGTCAGAGTCTAGATGCAGGCAAGCATGGTGCACAGGTGGGTCATTCCCCCAGTGGCCAGAAGGCTGAGGCAGGAGCTTGAGAATTTGAGACCAGCCTGGGTTATTATAGAGCAAGGCTCTGTCTCATAACTAAGAGGAAACTCATTGTAGAGAATGATAAATTCACAATTCTAAAAACAATAGAGAGAGCTCCTAGCTGTCTCAAACAGCAATGTCTCAGAGAACCATAGCCATGTGTCAGCCCCAGAGACTCTCTACTACGGCTCCAAGCCTACTCAGCTTGCTGGTTCTGGATGTTTGTCTGCATTCATATCTGTACATCTAGCTCTGCTAGACATGGGTACCACCACCACGAGGACCCCTATGCATATAGCCACGGCCTCGCTGTCCTTCCACCATGCTGTATAGTCCCCGGACCCCAGCTTGTCCCATGTGTCTGCAATTTTCTCATTGCAAGGTCATTACATAAGCAAGGCCTTGTGGTGTGTGAATCTCTTGGGGTTGGTTTCTTTCCACTCCATGCAACCCTCCCGAGACTCATCTCACCTGTGTATGAAAACTCTGTGCCTTCTTATTGCTAAACAGTATTCTGCCTCGTGGGACTTTGGAAGAAGACAGCGGTTTACTTTATTCACTGATTTATTCTGATTTGTTGAGGCAGGCTCTCGTTCTGTAGGCTAAGCTGGGTTGAAACTCACTGTGTCGTCCAGGCTGGCTTCTAAATCACTCTGTAGCTCAGGCTGGATCTGAACTCACTATGCAACCCAGGCTGATCTAGAGCTCACTATGTAGCCCAAGCTGACTTAAATGGTCTATCCTCCTGCCTCTGCTTCCTCTGAGCTGAGATTTGAAGTGTTTACCATGATGCCCGCAAAGGAAGGAGTTTTAAAGAACCACTTTCAGATGGCGAATAATCTGTTTTTCTGGAATCTTCGGCACACTCACACATAAATCCACGTTCATCTCTAGGATCTTAGAAATTCAACACTGTATTTGGCATTGTGTCTTAAAAAAACAAAAAACAAAAAACACAAAACCAGGGTGTCACAGTGTAGCCCTGGCTGGCCTGGAACTTATTCTGTAGATCAGGCTGAAGTCTAATACACAGAGATCCTCCTGCCTCTGCCTCTCAAGTGCTGGGATTGATATTGTGTCTTTCGTAAATGAAGGTAGTGGGCCATGGTGATGCATGCCTCTGATCACAGCACTCAGGAGGCAGAGGCAGGAGGATCTCTGAGTTCAAGGCCAGCCTGGTCTACAGAGTGAGTTCTAGGACTTTCCAAGCTACACAGAGAAACATTGTCTTAAAGAAGAAGAAGAGGAGGAGGAGGAGGAGGAGGAGGAAGAGGAGAGGAGGAGGAAGAAAGGAAGAGAGGAAAAAAAAGGAAGAAAAAGAAGGCTAGGGATGGTGGCTCATGCCTGTGACCCAGAAAGATAAAAGTTTACCTTGAGTCCCAGGCCAGCCTGGAGTGTATACTGAGGATGTCTTAGGGTTCCTATTGCTGTGACGAGACACCATGACCATGGCAACTCTTATAAAAAAAATGAATTGGTGCTGGCTTACAATTTCAGAGGTTCAGTCTATTGTCATAATGGTGGGAAACATGGTGGCATGCAGACAGACATGGTGCTAGAGAAGGAGCTGAGAGTTCCACATCTGGATCAGCTGGAAGATAGAGACACTGGATCTGGCTTGAGCATTTGACACCTCAAAGCCTGCAGCCAGTGACACACTTCCTCCAACAAGGCCACACTTCCTAATCCCTGGCAAGTAGCACCACTCCCTAATGACCCAGCATTCAAAGATATGGGGGCCATCTATCTATCTATCTATCTATCTATCTATCTATCTATCTATCTTTGGTTTTTCAAGATAGGATTTTACTGTGTAGCCCTGGCTATCTTAGAACCATCTCTGTAGACCAGTTTAGCCTCAAGCTGAGAGATCTGCCTGCCTCTCCTCTTAAATGCTAAGATTAAGCCATCCACTACTGTGCTCAGCTCAGTGGGGCCATTCTTATTCAAACCACCACAGAGACCCTGCTTCAAAAAACACCAAAGGGTTAGAGAATTAACTCAGAAGATAATGCGATGAGCAAGCATGACAACCTGAGTTCAAACCTCTGGGCCCACATAAAGTTGTCTTCTGGCCTCCAGACGTACAACAGGCCACCTCTTATCCCCTCCACACACCATACACACATGTACAAACACAATAATACATAAATAAAAATAGCCAGATATGGTGGCACATGCATTTAATCGAAGCACTTAGGAGGAAGAGGCAGGTGGATCTCTGTGAGTTCAAAGCTATCTTGGTCTACACAGAAAGATCCTACCCCTCACCCCCCCAAAAAAAAACCAAATAAATTAAATAAATAATTGCAATATAAAAATAAAAAAATCAAAACCAGAAAGAAAGAAAGAAAGAGGGAAAGAAAGAAAGAAAGAAAGAAAGAAAGAAAGAAAGAAAGAAAGAAAGAAAGAAAGAGGGAAAGAAAGAAAGAAAGAAAGAAAGAAAGAAAGAAAGAAAGAAAGAGAGAGAGAAGAAACTAAGCCAGTGGTGGTGACACAGGACGGTCCTCCCAGTTATTCAGGAGGCTGAGGCAGGGGGATCATGACTCTAAGGCTAACCTGGGCTTTAGAGTGTGTCAGAGTAAGCTGCTGTGGGCTCCATTTCTTTCTTTCTTTCCTTTTTCTTTTTTCTTTCTTTCTTTCTTTCTTTCTTTCTTTTTTTCTTTCTTTCTTTTTTTTTCTTGGTTTTTTGAGACAGGGTTTCTCTGTATAACCCTGGCTGTCCTGGAACTCACTTTGTAGATCAGGCTGGCCTCGAACTCAGAAATCTGCCTGCCTCTGCCTCCCAAGTGCTGGGATTAAAGACGTGTGCCACCACGGCCGGCATGGGCTCCATTTCTAACTCCACTAAAAGAAAAAGAGAAAAGAGGAAGGAAGGAGGGGCGACTTAGAAGCCAGGCACGGTGGCACAAGCTGTAGCCTCAGCAGTCTGGCTGAAGGCAGAGGATTAGAAGTTTAAGGTCAGTCTAGGAAATGCAGGGAAGCCTGATCTCAAGCTAAAACCACCAAGCACGGCAGCAACAACAATAATAACAAAGTTAGTCTCCAGTGTAAAGCCTGTACGAATCGGTACCACCTCTCATTACCCTGCAATTAAATAATCTCCCAATACATTAAAAGCGGTGGACGCCATCTTTATTATTTCTCTTTAAAGTTATTTACACACAGGATGGAACTTACATCTTATTTCTATTTTATTTTCTTTCTCCCTGGGCTGAAACACTGCCCATTCGTCTCTTAGATCGTCTGTTTTCTTTACTGTGCAGAGGATCTAATATATGGGCTTATTTTATTAGTTTGTATCTTCTATTAAATTATGTTCATGCAAGATTTGCAAGAAAAATAGCTGCTTGGCTTGCTTGGGAATTAGAGACTTAATTTGGGAGGTTGATTCTCACTTAAGAATTCAGTCGCTAAAGTGAAGTGTCAGAGAAACACTCTGCCGGGGGACAAAAGCAGATGCCCAGGACACTGGGTCTTACCCTTTCTCTAACTGTAAAGAGTACCTGATGAAATTGTTTTCCTTAGACACTTTTAAGTACAAGGGACAGAGACCTGAGGGAGCTGAGGCAGGAATGGTGCTGAAGCACTTGCAGGTTCTGGAGCACGCTAGAAGAACAATGTATCACCAAGCCACACCCCAACCTCTCCTTTACTAAAGTGTTCTTCAAATGAGCCACGCCCCCAACCCCTCATTGGGGGATTCTAGGCAGGAGCTCTACCACTGAGCCACGCCCCCCAGCCCCTTACTGGGGGATTCTAGGCAGGGCCTCTACCACTGAGCCACGCCCCCAGCCCCTCACTGGGGGATTCTAGGCAGGGGCTCTACCACTGAGCCACGCCCCCAGCCTCTCCCTGGGGGATTCTAGGCAGGGGCTCTACCACTGAGCCACGCCCCCAGCCCCCTCACTGGGGGATTCTAGGCAGGGCCTCTACCACTGAGCCACGCCCCCAGCCCCTCATTGGGGGATTCTAGGCAGATGCTCTACCACTGAGCCACACCCCAGCCCTTCACTGGGGGATTCTGCACACATTTTCAATTCATGAGTCACATCCCCAGTCCTGTTTTACTTTTTGAGACAGCGTTTCCATAAGTTGCCCAGACTGGCATTGAAGTCACTTTGTATCCCAGTCCTGCCACAGCTTGGCAAATAGCTGGAGGTAAAAGCCTATGCTGCCAGGCAGAGCCCTTAGTTCAAATTATTCTCATCTGAAACTGAGGCTCTATCAATTTGATGGGATTTGCCCCTTCCACCCATTTTGCAGACAGGCTCCTGACAAGGCATCCTCTTCTGCAGGTTTGCTGGACTAGGGTTAGGGGTGTCAGAGATTGGGTCAAGTCCACCCGACCTGGACATAGTAAAGTCCCTTGGATAGGTTCTAGGAATGTGCACACACATACGGGGATGGTGGTGCAAGGGGATGCCCAGAAACAACCCTGTGTGGAGGGGCTTTATTATTTCCGGTTCCTGGCAGGGAAACTGAGGAGGACAAGGGTTCACTGAGCATTAGCGCTCCTTAGGATGACAGCATCACCTGCTTCTCCACAGCTAGAATGCAAGTTCACCAGAGTAGGACAGGTGTCATCTCTGATAGCCCACAACCAGCCTCCCATGCACTGTGTTCTCAGGAGACACTGTTAAGTGGTTGGTACTGTCTTCCAATATCAGGACAGCCGCCCAGCAACTACCTGTAGCCAGTGCTATTACACACGCTGAGCCCAAGGGGAGGGATTAGCGCACATGGAGCACAGAGTTCAAGTGATGGGAATTAAAGGGAAGGGAGAGGTAGGGAAGTAGGTAGGAGTGGGAAGGGGTCATCAATAGCTCAGCAGTCATTCTGATGACCAACTGTCCTGCGGTTGGGAGCCGTCCATGCCCTTGCAAAGCCTCCTCTGGGCTCTGGACTAGCCTGGTGGAAGGTGACTCTGTGACTAGCCGCTGCAGAGGAAGGTGAGTCCTTGCTTTGAGCACTCAAGATTAGCAGCTCTGCCTCCTCGACTCCTGGCTATCCATCTGAGGCCGTGTCCTGCCAGTCTCTAGCCACTAGGTGGCAGGCGCGAGATGGGTTGGATGCACCGTGGCGCGAACTACGCTGTTTCTCTGCAGGTTTTGCACGGGGCATAGAGGCAGAAAGAACTAATCACAGAAAAAGACAATCAGGGCTGAATTCCCGGAAATGAGTAGTTAATACCTCAGGATTTATCCAAAAAGGTTAGCTTCAACAGCCCACTAGCTGTTTCGGGATTTTTTATTTTGCTTTTTAAGTAAAAAATAATTTAATACGCGTGTGTGTTTTGCTTACATGTATGGGTACCACGTACATGCCTGTGGAGGTCAGAAGAGGGAATCAGATCACCTGGAATTTGGAGTTACAGACGGTTATGCACCACCATGAGGGTGCTGGGAATCAAACCTGGGTCCTCTGGAAGAGCTACCAGTGCTCTTAAACACCGAACCATGTCTCCAAACCATATTTTGTATTAAGACAGGGTCTTGGAATACAGTCCGGACTAGCTTCAAATATGCAATTCTTCTGCCTCAACTTCCTTAATGCTTGGATGACAGGCCAGTGCTATTACCCACGCTGGTAGGGGTTATCTCTGAATCAGTGGTGTCTCCTCTGGTCTCCTGGCCGCCAGGGTCTCTCATTCAGGAGACACTGGGCAGACCGAGTGGGACAACTTTTGGTCTGCAGAAGCCTCAGGCTTGCTCTGCGCCTGGCCCGGCAATATGAACTATGCCCAGTAGAAAGCGGCTGAGTTCCTGCCTTAAGCAAATTCTCCACTAGAAGACAGAGATCCAGCTCAACAGAGCTTCTGATCAATGCCTTCTCTCAGAATGTATCTACTGAATGGTTGTGGTGGCCCAAAGCCCTGCAATTCCCAGCACTCTGGATGCTGACACGGGAGATGCTGAGTTCAAAGCTAGCCTGGATTGCATGGTGAGACTCTGTCTCAAAATTTGAACTCCCCCTACATAAGAAATATTTATTGATTTATAAAAGTATTTTCATATTAGTCAAAAAGTAGAAATGATCCAAAGCCTTACCCAGAGAGAGATAAATGAATAGGTAAAATGTGGTATCACTAAATAGGACTATTACTCAGTGGGACATAAGTGACTGATACACAGGTTGCATAGACAGGAATCTTCTGAACAGGTTCTCTAGAACTCTGGGTCTTGACCCCTTTGGGAGGGTTGAGCCATCCTTTCACGGGGGTCACCAAAGACCATCAGAAAACACAGATATTTACACTGGGATTCATAACACCAGCAAGATTATAGTTAGGAAACAGCCATGAAAATAATTGTATGGCCGGAGTCACCACAACATGAGGAACTGTATTCAAGGGTCGCAGCATTAGGAAGGTTGAGAATCACTGCTCTAGGAGAACAAAACTTATAGAATGAATACACACACACACACACACACACACACGTGTAATATATAACACATATGTGATTTTTAGAATGTTTTACGGGCTGTGGTCCAGCTAGTCCAACAATGGCTGTCTACCAATGAAAAGCCTAAGAATCCAGTAGTTGTTCAATTCACGGGGCTGGATGCCTCCCTTGGTCTTCAGTTGAATCCTGAAGACGCAGGCTGTAGTGCCAGTAGAGGAATAGACTTTCTGGCAAGAGTAAAAGCAAGCAGGCAAAGAGAGCAAGCGTCCTTCTTCCATGCCCTTTATATAGGCTGCTAACAAGGTGTGGTCTTCTGCTGGTAATTGTGTGTGTGATTGTGTATGTGTGTGTGGTTGTGTATGTGTATGTGTGTGTGGTTGTATATGTGAGTGTGTGTGTGTGTGTGATTGTGTATGTGTGTGTGGTTGTATATGTGAGTGTGTGTGTGTGTGATTGTGTATGTGAAGGTGTGTGTTGGGAGGGGCCCATGCATACATGTTCATGGGCATATTGGAGGACAGAGGCATCCTCCAGTGTCCCTTCTCAGGCAAGGTCAACCTTTTTGAGACAGAGACTTTCACTGAACCTGCAGCTTACTGATTTGGCTACACCAGCTGAACACTGAGCTCCAGGGATCAGCCCTGGTATTCACCACCAGGTCAGCTGTTTCAACAGCAAAGCATCAGAATATTGAACATAGGTTGTTAGGCTCACAAGGCAAATGACTTCCCCTCAAAGCTTCTCCCTCCTGCTTTGGGATTTGTTGCTGCTGTTTTGATTTGGGGAGTTCTGTATGCTGTTTTTGAGGTGGGTCTCACTTAGCCCAGGCTGGCCTCAAACACGGATCCTCTGCCTGCACCTATTGAGCGTTGGGGTTCTAGACATGTGCAACTGCTCCTGGTTTATGACGTGCTGGGGCTGGAACCCAGGGCCTTGGGCATGCTGGGCAAGCGCCCTACTGATGGTAGCACACCTCCAGGCCCTCCCCTCGCCTTGTGCTTGTGATGGGGTCTCTGCAAGCCCTGTACTTCAGCCTCCAGGTTGCTTGGCTCCTGCCACCCTGCCCAGCAAAATGCTCACGGCTGGGAATGTGGTCTTTATTCTTCTAGCTACCCCCTCCCCCTCACCTTCAGAATAAGCCTCTACTGGGCACATTACCTAGTTCTTCACAGACATAGACCAACAGAGCATGGCCATTGCTCACTGTCCATCTTAAACACAGGATCTTTGGTGATCGTCAGCACCGCTCACCGGCATTTCTCCTGTCTCCATCTAGGCTTGCCTGTCCCAGATCGGATTCTGCTTGCCAAGCAATTTCCGGATAAATCCTCCCACTCTGCCTGCGATCGTGTCTTCACAAAGGGTGCTAAGCTAACCGTGATCTTTGCCGAATTATGCTGCGCTCGGCTCACTTTCCCTCTTTTAGAATCCTCATCACTCGCCGGTGGAATTCTAAAAATATCAGCTAAGCCACCAACTAATTTTTAATCCTCGCTTCTGCTACCATTGACAGATGGGAAGTTCATCTCTACCCTTTGTCCTTCCCCGATTAAGCAATTATAATCTTTCCCTGACAATTTGATTGTTGACGGTCTAAGAGTCTGGTTCGACCAAGAGACCAGGTGGAACTCTTGCCGACAAGGTGCTGAGATCAACTCAGCTGCAGGTTTTTATCTTCTGGATTCCTTCTCTTTCCTTTTCCCTGTGTGTGTCTGTGTGTGTGTGTGTGTGTGTGTGTGTGTGTCTGTGTGTGTGTCTGTGTGTGTGTGTGTACATGAATGTATGTTGGTGCACATGCATGTGGTAGCTGGGGTTGATATGAAGAAAGTACCCTTCATCACCTTTCCACCTTACTCATTGAGGCAGAGTCTCTCAGTCAACCCCAGAGCTCACCCATGTGGCTAGCCCCACTACCCAGACAGCTCTCGGGACTCCCCGTTTTTGCCTTTAAAGGCTGGAATTACAGACCTGCCCAGTCTGCATTTTTACCGGTCCTGGGGATTGGAATTGGGTCCCCATGTTTGCATGGTAAGTGCTTTAACTATCGAGCCATCTCCAGAGCCCCTGCACCTCATTCTCGTTGGGAAGAAACCAACAATACATAAGATATGAGATTAATGGGCCATGGAGTCCACTCAGTTTTTGGAGCAAACATGAGGACCTGAGTCCCATCCCCCAGAATCCATGTCAAAAAGCTTGATGCTGGCAAAGCACAGATTCAATCCCAGGGCTGGGGAGGCAGAGATGGGAGGATCCCTTGGACTCACAGAATCCAAGAACCCGTATTTTAAAAGTTGGGCAGACACTTGTGGGGTCAGAAGATGGCATCGGATCCCCTGGAACTGGAGTTACAGGTAACTAAGCCACCATATGGTTTCTGGAAATTAAACACAGGTCTTCAGCAAAAGCAGCAAGTGTTCCTAACTGCTGAGCCATCTCTCCTGATCATGGGAGCTGGGGATACAAACCCGGGCCTTCATGGTTACACTCAAAGGCTTCTGCTAGACTCAAAGCTCACTTAAGGTGGAGGGCAAGTCATGAAAGCTGTTTCCCTGGAGTCTCCACCCTGTCACCCTTTCATCTCCCATATACTCCAGTACCCAATTCCATGTAGGGGTCAGCAAAGGTGGCAGCTGGAGTTCCAGGTGGGGGCTGCTGCTGACATTCCATTAAGGAGCATTTATTTTGTCCCCTAGGTGATTCTAGACCCTGGCAAGTTAACCATCAACACTAACCATCACATTAGATGACGTGGTCGGAGGCTGCCACCCTGTCCGTGATGCTGGTGACTCCAGAGCTGGCATAGCTGACTTACAAGTGGCACCCCCCCACCATGGGGCAGGAACATGCTGTGCAGGGCCAGTACATCACCCCCTCTCCAGGACTGGTGATGTCACAGCTGCTGCCCCAGCTCCATCTGTGGACTAGAAGGCCAGTGTTGAACCATCTGCATAAGTCGGAGCTGCTGGACCCAGAGGCCTCTCATGCTGGAGTGGATGCCCATAGGAAGGAAGTGCCTTTGCTTGGCCCACTGGCAGAGCATGATTGGCAGGGTGACCAAAGGTAAGCAGAGTGGTATGGCCCTGCACACAGGACCCTGCTCCATTCTCAGAGGAGGGCTGGTTCTTCCCAGCAGTGATGGGCAGTAGTGGATGCTGGCCTGTAGGAGCAGAGAATACTTCCTTTAAAGATACATTGAGAGACCAAGTAGAAGAAGACTCAATCAGTATGTTTGCTACACAGCATGAAGACCTGAGTGACATTCCATTTTTTTAATGGAAAGAGATGAAGTTGTGCAAGCTTGTCATCCCAGCCTCTGGGAGGCAGAGACAGGCAGATCCTTGAGGTTTGATGGCTCGGGAGGCTAGGTGAATGAATGGATGAGCCTCGGGCCTATGAGTAACCCTATCTCAGAAGTTAAGGTGGAGAATGACAGAAGAGGACCAGTGGTTGACCTCTGGCTTACACACACACACATACACACACAGAGACTAACACATATAACACACTAATACATACATACATATTAATGTACATATATACATATAAACACACATACCTTTGAGCAGGGTGTGGTAACACAGCCCTATAATACCCAAATTCAAGTGGTTGAATCAGGTTGAATCAGGATGATTAGAAGTTCAAAGCCAACCAGGGCTACATGGATGAGATCCTGTTCTCAAAACATAAAACAAGGGGCTGGAGGGATGGCTCAGCAGTTAGAGCACTCTTCCAGAGGACCCAGGTTTAATTCCCAGTACACACATGGCAGCTCGCACCAGTCTGTACCTCTGGTTCCAGGGCTTCTGACACCTGGACACAGACATGCGTGCAGGCAATACACCAAGGAGCATAAACATAAATGAATAATAGAAACCCCACAAAACAGATGGCAACACTCCAGAGCCAGTGGGATGGCTCAGTGGATGGAGGCACTTGCTGCCAGGCTAGATGACCGAGTTCCCACATGGCAGAAAGAGAGAACCAACTGTCCAGTTGTCCTCTGACCTACCCTGTGCCGGGCAACCTGTTCATATCAAAACAAACAAAACCCCCAAACCAAAACGCCACACTGCCTGGGGCCAAGGTGTGACTCAGTGCTAGAGTCCTTGCCACGTAAGAACAGCGGCTCAGTCGTGGAAGGTATCTGGGTTCGAGTTTCTGGGTCTGGCGCTAACCAGTTAAGCAATGCCCCAGCCCACTCCTGCCTTTCCATCCTTCAGACCTTCTGATCACAGTGGGACCAGAAGTCAGTGAGCAAATTGTGGGACTGAAATGTGGCCCAGATGGTTAGGTTGCTGACCTAGCAGCCTCCATCTCTGACCTCCCGTTTCCAGCACTGTATAAACTGAGAATGGTGATGCACACTGCAATCCCAGCCCTTCAGAGGTGGAGACAGGAGGATCAGAACTCAAGATCCAGCTTGGCTACTTAGAATATTCCAGGCCACTTAGAATATATACATACATATAAATATACACACACATATACACAAATATATATGAATGTGTATATATATATGTATGTATATGTTCATATGTATGTTTATGTATGTGCTTATGTGTATGTATGTGCATGTGTATGTATGTGTATATGTATATATATATGTGGTGTGTGTGTGTGTGTATAATGTGTTAGTTAGTTCTGTTGTCAACTTTACACAAATTAGAACCATCTTGGAAGAGGAACCCTCAACTGAGAAATGGTCTCTATCAGCTTGGCCGTAGGCAAGTCTGTGGGACATTGTCTTGATTAATGATTGATGGGGGAGGGCCCAGCCTGCTTTGGGCAGTGCCATCCCTGGGCAGATGGTTCTGGGCTGTGTAATAAAGTAGGCTGAGCAAGCCATGCAGGCATGCCAACAAGCAGTGCTCCTCCGTGGTTCTGCTTCATTTCCTTGCCCTGGCTTCCCTTGATGATGGACTGGGAGCTGAAAGCAGAAACAAAACATTTCCTCCCTGAGCTGCGTTAGGTCGGCTTTAGGTCTATCACACAACAGAGAACCAGGAGCAGAGAGTGAACAGAGATGCTGTAAAGTGAGATAAAGTAGAGTATAAGCAGATGGGGGCGGGGGGAGAGGAGAGAGAGTGGAGGGGGGAGAGAGGAGAGAGTGTGTGTGGTGGGGAGAAAGAATGTGTGGAGAGAGAGAGGAGAGAGAGTGTGTGTGGAGAGAGAAAGAGAGAGGAGAAAGAGTGTGTGTGTGGAGAGAGAGAAGAGAGAAGAGAGAGAGTGTGTTAGTTCACGTGTTCAGAGGACAACCCCAGGAGTGTGTTCTCCCTTCCACTATAAATTCTGGGGCTCAAACTCCAATTATTGGGCTTGCACAGTAAGCACCTTTACCCACTAAGCCATCTCTCTTCCCTCTCCTCCCCCACTATATCAGTTACAAATATAAAAGGTCATACTGGCCAGTGTTGTTGTGGACCACTTTCTGTCAACAATAAGATGTATGCTGGATGAGGCGGCTGGAGTCCACTTTTACTCCCAGCATTCGGGAGGCAGAGACAAGCAGATCTCTGTGAGTCCAGCGCTGTCCTAATGTACATAGAGAGCTCCGGGTCAGCCAGAACTACACAGTAAGATCCTTCTGTGGTTTGAATAAGAATGGCCCTCATAGGCTCACATATTCCAATGCTTAGTCATCAGGGAGTGGCGCTATTTGAGAAGGATTAGGAGGTGTCACATTGAAAGTCTGCAGCAGGCTGTGCTCACTCTTCCTGCAGCCTGGGGATGAAGACGTAGCTGTAGCTCTCAGTCACTGCCCCAGGGCAGACTCGAAGCTAATGGATGAAGCCTTTGGAACTGTAAGCAAGCCTCCAGTTAAATGCTTTCTTTTTAAAGCGTTGCCTTGCTCCTGGTGCAGACACACTCCCACAACTTCTCCCACATGTGTTGTTGCTATAGCTCTATTTCACAGTAGTTCTCTCGATAATCTTTTCTGGATCTTAACTTACAGATCAGGCTCTGTTGCAGGCTCTGGTCCGTGGGTTTGTATCCTCATTGCCATCATCATTTACCCAGCAGTAACAACTTAAGGGAAGAAATGTTTGTCTTGGCTCACATTTTTTTGGGTGTGGGGAGCTCTGTCTGGAGAATAATATACGACAGCTTTCATTTCTGGCAGGTTTTGTTTGTTTATTTGTTTGTTTATTTGTTCATTTGTTTTCTCAAGACAGGGTTTCTCTGTGTAACAGCCCTGACTGTCCTGGAACTTGCTATGTCGACCAGACTGGCCTCGAACTCACAGAGATTCCCCTGCCTCTGCCTCCTGAGTGCTGGGATTAAAGAGATGTGCCACCATACCGGGCTGCTTTCAGTTTTCTTATTAAAACGTTTTTTCTTTAAAATTTTAATGTGTATGGGTACTTTCCCTGCTATGCCTGTGCACCAGTGTGCATGCAATGCTCTCAGAAGCCAGAAGGGGGCGTTGGATCCCAGGATACACAGTTGTGAAGGACCATGTATGTGCTGGGAATTGAATCTGGGTCCTGTTAAACTCAGAGCCCCTGCACGTCTGGTTTTGAATGAGTGAGTTTACATTTACAGCAGGCACAATTGAAAGAATGGGTAGGAAGCAGCAGCAGCAGAGAGAAAAAAAGCATCGCTCAGATGCTCACCACATCCAACAGAGGTGACTGGAGAAGCGTGGAAGAACGAATGGAAGTGACGGCTCCAAACTGGGGACATACAGCATCCAGAAGAAATCCAGTGGAGAAGTCGAGGCACTCAGCTGATGCTCGCAATCGAGCTTTCTTCCCATGAATGAGCTTCTGGCTTCTGGTTCCCACCATGGGTATTTTTACAACATGGATAAGCAATTGTTGGAAATAGTTCACATTCTAGCTGTCTTCAAGGATGCAGGTTTATTTGTTTGTTTATATGGGAAAAGAGTGGGGGACGCGAGTACTTGTCATGTCGTGGTGTGGAGGCCAGAAGACAACTTTAAGGAACCAGTCCCCACCCCCACCCCCCATTATGTGGATCCCGGGGATCGAACTCAGACTGTCAGGCTTGGCAGCAGACAACTTTTACCTACACTCAGCTGACCCACCAGGGCCTTTTAATACCCTTCGTTCTTTGCTGTTCCCCATGCCTCCTCATTATGGAGACAGAGGCCAACATGACCCAGAATACAGGGGTTTGGAGGAGACGAGGGAGGGCCTCCCTGCTCCCATGGTTTGCTTTGAACTAGCTTAGGTAGCACAGGATAGCAATGGACTATCTGGCCATCGTGGAAGGAAGGCTTACTGCAGGTGCAGCTCACTCCATGGTGGCAGGTGCTGGGAGCACTGCTTCACACTTGGTGGTTATGGAGACAGCTGGGGCTGGGAGTAGCAGCTCTCCCTCATCCTCTCCCTCCATCGAGGTTCCGATCACCTCCTAAGGGTTCCACAACCCCCCAAAACAGCACTACCAGCTGGGCACTAAGTGCCCCCCCCAGAAGTCTATGGGGGAACTTTTTACATCTAAACCCTACTGGTACATATAGAAGGAAAAAAATAAACCTACCTTAAGACTTCATACTATCTATGCTCCATTTTTGGACAGCTATTCTGGGGTCTTGGAATATGTCTTTAGGAGTAAGGGGTGGTGGTGGGGAACCAAGTACTTTATCCTTTCAGGCAAAAGACCACCAAGAGACAAGAATTCTCATAACGAATGGAGGTGCAGATTGCTGGTTAGAATACTTACAGATTTCCCAGAAGTCCTGGGTTCAAGCCCTAGCCACCTGAGGTGTCTCCTAAGTGCCTATAACTCCAGTTAGAGGAGTTCTATCACCCTCTCCTGGCCTCTGAAGGCTCGTCCATGCATGTTATACACACACAGACAAGCACACACACATACATGTATAAAATAAAAATATAAAAGTAAAGAGTTAGAAAAGAGTGACGTTAAGTCAGCATGACTTCAAACCAGCTCAATCCAGTTCTTGCTAATGATGGCAGCCTAGTCTCCCAGTGCAGTTATTTACGATACCCGCGGGAGTTGAGTAACTGCCAATTATTATTGCAGAGAGCAGGTAAAGAGTCTTAAAGGAGTTTTATGCCTCTCCTGTAAAGGGACGCATCAGGCAAATGGGGAGGAATGGGCCTCTGTGAACGGGACGCTCAATCTCAATGTGTTGCACAGCACAGAAGGCTGCACCCCACTCGACTCTGAAGTGAGGCGGGCGGATTGACTCATTTATCTCGTTTGTGCCTGTTTTGATTGAGCGCCTTTCTCCCTCCGCCTGGATCTGTTTGCATCTGGGAAATGTGACACCCTGTCTTCTTAGGCATCCTGGCATCTTCTGTCCTCCTCCCTTGCCTGGGCTTAACAGGAATGGATTTCAGTCCCAGGGGTTCTAATGAGAGTTCTGTGCAGCTGATGGGAGGCACTTAGCGTGGGGCGCCAGTGACAACCATTGTGACTGACACCAAGGGAGCAGGGGCACCTGTAACCCTTTTAAAGTCAAGAGTTAAGTGTCAGCCGGGCGTGGTGGCGCACGCCTTTAATCCCAGCACTCGGGAGGCAGAGGCAGGTGGATTTCTGAGTTCGAGGCCAGCCTGGTCTACAAAGTGAGTGCCAGGACAGCCAGGGCTACACAGAGAAACCCTGTCTCGAAAAACCAAAAAAAAAAAGAAAAACCAAAAAATAAATAAATAAATAAATAAAGAGTTAAGTGTCGACGACACACTGAAGGTTGCTGTGTAGGTGATAAGGGGACATATTGAATCCATGTTGGTCCAGGCAGATAATGTTCCACCCAAGACACCTGAACCAGAAATGTCATTACCAGGGAGCCCATAGAATTCCATTCACCATCACTGAGGATGGTAGCCATTACTGCATCCACCCTGCCTGGAGTTGGCTACACATCAGATAACAGCAGCTCTGAAAGGCTTTGTCCCTTCACATTTAGCTAATGATCATAATACCAGGCTGGGGGTATGGGCCACCAATAGATCATTTGCCTGGATCCTGCAAGTGAGAGGCTCAAGCTCAGTATGTGTAGCTCAGTAGGAGAGCCCCTGCCTAGAATCCCCCAGTGAGGGGCTGGGGGCGTGGCTCAGTGGTAGAGCCCCTGCCTAGAGTCCCCCAGTGAGGGGCTGGGGGCGTGGCTCAGTGGTAGAGCCCCTGCCTAGAATCCCCCAGTGAGAGGCTGGAGTGTGACTCAGTGGTAGAGCCCTGCCTAGAATCCCCCAGGGAGGGGCTGGGGGCGTGGCTCAGTAGGAGAGCCCCTGCCTAGAATCCTCCAGTGAGGGGCTGGGGGCGTGGCTCAGTGGTAGAGCCCCTGCCTAGAATCCCCCAGTGAGAGGCTGGAGTGTGACTCAGTGGTAGAGCCCCTGCCTAGAGTCCCCCAGTGAGGGGCTGGGGGCGTGGCTCAGTGGTAGAGCCCCTGCCTAGAATCCCCCAGTGAGAGGTTTAGGGTGTGACTCATTGGAAGAGTACCTGTCTAGAATCCCTCAGTCAGGGGCTGAGAGTGTGGGGCTGGGAGTGTGGCTCAGTAATAGAACATTTGTCTTATAAATACAAACACACACACACACACACACACACACACACACACACACACACACACACACACGATCCTATACCAAAAGCTTTTGGTACCAGCTCCAGTAAGTATAGAATGAAAACAAAACAAAAGCATAACCCAGTCACTTGGCAGTTAGTTGACTGGTCTTCTGCTTTACCTGTCAAAAGAGTTTTCCATGTCCCAAAGGGTAGGGAGGAGCTAGGCGAGCAAAGAGACCAGAGCCCTCCTTCTCTTGGCAGGTGATCCTGGGCGCTCCCTTTTTGTTTCTGACCCAGGGGCCCTCCAGGCAGGGCTTGGTAATTTATGGCCACAATTAGTAACTGTTGTCACTGCTTAGTGGCTGGCAGAGGGGGACAGGGGGAACTTTCCAAAGCACAGTCAAGGGAGCCTCTGGGGCTGTGGGGATGGTGATGAGCCTGGCAGGGCCTGCTGCCCAGGAGGTCTGCACCTGCCTCCCTCTGCCCTCCTCCCTGCTTCCTCCTCTTCTAGCAGGGCTATAGGTCTGAGCCGGGTGACACCAGGGCAGCAGGGCCCACCCAGCTCCAGTCAGTGATCATTGGGGTGTTGGCACAGGAGCATAGACCACTCTGAGATGAACCCAGCATCCTGTCCCAGCTGAGGAGCAAATCTTTCTGGCATCTCAGCCCTCGGGCAGAGGCCTGTGCTTTCCTCAGAGATCCCAGGGTCACCAGGCTTCGTGGCACATACATATAATTGCAGCATTCTGGTGGCTGAGGCAGGAGGATTGCCACTCCTGTGACCCATACCAGAGCTACGTAATGAGTTTCAGGTTAGCTTTGGCTACAGAGTGAGATACTGCCTCAAATAAATTAGTGCATAAATAGATAAACAAAGGCTAAGGAGATGGCTCAGTTAGCAAAATGTTGGCTGTTTTCACGTGAAGACCCAAGTTTGATCCCTAACAGCACACTTTTGTTTTTTGTTTTTGTTATTTATTTTATGTATGTGAGTACATACTTCTCTCTTCAGACACACCAGAAGAGGGCATCAGATCCCATTATAGATGGCTGTGAGCCACCATGTGGTTGTTGGGAATTGAACTCGGGACCTCTGGAAGAGCAAGCAGTGCTCTTAACCACTGAGCCATCGCTCCAGCCCCAGCATATTTTTTAAAAAAGCTATGGGTGATGGTGCACAACTGTAACCCCAGTACTGGGATTGCAAGACAGGAGGATCCCTGGAGCTCACTGGGGCTGCAGAGGCAGGAGGATCCCTGGAGCTCACTGGGGCTGCAGAGGCAGGAGGATCCCTGGAGCTCACTGGCCAGCTGCCTAGACAATTGGTGAGCTCCAAGTTGACAGAGACCCTGTCTCTCTCTCTCTCACACACACACACACACACACACACACACACACACACACACACACACACAAGTGAAGAGCAATTGAGGAAGACCCAAAAGTCCACCTACAGCCTCTGCACACATGGACCTGCAACACACATTCTTGTGCACAAAAGACAGACATAAATACATATTTTAGAGCCGCTCACATCAATGGTCTTTGAGATAACATTGACTGCTGGCTTCAGCTGAGCGTGCTGGAAAGGTTGGGGCCTTTGGAGGCCTCCCACCCTTCTGGGTCATATTCATAAGTACCCCTCCTGATTCACACACCTCTTGTGGGCGGTTTCTCTCAACAGCGTCTCGTCTCCTCTGGACATCTTCATATTCTACCTGGTCCCATCCCCTTCCTGACCACACCAGGCTCTGCTTCAACAGCAGCTCTCTCTCTCTTTATGTGTATGATCAGTACATCTACCTATCAATGTATACATCTATCATCCATCTATGCATCCATGCATCCATTTATGTATCTATCCACCATCTGCAATCTGCATCATTCATTATCTATTAGCATCTATCTATCTATCTATCTATCTATCTATCTATCTATCTATCTATCTATCTATCACCCTGTATCTATCTATCATCCAGTATGTGTATACATACACACACACACACACACACACACACATATACTCACGTATGCATCCATCCATCTATATCTATCCATCTCTCACACGTGTACATCCATTTGCCCACTTATCCACCCACCCACCCACCCACCCATTATACCCTTACTTTCTGGGAAGCTTAAAAACTACAACTGGGTACTTTTCTCTCCTTCTCACGACAGTACTCAGGGGAGTATGTTTGTCATATGAAGTTGGTATTGCTCAGAACCCTGCACACTGTCTGACCCACAAACCTCTCCCTCTAGGGAGCAAGGTGTACCTCAAAACCACCAGGTCAGTCAGTGCCCTTTGTGGGTGTAGCAGCTGGAAGTGAACAAGATCTCCTCTCAGAAGCCCCAGAAATCAATTCCCTTTCAATTTCAAACCAGTACCAGTGGAGCGGAGAGGAGACAATGTCGTATTCCCAGCCAACATACACAGATGAAAAAAATGAACCGCACCAGCAGCCAACGGTGTGGGCTGATCCACTGAAACTCGGCTGCCTCAAAATGGAGCCGTCGGGGCCCAGGGCTTCAATATTTAATGCTGAGACTGGAGGGGTAGAGCAGTGAGCCTAGGTGGGAAGGCACAGCCAGTCACTGGCAAATCGGGTGGGTTATTACTAATTCAGCAGCCCCAGGACCCTACAGAGCTGGAAACAAAGGGATGACTTCACAGTATTGCTGATCAGCAAGGGGGAGGTTCCCACTGTTCCCTCCCAGGGTGACAGCTGCAATTCCTAAGGCAGGGGACAGCTGAGGCCCAGATCAGAACCTGAAATGCAGAACGATATTTTAGACTGGACTGATGGGTTCAGGCTTGTGGTTCTGGATACTCTGAAAGCTGAAGTAGGAGGATCATGCATTGAAGGCCATCCCAGGCTACACAGTGAGTTTGAATGTGGTTTGAACAATTTAGTGAGACCCTGTCTGAAAATTAAAATGTAAACAAAGAAAGAAAGATGAGAATTGTGGCACATGCCTAGAGACACAAGGATTGCTCAAGAGTTCAAGGTGAGCCGGGCATGGTGGTGCACGCCTTTAATCCCAGCACTCCGGAGGCAGAGGCAGGCAGATTTCTGAGTTCAGGCCAGCCTGGTCTACAGAATGAGTTCCAGGACAGCCAGGGCTACACAGAGAAACCCTGTCTCAAAAAACAAACAAACAAACAAATCCTTAAAAAAAAAAAAAGAGTTCAAGCTGAGTCTGAGCTACACAGTGAGTTTCTAGGAAAGTCAGGGCTACCTAGCAAGACCCTGTCTTCAAGACCGAAACCAAAGCACGGGGTGTGACTCAGTGGTAGAGCCCCTGCTTAGAATCCCCCAGGGAGGGGCTGGGGGCGTGGCTCAGTGGTAGAGCCCCTGCCTAGAATCCCCCAGGGAGGGGCTGGGGGCGTGGCTCAGTGGTAGAGCCCCTGCCTAGAATCCCCCAGGGAGGGGCTGGGGCGTGGCTCAGTGGTAGAGCAGCATCTCCTTGCCATTTACAAGGCCCTAGGTCCCTGAGTAAAAGAAAGAACACCGGGAATGCAAAGTTACAGTCAGTGGCCTTTACTGCTGTACCTGGACACTGCAACCTGGCATTTCCCATGGACTGAGCAGAGAGAAGGGACAGGGAAGAGAGGGAAGAGGGGAGGTGAGAGACAGACATGGAATACCTGCTGGAAGGCTGCTGCACATCTCAGCCATTTATACCAGTGTTGTTTTGGACAGATGGAGTGGCAGTGGCGGCTGGAGGATGCTCATTCATTCCCCCTGCCCTGATGTCACTGTGTGCAGAAACTAAGAAATCAGCATTGGAGCCCATGCTAACTAGGCTGTAGACTTTCTTTAGATTCACCAGTTTTCCCACTTACGTGTGTTTGCACCAGCTGTTCCCCCTGCTCTGTCCTATTTGTGCTCCATTGCCGTTCGATTGCCCTGATAAACTCCACAATGGTCAGTGTGAGGGGCTAGCTAGCTCGTCTTTGGAGGCCTCCTTGGCTTTGGCCACCAGCCAAAGATCCTCATGGTGGGAGGAGGAGCACGCGGGTCCATTTCATGTCGGTGACTGCCCTGCATGCTGAGAGGAGGCAGCCCCGTGGGGAGAGGAAATCAATGCACAGCCTGTAGACTCAGCTTCAATAATGGAATCCTTCTGATGGAAGGCTGGAAACAGCCTTGCAGGGGCTGTCTTTAGCATTCTCTCAATGGATCTCATTTTTCTTCTCTAATTTGGTATCTCTGAGTCCCACAACCTCTGTATGGACAGTTGTCAGCTTCAAGTGGGCATATATCCATTCCTGCTGGAGACTCAAGACGTGAAATAGCTAGGTGTGGTGGTGCAGGCATGACCAGTCTAGGGCTCAGCAAGCAGGCTGAGGCAGAAGGCTCATCATGTTAAGGTCATCCCAGACTATACAGTGGGACCATGTATTAAAATAAAACATAAAGTAAGAGCTTAGAGTGTGGCTCAGTGGTAGATCCTCTATCTAAAATCGCTCAATGAGTGGCATGGGCACAGCTCAGTGGTAGAGCCCCTGCCTAGAATCCCTCAGGGAAGGGCTGGGGGTGTGGCTCAGTGGTAGAGCACCTGCCTGGAATCCCCCAGTGAGGGGCTGGAGGTGTGGCTCAGAGGTAGAGCCCCTGCCTAGAATCCCCCAGTGAGGGGCTAGTTATGGCTTAGACTGCATTAGAGTGCTTGCCTAAGGTATGTAAGGCAGAGGGTTCAATTCCCATTAGTAGGAGTGGGGTAAATTGGTGGGGAGATACAAGTCGTTTCAGAAACCCCATTGGTACAGAGGTCAGGCATCATCAACCCAGATTTTGAATTAAAACAGGTCCCACACTTTGAATAACATGATATCATCAAATTAAGAAATGGAGCAGGGAACTGGGGCAATGGTGATATATACCTTTAATCCAGCACTTGGAAGACAGAGGCAGGAGGATCTCTGTGAGTTTGAGGCCAACCTGGTCTACAGAGTGAGTTCCAGGACAGCCAGGGCTACACAGAGAAACCTTTTCTCAAAAAGGGGTGGAGGGTGGAGAGGTGAATCAGAGGTTAAGAGCACTAGCTGCTCTTCCAGAGGTCCTATGTTCAATTCCCAGCAACCACATGGTAGCTCATAACCATCTATAATGAGGTCTATTGCCCTCTTCTGGCTTGCAGGCATACATGCAGTCAGAACATAGTATACATAATAAATAAGTCTTTTTTTTTTTTAATGGAGCAAAAAACTATAAGGCAAACTCTCCATCTCTCCTCCCATCCTGTGGCCCCACTTTCCAGCTGTTGATATTTCAGTTGGGGACCAGAGCAAGTATGTTTTTCATCCACAGGATATTTGCTTAAAGTGTCAGAAGAAAAACTGTACGGCACATCTCCTATATACCATATAATTACTTTCCAGAATTAATATTTCTGTTGAGCTGCCATCTTTGTTCTGTGAAATATTTAAACTGTTTTCACATGGCCTGAGTTAGATTGGCAATCTGAACTCCAGAGCACATTTCCAAAGTGATGGAGGGGTGTACAGTGCCAAGCCAGAGCAACACAGCCATAAAAGGACAAGGGATATCTAGGGGCTGTGCTGTGCACTGTGAGATCAGCAGGCCTTCTCTCAGTAGCAATTAGGTTTGGGAGCTGCAGATACAGCTCAGTGCTGGTTGTTTAGCAAACACAGGACACTGGTTTCAATCTCCAGTGCAAAGAGGAAGAAAGGATTCTATGATAGAGCACCTGTGGCTCAGTGGTAGAGCCCCTGCCTAGAATCCCCCAGGGAGGGGCTGAGGGTGTTGTTCAGTGGTAGAGCTGAATTCCTAGAATTCCTGGGAGGGTTGGGGCTACCAGAGCTCTTGCTAAGTATGTTTATGGTCCTAGGTTCACTGCCCAGTATTGGAATTTGAGTTGGTGTGTGTGTGTGTGTGTGTGTGTGTGTGTGTGTGTGTGTGTGTAGGAGAAGCTTTAAGATAGAACCCAGGAGGCAAAAGCACTTGCATGGAGCTGACCATCTCTAATACTCTGTCGACACATAGCCTGGTGACTGGCTTGATGACACATCTGTAACGTGGTATTGGGGAAGGTCATTGTGAGTTCTAGGTCTGCCTGGGCTATGTAGTAAGGCTCTGTTTGAATTAATAGACATTTATCTTCACCACGATGCTGCCTGAGGCCCATGCATGTTTTTTTGTTTGTTTGTTTGTTTGTTTGTTTGTTTTTACCTCTTCCCTAATTTCTCAGATAAATCCCTAGTGTTGCCTTAGGGGTAAGCATCAGACACAGAGTGTAAGGACACAGTCCCTATCCTCAGGGGCTTTATGGTCTAATTGCTCTCAGGAATGACATCATTCCCATAGAGCAGACACAAGACAGACCATGTGATAAGTGTACTTAAGTGTTCACCTGTTCTCCACCACTTTGTCCACTGCTATGATGGGTCTCGTTTTTTGAGAGGCTCTTGTAGCCTGAAACTCCCTACTTAGCAGAATATGACCTTTGAACTCCTGATTCTCTTACCTACACCTTCTGAATGTTGGGATTATAGACGTATACCATTATGTCCAGTTTTTGCAAGCACTCTTGTGTATGCTTGTATATTGCTCATGCAATGTGACTGCAGACACTTGCATACCATTCAATGCATGCAGAGGTCAGAGGACATCACGTGTCAATCTTTGCCTTCTGTGTTGAGAGAGGGTCTTGCTCAATGCTGTTTAACATCAGCTGGCCTTCAAGCTCTGGGGAACTCCTGTTTTTACCTCCCCTCTCAGTACAGGAATGCTGAGATTATAGATGTAGTTACTGTGTCTCAGCTTGTGGCCTCCCTTCCCCCAGCCTGGAACCTGCTTGCTCAAGGGTGGAGCTACCTGCTCATTCGTCCTGCCACGCCTACTGCTGGACCCTGCCTTTGCTGCCTGGAGGCACACACGTGTTCGTCCTGCTACTGGACCCTGAGTTACTTGGCGGGAAATTGGGTTCCCTCCCCTTTCCTTTATAACTGAGTGTCTGAAAATAGTAAAATTGAGCTTTGATCAGAATGTTGTCTTAGCTCCATTCTTTCTTCCGCCCCGTCTAGATTCCTCTCTTTTCAGCTCGAACTGCCATTCTCAGTTGAACCGTTCGTGTTGTGGACTGCGGGCAGGCCGCAATATCAGCTCATGTGACTTTGAACTCAGGTCTTCATGCTTACATAGCAAGCATACTCCCTACTGGGTTACTTCCCCAGTCCTTGTCATGTTAACAGGTATCAGGTATCAGATGGTATCAATAGTCCTCTACCAGACACATCCTAGGACCATAGCTGGTAACAGGGAGGGAGGGTAACATGAAGGGCACACAACAAGGAATGCAATGGGGAGTAGAAGATGAGAGAGTAGAATGCCAATAATGAAAAAAAGAAAGAAAGAACCTGGAAAGCTGCCAAGAGTCAGAGAAAAGAAATACAGGCCTGTTACTGACTCCGGCAAGCTGGCCAGATACAGTTGGTCTGACAGCTGCCAGGCGAAGGTCTCAAGACCCAGGGCCCACCTAAGAGTCTAACATTAGCAGCTAAGTGCAAAACCTAGAAACCCCAGCCTCTAAACCCAAGAACTTGCAGCCACTTGTCTGGCCATAGAGCCTGCAGCCATAGGTCCCTATTCTCAGAGCATGGAGCTGGAAGGCTCCCCGTATATCAGCACGGCCTATAAACAAGTCTTCAACACTAGTAACACTTTTCCTTGCCAACTCACCATAAATAGAGCAAAACTAGGCCAGCTTTTTGGTAAAAGGGAAATTAGTGTTAACCAAAGCTCCAATGGTTTAGGAGAAGCCACACTGTTGCTACACATTCTACAAGGCTGATTAGAACTTCACTGACTTTAGAGAGCTGGAATGTTACAAGTCCCAGGACCAAATTACTTAGGTCTTCATTTACCATTTTCTTCGTTCTGTTACTATAAAAACTCTGTTTTTATAGTACAATTACTACATCAGAACAAGATATTTCAAGTAAACTGAATCTATGTTCCTGTGCCAAAATGACTCATATTTGGTTTCAGAATAAACTCTCTCCTTTGTTTTGAAGTGTGGGTTGTTTTTTTACATGAACAAAGCTAAAATGCTGCCTAGGGCTACTAGCTGCTCCTCGGAGGATCACATTACCTGCCCCACTGTCAATCAAAGCCCAAAAGAACCCTCCAACCTCAGTTAAGGCCTTAAGTCTCTGGCCTTAGCACAGTAGTTCTTAACCTGCGGGTCACGACCCCTTTAACAAACCTCTATCTCCAAAGATATTTACAATTCATAACAGTAGCAAGATTACAGTTATGATTGGGAGTCATCACACCATGAGGGTATTAAAGGGTCTAAGCATCAGGAATGTTGAGAACCACTGCCTCAGCATGTGGAGCCCAAATTCTCAAGACTTAAAGCGTGTCTTAGGGTATCTATTGCTGTGATAAAGCAAGACTGTCGGGGTCAAGGTTCCTCCATCTTGTTCCTGTTGTAGCCATCTAAGGTCTGACTCAGCGCTGACCTCTGCTTACACTCCCTCTTATGGGAAAGTCCCTTTGAGAATTATCCAACCCTGTCTTGGGGACATGAGGTCAAGATACCCTGGCTAACTGCTGCTTTTTTGCTTCTGCTAAACTGCTTGCTTGCTCTTCTTACCTCTACAAGTTCCAACCACATATTGCTTTTACCTTTAGGCTTCCTGAAGAGAGCAATTGGGGCTGCTCTGTGAGAACTCTTTCTCTTCAGGCAGTCACTGGCCAGCTTAAGAAAGACTCTCAAATTCCAACTCTGGTTTTGTCAAATGGTTCTTGAGAGGGGGAGGGGGATGTCTTTGCCCAACCATGACCAAAAGCAACTCTTACACTTCAGGTAACAGTCTATCATTGAGGCAGTCACAGAAGGAACTCAAACAGGGAAGAATCTGGAGGCAGTAACTGAAACAGAAGCTGTGGAGGACCACTACATACTAGCTTGCTCTTCCTCCTCCTCCTTTTTTTTTTTTTTTTTTTTTTGGAGATGGTCTTTCTATGTAGCCCTGGATGTCCTGGAACTTGCTATGTAATGTTGGCTAGGGGGCTGGAGAGATGGCTCAGAGGTTAAGAGTACTGACTGTTCTTCCAGAGGTCCTGAGTTCAATTCCCAGCAACTGCATGGTGGCTTACAGCCATCTGTAGTGGGATCCCATGCACTCCTCTGATATGTGTCTGAAGACAACTACAGTGTACTCATGTAAATAAATCTTTTTTAAAAAACAAAACAAAAAGTAATGTTGACTAGGCTGGACAAGAACTAGGAGAGCCACCTGCCTCTGCTTCCCACATGCTGTGATTATAGGTGTACACATCCAATCGGCCTGCTTTTTACTTTCTTTTTTTTTTTTTTAATAATTTTTAATATATGTAAGTACACTGTAGCTGTCTTCAGATACTCCAGAAGAGGGAATCAGATCTTGTCACGGATGGTTGTGAGCCACCATGTGGTTGCTGGGATTTGAACTCTGGACCTTCGGAAGAGCAGTCGGGTGCTCTTACCCACTGAGCCATCTCACCAGCCCGCTTTTTACTTTCTTATAGCACCTAGGATAATCAGTCTAGGGGTGGTACTACTCGCAATGAGCTCTGCCCTAACATATTAATCACTAACTTAAAAGTACTTCCTAGGCCAATCTTATAGAGGTTACTTCCTGAACTGTGGTCTCCTCTTCTCAGATAGTTAGCTTATGTGAGATTGAGAAATAAATAAATAAATAAAAACATAAATAATCAGGACAGAGCAGTAGTATTCTGGGTCTATTAGCCTAGACCACAGACCTTTGGTATTCACGTGCTTGGGTCAGCAACACTTGAACATCTTTCTTAAACCACATGTATAGTCGGTGCTCCAGCAACTCTGGTAACAGAAATACAGGCATTTTGGGTATCATCTTGTAATTCTTCTGTAGACTGGACCTCACTTTTCCAAGGCATGTTTGTTCAGATGACCTGTCCCAGGCGTTCTGCCTCCCCGAGTCCTAGGATCCGTACAGCTTCACAAATGGGCTATCCATCCCAGCCCTCGGGCAACTCCTACTGAGACACAGGATTCTCATGTCCGGCCGGGTCCTGTCTCAGGCTCTCTGGTACAGGCAGGCCTGTCACCTCACCCAGAGCTGCCTCACCATGACTCAGCCTAAGCTAGAGATGTTGCCTGACTGTTCTAGAAAAGAGGCGGGGGATAGGGAGGGACGAAAGGCCGTAGAACTGCTGGATTGGTGACATGTAAGTGACGTCATCACGGCGCCCGGCCCTCTGGGGGTCATAACACGAAGGGATTGGCTGGCCTTCGATGACATTTTGGGCGCGCTGGCGGGCCGACTCTAGATGTTAGGGGATTGGTTGGTGTTGGTGTGGCGTCATCAGAGCGCGCCAGGAACGCCCAGGATGTATGACTCTGGATCTGTCGGCTGGGGATAAATGGCCCGGGCTGCTGCAGGGGCAATGCTACGCTTTCCGGCCTTGCGAGAAGTCGGGCGCTTCGCGGCGATTGGAGCTGCAGTTTCTACTGCGGTGTCGCCGGGATAACCACAAAGGGCACCGCTTGTCTGTCTCCGTCTCTGACTACCCGTGAATGCCAGGTACCGGTGTGGTTGCGGGCCGCTGGGGCCCGGGGAGCTGGTGAACTAAGGGTTGGCGTCTCCGCGCTGTGATTTCTCGTGGCCTGGCCATCAAGGAGCACAGTGACATCTCACATCCCCAGGTCTACTGCCCTGAGCCGTTGTCGCGGCAGCCAAGCATAGTGGTTGTTGCAGGCCTGTAGTCTCAGCGCTGGGGAGTTGAGCTATCAGATCACAAGCTCCAGGCTAACCTGAGCTAAGTAGTGAGCTCTTTCATGAAACAGTCTACTAGCAGGGCATGGTGGTTCGTGCCTTTAATCCCTGCACTCCAGAGGCAGAGACAGGCGGATCTCCGAGTTGATAGCCAAAGTGATCTACAAAACGGATTAAGGGACAGCCAGGACTACATAATAGCGTCTGTCCTAGACCCCTGACCCCCTGTTTTAAAAAGAGGGGGAAGAAGCAGTCGATGGTCATTTGGTAATATGTCATGTGCTGCTTGCTTTGAACAAAAACATTTCATGTGGATTCTGTTGTGCACGACTTAAAAGGTTTCCTCCCCAACAGGAATGAGATCCACCCTAACCACTAAATGCAGTAGGAAGGGAAGGGGGAAGGGTGGGAAGTGAATTGGCTTAGAGGTGTTAGAGGTGATGTTTGAAGAAGTGACACTGTAGACTGGTCCTTGACAAGTCAAATAGATGTCTTCTGAAGCCTGAGAGTTCTCGACAAGGAGTAGATAAGAAGTTCCCAGCAGAGAAAGTAATAGAAAGATGTGAAAAGCTCTTTGGGGACTTGAACTGTGGAAAGTGCAAGAGTTTCGAGTCATTTGATAGGGAACAGGACTTGGAGGAGACTTTGCCAGCCTCTCTGCTTGTCTGTTTCTTGTGGTTAATTAAAGTGCCGCTTGCCTTGATCGGCTCTGGCCTGATGTCATTATGGAGTGTGCACAAAGTAAAACTGAAGGCATGAGGGAGTGAGAGGCAAGGGACAGCCTACTCTGGGGAGTGTAGTCAACTGATGCCACTTAGCACCTGGCACCGAATCTTGTTGATGTCAACAAGTGTATTGAGGAGATGAGACTGCAGCTTGAGTTCCAAGGAGACCATAATTTTCAGTGGCAGCTATGGACTCCATACAGGAAGCCTTTCTTTCTCTCACCACATTTGTTTTTTTTTTTTTTTTTTTGCCAGAGCTGGGGATTGAACTTAGAACTTCCCCCTCCCACAGGCTACGCAAAGCATTCTCTTATTAAGCCGAGGCTTGGTATTTATGATGAAACGACCACTTTGCTCTTTGCTGAGAATTTAGAAGATGGCAGTCATTCCCATGGCCCCAGGGTGGTTTGGGTTTCCCGTGCTTCTCACAAATAGCTTCTCTGTGCTCTTTGGCTGCAGGTTACAGGTCCTGGGGTCCAACTCAGAACCTCATTCTCTTCTAATTCCCACAGGTGATACTTAAATACGCGTGTGTTCTTGGACAGCATTTATCATGGAGTTTCCTGACTTGGGGAAGCACTGTTCAGAACCAACTTGCAAACAGCTAGGTAAGAACTTTCGGGGGCTCTTGCCAGGGAAACAGCATTTCATTGGCTGCACTGCAGAGGACACCTGGCTGGTGCACTCTTTCACTAGTTGGCCTCTGTCCTGGTTTAGCTTCTGTCTTAGTCAGAGTTTCTACTCCTGCACAAACATCATGACCAAGAAGCAAGTTGGGGAGGAAAGGCTTTATTCGGCTTACACTTCCATACTGCTGTTTATCACCAAGGAAGTCAGGACTGGAACTCAAGCAGGTCAGGAAGCAGGAGCTGATGCAGAGGCCATGGAGGGATGTTTCTTGCTGGCTTGCTTCCCCTGGCTTGCTCAGCTTGCTCTCTTATAGAACCAAGATTACCAGCCCAGAGATGGTCCCACCCACAAGGGGCCTTTCCCCCATGATCACTAATTGAGAAAATGCCTTACAGTTGTATCTCATGGAGGCATTTCCTCAACTGAAGCTCCTTTCTCTGTGATAACTCCAGCTGTGTCAAGTTGACACAAAACTAGCCAGTACAGCTTCTCAGCATGAAAACTCTGGTGTAGGAACCCAGGGTCTGCTCAGAATTGCAAGTTAATGACCCCTTAAGGCCACGCAATAGCCGCCAGGGCTATTGTAGATAACAAAGGCAGCTTGGATGGTTGCGATGCCACAAGAGATGGTATCTGTGTTGAAAAGACGAGAAGACATTTGTAGGTCCTTCATTGTCTCTTGACCTTATTGCATTTCTACCTTTGGGACTGGGGTTGTTGCTCAGGTGGTACAGCACGTGTCCAGCATGTCTGAAGCTCTGGAGAGGTGCGGGCAGGAGGAGCAGAGATTCAAGGTCCTCCTAGGTTACATAGGAGTTCCAGGACAGCCTGCACTAAACAGGACCCTCCAGGACAGCCTGCACTAAATAGGAGGACCCTGTCTGGGTTGTTTGTTTGTTTGTTTCGTAATTTTATGCCCCAAAGTTGTTTTCTCTCACATGTGCCACCTCCGGAATGTGTCTGTCTCTCACAGGAAAGAGGAGCCTAATGTATAGAAGCTCCTGCTTTGAATGGTATGGAATTCTCTGGCTCCAGTTCTTCAGAGGACTTACCGTTTTATCCTGATTTTTTTGTTTTTTAGATTTTCTGCCAATAACATGCGACGCCTGTAAACAAGATTTCTGTAAAGACCATTTTTCCTACATGGGTCATAAGTGTCCCTTTGCGTTCAAGAAGGTAACATGTCATGCTGGGATCTGGACTGCGTGGCTACAGCTCTTCCATCCAGCTGTTCTGTGCAGGCCAGAGAATGGTCTGTGATGGTCACGCTTTGAGTTTTGAATGGGTGGGTTTGTTACATATATGTGACAAGCCAAAGTAAAAACAAACAGAAAAGTAGGTAGAGAGCTAGATGGATGGGTAGGTGGGTATTATTGGCACTCGGAACATCCTGCAGAAACAGACTGGGGAGATTGGCAGACTCAGCTGGAGTTCCCAGCTCAGCTTCCTCTCTGGCTGAGCATCCCCTGCTGAAGTCTTCTGGCTTCCTGACCCCAGCGCAGGTACCTTTCTACCTCAGGATAAGCAGTAGTTCCCTCTGTTGGAAGTAGCTTTTCTTCTAGCTGTTCTCTGGGACACGGTGCTTTCACTCCTGGTCTGCATTGCTGTTCTCTGTCACAGTTAGAGGTGATCCATGCCCATCCAGAAGTCTTGGAGGACACCCTGAAACACTCATGCCTTGGTCTAAAATGGGTTGGGAGTGGGTGATAGCACAGCTACCAGAGCCAGCTTCTCAGTGAGCTCCTGGCAGTTTAGCAGTACGATGCATATTCCAGCAGTGCAGTGGATAGCTACTTCTTGTAATTCTTTGTTTTTTGTTTCCTTGTTTTGAGACAGGAGCTTACTGTGTAGCTCTGGCACTTTGGAGCTCTGGTGGCTTGAAATTTGCTCAATCAATCAGGATGGGCTCAAACGCACAGAGATCCGAGTCTACCTCCGGAGTGATGGGATTAAAGGCATGTGCCAGCTCCCAGCTAAAATTTTTTTTTTTTTTTTGAGCCAAGTTCTCTTGTAACCGGGTGACTACATCAAACTCACTATATAAACAAAGCTGGCCTTGAGCTTGTGATCTGTCTACCAAGGTTGGGAGTAGAGCTCTACACCATTGCTACAGACTACTAGAGCACACTTCCAAGTAGTTCAGTGCCCACACGTGCCCAATGGCGTCCTCATTGGACAGCGCAGGACTGCAGGATAGCTGTAAAGCTATCAAGATTTTATTTTCACAGGCCTGGAGTCAAATTCCGTTTTACCGATGAATGAATCAGGTTAAAATTCACACAAGATGGTTCTTATCTATGGGTGGAATGGATTTGCTGATCAAAAGATAAGGTTCTTTTAGAAACCAAACAGCTGTTCTAACAAGGGTTCTGAACTGGTTTGTGCATGCACGTGGGACAGAGGAGGGCAGGGGACAAAGCCAGGCCCTTCTTCTATTGCTTTCCATGTTTCTTGAGACAGGATCTCTTATTAGAAAGTCTAATCTTGGGCCAGCAGGCCAAACTCCTCCTTGCTCTGCCTCCCCAGCTACAAATGCATGCTGCCAGCCAGGCAGAGTGGTGGACACGCCTTTAATTCCAGCACTCCAGAGGCCGGTGGATCTCAGAGTTCAAGGCCAGCCTGGTCTACAGAGCAAGTTCCAGGACAGCCAAGGCTAAACAAAGAAAAACCCTGGCTCAAAAAACAACCACACCACCAAAAATAAGTGCAAGTGCCTGGCTCTTACATGGGTGCTGGGGTCTGAACTTGGGTCTGAGCCATCCCCGCAACTCCTTAGACTGGGTGTGTAAGGGAATAAACAACCATGGAGCGAGATGACCAACTCTCTTCACCATAAGATTGTATGGAAGGGAAGGCCTCTCAGAGATTCTGGAGGGTGTGTGCTCTGAGCTGTGCCTGATAGGTGGCAGAGGACAGCAGTAGCGGTCTTCTGGGACGGTCAGGGTCAGGAAAGCCTTGTGGTAGCAGTGTCTGCAGCTTGTGATCTCTCTAGGTAATGTATTTGTGTGGAAACCAGAGGCTGCGTTTCTTTGGTAGGTGGACAGTAGCCAGCAGTAGGCTGTGACCCTCACCTCAGCCCTGTGGGAAAGTCTGCACCCTCTTAGCCAGACTGCTAGGTGTGAGGACATCCCCAGGTGCCATCCATCTTGGCTTGTTTGTGGTTTTGGTTTTGGCTTTTGTTTTGTTTTAAGATAGTTACTCACTGCCAGGACTTTACCAAATAGGTTAGGCTGGCTGGCTAGCAAGCCCCAGGAATCCTCCTGCCTCCACCTCCCCAGTGTTGGGGGACCAGTATACTCCACCAAACCTGACTTTCAGGTGGGTGATGGGGGCTGGAACTCAGTCCTGGTGCTTATATGGGGATATCTTTACCAACTGGACCATCTCCCATCCCTAAGGGTGTGTCCCACACTTGAGCAGTCACCACTGGCCCTTCCCCTTCACACACTGAGCTTGCGTAGTCTCCAGCACCAGGGAACAGCAGGCGTTCCAGTTTCTTGTTCCTTTGGTCTCCGGAGCAGGTACTTCTAGGAGATTCCACACTTCAGCAGGCACTGGAAGGTCCCTCAAGTCCACAGCTTCACTCTATCCCAGAAGTGACTCGCAGATCATGTCCGTGAACTCTGCCCACTTCCCCTGGTGCCATATGGACAGTGGGTGACTTAGTGTCACATGCCTTAACCGGGGCTGGCCGTGGTCCAGTCAAGCCGTTGGGCTGGGTGGGGTTGGTGACTCAGGTTCCTGTTTACCAGACTCTGATGACTAGTGGTCACCTGTTTGTGTGTCAGCTGGACCTTTCCTTGTGCCCATGCAGGTAGCATCTGTCCAGAGATCACACAGGGCTGCTTTGTTTCTCCATGGTCACATTAGGCCACTGTGGTAGCCACCCTCAGACAACAGGCCACGCAAGCCGATGTCCTGTTTCCTTCTGATGTCAGCCACCCCGTGGCCTGTGGCATGGGCCCCTCCCTCAGCAGCGGTGGCTCAGAGTTTTTTTTGACTATGCTCCTTGGTTGTTCTTGGAGCTCTTCATTCTCTGCAGAGCCTCCTGAGACTCTGGCTGGCACAGCAGTGGGGGCAGAGCCTGAGCACTGCTGAGGGCGACTCCCTCCTTGGGAAGCCGCCGAGGATCAGAGTGACTCCTGGGACCCTTCCTGTCAGTGTGTCCACCTTGGCTCTGAGGGGTCAAGTGGGTCCCCTCCCACAGCCATCTTATGCCCCCACCCAAATCTCACCAGCTTCCTTTCTCACTTGAGGGTCCTCCAAAGTTGGTGGTGACCCTTTTTGTGTTTAAACCCCACTAGACAACCTCGAGGCGTCAGGGAGAGGTCTGAGTGTGAATCTTGGTCTCATTGTTGGTTATTTCAGGACGTGCAGGTGCCTGTGTGTCCACTCTGCAATGCCCCCATCCCTGTGAAGAGAGGTGAGATCCCAGATGTGGTGGTCGGCGAGCACATGGACAGAGATTGCACCTTTCACCCCGGGAGGAACAGAAACAAGGTGAGAGTTGGATTAGGGCTAGCACAGGCCAGTGCACACACGCTGCTGCTGCTGCTGCTGCTGCTGCTGCTGCTGCTGCTGCTGCTGCTGCTGCTTTTCCAGGAAAGGCTTTTTTGTCAATTTCCTTTTCTTGCTTCTTGCTTCTTCTTTCTTTCTTCTTTCTTCTTCCTTTTTTAAAATTTAATTTAATTTTATTTTTTTTGAGCTAGCATCTCACATAGTCCAGGCTGGTTAGGTCTTGCTATTTAGTTCCTGATCCCCCGACTCCCTCTCCTGCATACAGTATGATAGCCATGCACTACCATGCCTGTTTTATACGGTGTTGGGAATCAAACTGAGGACTCTGTGCTTGTTAGGCAAGCACCCTGCAAACTGAACCACATCTTCAGCCCCAAAATTCTGTTGTCTAAGTGTGGCGTGCTGACAGTCCGTGGGAAGCAGAGATCTTCCTGTGTTGTGGATGGTGAGTTTGCCTTGTGGGAATAGTTCCCAAGCCTCACAAAGGCCCCAGGTTAGGTCCTTGTTTTCAGGAATCCCAAGGGTCTGAGATGAAAGAAGGCAAGGCTTTCTAGACCCTTCTGTTTACTCTCTCAGCTGTGACTGGGCCACCTTTTCTGTCTTCCCCCTGGGGTGTGACGGGGGAAATGCTCCTGCTTCGCTCAGCCTCCCAGCAGCCATTTCAGCCCTGCAGTGTGGACTTGCTCTGAGGCTCTCTTCCAGCTAATGCTGAGCTCCAGGACAAGGGACTTCAGCTTCTATATCTGGGTACACGCCTCCCCAACTCCCTTTCCTCCTCTTTCCCTTTACCTTCATCTCTCCCTCCCTCCCTTCTTGTTTTTGAGATCTAGTCCAGCTCACTCCTGATCCTCCTGCCTCAGGTTTTTGAATGCTGGAATCACAGGCCGGCACCGTCGTGCCCAGCTCTTTCTGTTTGCTTTCCCAGGCTCCTTTATCCTAAAGGAAATCTTGTCCTTGCTGCTGCTGTGTCGATATTTCATGAGGGCAGAACTTCCAGGCTTGCAGATCCCTTCCTTAGCAGCTGTCTGCAGGTTGGGGAGCCCTCGCCACCCCACTGCTCCTGCCCTGCCTGGGAGGCTCCTCTCCTCTCTACTCCTGCCAGCTCTCTTCTTCTCAGCCTGGCCTCACCCTGCCCTGCCAATTCCCAGAGTAAGCACACGCCACACGTGTGCACAGGGGCAGAGCATGCAGCTTAGTGGATAAAGCTTTCTGCCTGGTTGTGCAAGCGTGACAACCTGAGCTAAATCCTTAGAAACCGTGTAAAGGTAGAAAAATAGATGATTCCACTAGGGCTCTGATCTCTACACACGCATGACTCACACCTGTGCACACACACAGTTTCTTTAGAAAGAGCCTATGTCCTCTTCAATTGCCATCAGTCCTAAGGGATCCTCCTCTCCCCGTCCCACACCCCAGCCCTGGGTTACAGATGCACACACCATCACACCCAGCTTTTTTCCAAGGGTGCTGGGGATTAGATTCAGGTCCGTATGCTTAACAGCTCTCAGCTCCATGTAGTTAGAAGCTATCTTGGTGCACTTCTTAAATAATTTGACAGAAGTATGCACAAAGCCCACTGAGCATCTCAGCTTCAGACAGGAGGGCATGAAGTCTTCTGTGGAGCACCACACCAAGCCACGTTTAGCAGCCTGCCCCATTCTAGAGCCTGGTCTCCACTGCTATGCCCTTTTCACAGGGTGTAGTTCTGCCTGACACTCCAGGCACCTATGTAAAATCGTATCCTGTTCTCTCTTGGCTCAGCCCAGACTGCCCAGACACATCCCCATCCCCCTCTGCATCCAACCAGCTGTACCTTCCTTCCTCATGGGGCAGCCTGTTCACACACAGGCGCCTGCTGCAGGCCTCTGTGCCTCAGGGGAGGTCTTTCAGAGCCTGGCCACTGGCTGCTGCCTAAACCACCCCTTACCTTAGTTCATAGGAGTCAGGGGTTCTGGGGATTTATAGCACCATCCGCCCCTCCCATCCAGAGCACAAGCTGCTAGTGTGTGTGATACCATAGATAGACCAGCATTCTTGAACTCGTGAATATAACCTCTGCTGTCTCCACAGCTGATCATTTGCCCTCCTGGGGCTGCTGGGACTCTTGCTTTGCCTCCCTGCCTGCCCTGTTTTCTTTCTGCCTCATCCTCCAGGAAATCTCTTGCTGCCTCCCCCAGGTGCCCCAGCTTTGCTGTCTCCATAGGCAGTTTTTACCCCTCAGCTGGCACACGCTGCCTAATCAGAACCTTTGCATCCTCTCTCTGAGTGCCCAGGGCTTGTTACCTTTTTATTTCATCTTAAAAAATCCAAACCAAAACAAAACCAAAAAAAAACCCCAAAACAAAACAAAAAACCAACAACTTTTTTTTTTTTTTTTTTTGGTGTTTTTAAGACAGGGTTTCTCTGTGTAGCTCTGGCTGTCCTGGAACTCACTCTGTAGATCAGGCTGGCCTCGAACTCAGAAATCCACCTGCCTCTGCCTCCTGAGTGCTGGGATTAAAGGTGTGCGCCACCACGCCCAGCTAAAACAGACTTTTACAAGCCACATGTGATGCACAACTTTATATCTAGCAGTTGGGGGGCAGAGGCAAGGAGGGGTCACTGTGACTTCAAGGCCAGCTTGGTGCATAATGAGCTCCCAGGCCTGTGTGTGTGTGTGTGTGTGTGTGTGTGTGACCTGCTCTATTGTTCTCTGCCTTGTTCCCTTCTGACAGAGGTTCTTGCTGAGCTTAGGCTGACTCCCGCTAGCTCCAGTGACCCTCCTGTCTCTGGCCCTCAAGGACCAGGATTACGGGCACGTGTGTCACCATGCCCAGCATTTGATATGGGTGCTGGGGATTTGACTTTTGATCTTTATGCCTCCCCATGTGCTCCATCTCCCAAGCTTCAGGGTTTGTTATCGATGCTTTTTTTTTTTTTTTTAATTGGGCAATGTCAGGGAATTAATGTAGTGCTAAGCCATAAGCATAATCTTTTTACTTTAAAAAACCTTTATTACATCATTCATGTGTGTTGGTGGTGAGGTTGAGGAGCGGGGCTCAGCAGAGAGGCCAGGACTCGCATGTGGAGTCAGTTCTCTTCTACCTCAGCCTCTTTGAGCAGTTAGAATCACAGCCTGGTGCTGCTGGGCCAGCCACCGGGGCCCATCTGGGCTCGTGACGTGCCGATCCAAGTGACTTTGTTCTTGCAGGTTTTCACACATCGCTGCTCCAAAGAGGGATGCAGGAAGAAGGAGATGCTGCAGCTGGCTTGTGCTCAGTGCCATGGCAACTTCTGCATTCAGCACAGGCATCCTCTGGACCACAATTGCCAGGCTGGGAGCAGCTCAGCCAGCAGAGGGAGGTGAGCACAGGCTCCCGGGGCCACTGGTGTGCAGAGTGCCACACAGAAGGGGACTCAGACTCACAGTCAGAGCTGGAGTTCTGTGAAGTTAGTCCTGCAGCTGCCACATACTGGGGGCTTCAACCAGGGCATTTATTCTTTTATGGGCTAGAACAGAGAGTTAGTAGCTGACTCCTCCTAAGAGGCCCTCCCTACCTCTCCCAGTTTCTCCTGTTTTCTGGTTTGTCCAGTGTTCCCTGGTGAGCCTGGCTTTGTAGCCCATTGCATACATCCTTGCCTTTGTCTTGGTGTGGCATTTCCCAGTGCATTTCTGCATCCTGCCTCCTGCTCTCTGTTGGCTAAGTGGCCTGCCGGCTTGACTGATGCCTGGATGGCGGGTGCTTAGTTTGATCCACCTCAGTGAAGACTTGTCTCTAAGTGAGGTCCCTCCCGAGGGCTGGGGGGGTGGGTTGGGGTGGGGTGAAACGTTGGTCTTTTGGGGGAGGCGATACAGGTTGACCATTATTGCTACCTATGTAAGTGGTAGAAATCTGCACTCCTGGGTCAAAATGAAATGTAGCTTCTTGTTTGTTGTATGTGTGTGCATGCATGAGCATTGTGTGCACACGTGTGCACATGGATGCTGTCCTCAATTTCCACCATGTTTGACCCAGGCCTCTCATGTGCTGCAGCATGTGCCAGGCTAGGTGACTAGAGAGCTCCTGCCTCCACCGTCATCTCCCTGCCGGAGCCCTGGAATTGCAGACACTCACTAGCACCTGACTTTTACACGGTGTTGGGAGTTCAGACGCGTCCTCGGGCTTGTGCAGGTGTCCACTGAGCTGTCTGCCACCCCTTAAGTCACCATTTATTTTAAATCTTCCATTGGGGGCAAGAGTATACCCATGTGCTGTGGCATGCATATGGAGGTCAGAGGACAGCTAAGATACTTTTTAATTCCAGTTAACCTTTTCAAACTGTCTGTATGTGATCCGGGCTGGAACCCAACTATCTAAGTGCATAGACATGAGTAGGTGGGCTCTCTTGATGTGGTAAGAGGGTTGAATAACTGTAAATCTGACTTTCTCTATAGGACTTCCACGTCCAGAGCTGCTGAGCAGAAGCCATCGGGAGTCAGTTGGCTGGCCCAGCGACTCAGGTACTGGTCCCAATGGCATGTGAGACTCAGGCTGTGCTTCCATAAGAAAGGCCAGAGCTGGCCACAGTAGCTATTTTTAGAATGTCCTGTGTTTGCTCTAAGGCTGTTTTTCATGACAGACCTCTTCTAGGTAGTTCCGACATGTGTGGTCACTCATGGATTCTGTCTCTTCCAGGCGCACAGTGAAGTGACAGCGAGTCTCCTGCTGGTGCCACACACCAGCTCCTTCCTGTTGGATTTTGATCCTGGTGACGTGGCCTCCAACACTTTCCTGCGTCTTCTGCATCTGAGTCTTTATAGAAGAGTCTCCCATTGACTGTTCAAGTTAGGGTGAATTGATAGCTCATTGGGGAAAGTGCTTGCCCCACAAACATGAGGACCTGAGTTCATCCCCAGAACTGGATGTGACTGGTGCACACTTGTAATCTCAGCACTTGGGAGGTGGTGAGAGGAAAATCTCCAGGGCTTTCTGACCAGCAGCCTAGCCATATTGGAAAGTTCCAGGCCAGAAAGATGCTGCCTCAAAAACCAAGGTGGACACTTTCTGTGGAGGGACATCAGAAGTTCACCTCTGGCCACACACACACACGAGGCTGTTCAGCAACTTCTTGAGGTGGGTTAGGTTACCATAGCAAACAGCTGCAGGGTTCAAGGGCTGAGGACTTGTGTAACTCTCCTCAGTGGTGGCTTTGGCCTGTGCTAAACCCCTCCAGGACTTGGTATTCCAGAAAATTCTGTCCTATGACAGAAAAGAACCACCGTCTGCTCTGTATTCTCCCCTCCGTGGCTTTTGTAATAAGGTGCCTTTGAGCACAGTCTACTCATGGTCCCCAAGAACAAGAGTGGACAGGGTGCCCTTCCCTTACCGCCAGCTGGGGATGCTCTGGAGGAAGGGTGTGCACTTGGCCTGCAGTGATGTCTCCAAGGTTGACTTAAGCCACCAGCCTCACCATGCCAGGACTCCACATGCCTGGCTTCAGGCTGTTTTGTGGTTTGAGGCAGTGTCTCACTGTGGAGCTCTGGCTATCATGGAACTCACCCTGTAGACCACGCTGGCCTTGAACTCAGTGATCCCCCAGACTCTGCCTCCCAAGTGTGGATTCACTTTTAACTCCCAAGAAGAGCACCGAGAAATGAGAGCCATTTCAGAAATGTCTGGTTTTGCAATAGAAGGTTCTCCTCCTCGTGCCAAGTCCCCATGGCAGCGGCTGAGGGTGTCAGCTGAGGGTGTCCTCGAGCACTTTGTGCAGCAGAAACCCAGACAGAAGAGCGGTGGTTCTGGGCCTTGGGGTGCAGCCACCATCACTCCTGTGCCACCTGTGTGGCCTGAACCATGTCTACTCCCAAATGGCCATGACAGTGTAGGGGAAGATGCTTGGGGTACTCTGGTGACCTCAGTATAAGCATTTACCCTCACTTTCCAGGACCTTGGGTATTAGAGACGACATGGGACCAACCACCCAGCTGGTTTTGACTTTTGCCCTTAGTTCTGACAGCCTTTGGGACAGTTAACTGCATAAATTCCATACACAGCAGCTTTGTGCAGGGTTTGTGGCCTCTACCTGGCATGGGAGGCGGGGGTGGTTTCTATCACTCTGTTCTCTAAGCCAGTGCCTCTCGTCACATCAGTCCAGCTCTAGACTTACCGGTGCACTCATCCTGGCCCCAGTGCCTGGTTAGATTGGGGGTGGGGGGCTGGGGGGGATTTGCTTTTAGAACAAGGTCTAGGCAGTGGTGCTATGTGGGGACATTGAGACAAACCAATCTTTTGTACTTCCACTTTCCAGCACTCTTTCATAGTGGTACACACTTGAGGTGTAGCTAGCATAGCAAAGCTTTTGATTCAACTTCAGTTTTAAAACTACTGGGTTCAATAATTAGGCAGTGTTTAAAAAGGGCGTTGGATGTATGCGTCTCCCTCCTAACCATGGTATGCAATGGTGTTGCCACTGAGATGACTCTAAGGTGGGAATTAAAAGCACACTGGGGAATGGTCCAGTGATCAGGAGCCTGAACCTCTGCAGAGGACCAGAGTTTGGTTCCCAGCACCACCCATATTAGATAGCTCACAACTCCGTGTTAACCTCAGCTCCAGGGGCAAGTGATGCCTCTGCACTCACATGCCCACGTTCTTAAACATGAATTCGGAAGTACAGTGGGAAAGGCGAGAGCCTAGCATTCTGGGTTAACCCTTACCCAGAGCCCACCAGTGAGGAGCTGGGGCCACAATTCAATAGAAGAGCACTTGCCAAGAACCCCTCAGGTCTGGTTTAGTGGAGTACCTGCCTGTCATGTCTGAGGCCTCAGATTCTCTCCCTACTGGAAGGAAAGAAGCAAAATCACCAGGCTTTAAAGACAATATCAAATGCAAGACATTGTGTGTTGAAATATTCTATATATAATGGTTAATAAAAATGATTTATTTCACCTGTTTTTTATTCTAGACAGTCTCTCTAAATAACCCTCACTATCCTGGATCTCACTATGTACACCAGGCTGGCCTTGAACTCAGATTTTCCTGCCTATACCTGGGATCAAAGGTGTGCACCACCACTCCCAGCTTGTTTCATTTGCGTGTGTGTGTTTTGTTTGTGTATGTGTACCGTGTTCATGCAGAGGCCAGCTTTTCTTCTTAGAAAATATGGATAATTATTTTCAAGGTCTGCCTTTTGTGTGTATAGTGCAGGTGTGTTTGCATGTTTGCACATGTAGGGGCACAAGTGTACATGTAAATGTGGAGGCCTAAGAATAACCTTCAGTGTCATACTTGGTCGCTTTCCCCTTGTAAGCTAAGGAAGAGAGAGACTCACTGAACCCAGGGCTTGCGGCTGCAGCTAGCTCCAAGAGCCCCTGTCTCTGCCTCCTGCATGCTGATTAGTGGAAAGCTGCCGTGCTTCCTGACTTTTGTGAGATTGGGGATTTGAACTCTGGTCCTCACACTTGTGTGGTGATCACTTTGCCCTCTGAGCATCTCAGCTCCATGTGCTTTTTAAAGAAAGGACTTAGCAGTTCCCCCTCCAGTGAGATTCTCTGTCCTCAGCTACTCACACTCTTGTGCAGTTCCTTATTCACTTTGGTGACTTCCCTTTTTGTTTTGTTTTTGTTCATTTGTTTGTTCTTCCAAGAAAGGGTTTCTCTGTGTAGTCCTGGCTGTCCTGGAACTCACTCTATAGATCAGGCTGGCCTTGAACTCAGAAATCGCCACCACTGCCTGGCTTCCTTTTTGTTTTTATGCTTGTTGTTTTGGTACAGTGTCTCATTACCCATAGCTGGCATAGAACTCTCTATAGACGGGTGGCCTCTGAGCTCACAGAGATCTGCCTGCCTTCTGCTACGAAGAAGTGATGGAACCCATGGTTTCACCCAGGCTGGGCAAGTGAGCAGCTTCAGCCCCCAGCCCACTTTCTACCTTTGGTAAACTCTGCTTCTCATCGGCTGGTCCTGAGATACTTTTCTGCATTGAAGCCTAAGATCTGGTTTTACCTGAATCAAGGTCCCTAAAAGATTTAAAGAAATTTGGGGCTGGAAAGATGGCTCTGAGCACTGGCTGCTCTTCTAGAGGTTCCAGGTTCGAATCCCAGCACCCACACGATGGCTAGCAACCATCTGAGATTCCAGTTCTGGAGAAACTGATGCCCTCCTCTGGTCTCTGCAAGCGCTGCATGCCAAGGTACACAGCATGCAGAAAACACTCATATACCTAAAATTAAATATATATAAATGGTGGTGCATGCCTTTAATCTCAGCGTTTGGGAAGCGGAGGCAGGCAGATCTTTGTGAGTCCAAGGCCAGCCTGATCTATAAATCAAGTTCCAGGACAGTCAGGGCTACATGGAGAAGCCCTGTTCTGAAAAGGCACGCACTTGGTCCTGAGTGAGCAGGGCTGGAGCGAGAGTTGACTCAGTGGTTAAGAGCACCAACTGCTCTTCTGGAGGTCCTGAGTTCACAACCATCTGTAATGGGATCTGGCACCCTCTCCTGGTATGTCTGAAGACAGCTACAGTGTACTTACATATATAAACAATAAATCTTAAAAGGGAGGGGGGGGGCTGGTGAGATGGCTCAGCGGGTAAGAGCACTGACTGCTCTTCAAAGATCCTGAGTTCAAATCCCAGCAACCACATGGTGGCTCACAACCACCCATAATGAGATCTGGTGCCTTCTTCTGGTGCGTATAGTGTATACGTACAGCTATAGTGTACTTACATATAATAATAAATCTTAAGAAAAAGCACACACTCAATTTTTTAAAAAATGGAAATAAAAAAAGATTTAAAGAAATTCCCTGGGCTGCTACAAATTAATAGAATGGAATCCTATCCCTGTTGCTGCTGACAGGACTGCACAGACACTGTATCAGTGGGCACAGCCCAGTAGTTCATCAGACTGTTCAAATGTGTCACTGTCCACCTGCCAGTCAATTATAGCCCTGCACCCCCAGAGTGTAAATTCAATCTGTATTTGTGTGTGTGTGTGTATCTGCATGTATATATGCCTGTGCACCTGTATGTACCTGCTGTCTTTGAAGGTCAGAAGAGGGTGTCATCTCTCCTAGAAATGGCAGTGCACATGAGCCACCATGTAGGTGCTCAGAACTGAACCGAGGTCCCTGGAAGTGCAGCAAGTGCTCTTAACCTTGGAGCTCTCCAGCCCTGGAAGCAGCTTTATAGGGGGTTTGGTTTGGTTTGATTTTTAGTTGTTGTTATTCGTTTTTGGTTTGGTTTGTTGTTGTTTGTTTTCTCAAGACAGGGTTTCTCTGTGTAGCCCTGGCTGTCCTAGAGCTCACTCTGTAGACCAGGCTGACCTTGAATCACAGAGATCTGTCTGCTGAGTGCTAGGATGGATTAAAGGCACATGCCACCTCCACCTCAGCCTCTCGAGTGCTGGAGTTCTGGGATTCCAGGCCAGAGTCACCGCACCTGTCCAGCCTATTCACCTCGCTTTTGTGGAGATAGCTTGGGATCTATGCTTGACATAGGCTGTCGCATTCACTAAAGGTATCCTTCTGTCTCTAGTGGGACAGATATGTCGGCAATTGCTTTGGCATCTTAAACTCAGAGACGTGGCTTTGGGAAGGGGTGTCCTCCGTGTCTTGGCTGCCGTCTCTCTTCTGAACTGACTTTCACTGTCACAGCTAGTGCGTCCTTGGGTGAGGCTCACAGCCTGGCAGCCTTGCTCTCTTTCAGAGAGAGACTAGGAACAGCAGGCTTGCCACTGGAGCATGAGCTGCAGTTTTCGTCCTTTTCACAAGATGTCACCAAAAAGCCTTCATTGGAACGGAGGTTGACAGAGCCACAGGCCCTGGGAGACACTGAAGCTGGGTAGTGTCCTGAAGGCTGGGTCTGAGCAGCCATTCCTCACCTCACTTCCGGAGCTACAGACTGACAAGCGTCTCTTCTGTCCCTCAGCTCCAAAATGAGGTTGGGAAGGGGCTCTGTGGGTGAACTAGACTTCCTTCCCAAGACAAGCTTCAAAGTGGGGGATTTTGATGTCCTCTCTGGCTTACTACTATCTTTTTTTTTTTTAAGATTTATTTATTTATTTATTTTATGTATATGGGGGTACACTGTAGCTGAACAGATGGTTGTGAGCCTTCGTGTGGTTGTTGGGAATTGAATTTTTAGGACCTCTGCTCACTCCAGTCGGCCCCACTGGCTCCCCTCAACTCCGCTCACTCTGGTTAACTTCACTTGCTCAGTTCCTGCTTGCTCCTGCCCACAGATTTATTTATTATTACACATAAGTACACTGTAGCTGACTTCAAGCACACCAGAAGAGGGTGTCAGATCTAATTACAGGTGGTTGTGAGCCACCATGTAGTTGCTGGGATTTGAACTCAGGACCTTTGGAAGAGCAGTCAGTGCTCTTACCTGTTGAGCCATCTCGCAAGCCCTCTTTTTTTTTTCATGTGTGTGTGTGTGTGTGTGTGTGTATGGTATGCATGTGTGTGTATGTGTGTGAGTATATGTATATGCATATATGTATGTTTGTGAGTTTGTGTGTATGGTGTACATATGTGTATTATGTACACATGTGTGAGGATGTATGTATTTGTGTGTGTGGTGTTTATATGTGTATATGTATGTGTGTGTGTGTGTGGTGTGTATGTGTGTGTGAGTGCATATAGGTTAGAAGTTGATATAAGGCATCTTCCTTGATCACTTTCCACTTTATTCACTGAGGCAGGCTCTCTCAGTTGAACCCAGAGTTCACTGATTCAACTAGTCTGGCAAGCCAGGTTGTCCTGGACTCCTCTGTCTCTGCCTTCTGAGCACTGGGATTACAGGCAGCCGCCTTGCCCGCCAACTTGTTCACTTGGACCCTGGGGATCTGAACTCCTGTTCCCACACTTGTGCAGCAAACACTTCATGCACTGAGCCACTCCCTGGCCCACATGCCCAAGGTCTTGAGAGGAGTGTTGAGAGGGGAAGCTGGCCTGGCTTCTTGTCTGAGATAAGGAGTGACTTGTTTTATTTCCCTGGCTCGGTGGTTGAGAGCACAACCACATCAACTCACCACAACTGCTCTTCCGAGGGACCCAAGTTTGACGACTCCCAGTACTCATTCCAGGAAGTTAACAGTGAGCTTCAGGGACTCTGACCCCTCAGGCCTCTGTGGGCACCTACACTAGTGCACATCACCACACACAGACACCCACTGTCTTAGTTACTGTGTACTGCTGTGAAGAGACACCATGACCAAGGCAACTCTTACACAAGCAAACATTTCATTGGGGCTGGCTTACAGGTTCAGAGGTTTAATCTGTTACCATCATGGTGGAAAGTGTTGCATTGTGTAGGCAGACATGGTGCTGGAGGAGGAGCTGAGAGATCTACCTCTTGATCCAAGGCAGCCAGAGAGAGACGATCATCCTCATTGGGTGGAGGCTGAGCACTAGGAGACCTCAATGCCTGCCGCACAGTGACACACTTCCTCCCACAAGGCCACACCTATTATAGCAAGACCACACCTCCTAATAGTGCCACTCCCCATAGGCCACCACACCCACATGCATACACAGTTTAAAATCCCTCACAGATGTGCCCCATTTATGGTTTTGGTTTGGTTTGGTTTGGTTGGTTTGGTTTTTTGAGAAAGAGCTTATCTGTGTGCCCCTGGCTGCCCTGGAACTCACAGAGATCTACCTACCTGTGCCTCCCAAGTGCTACCACTGCTGGGCTGTTTTGGGGGTTTTTAAGTTAATTTCAGATGTAGTCAAGTTGATAACCAAGTATAGCCATCACACAATCCCTTCAAGTTGTCCTCTGACCTCCACACAGGCATCTTGGTAGGCATGTGTACATGGGCACACACACTAAATAAATAATTAAAAAATAATTTGTAATCATATCACTAAGGGACTGGAGTGTGTGGCTGTTAGTTAAATGTTCAGAGAAGCTGTTCGCTGTCTTCTGGCATCCACACACACACACATATTGCATGCATGCATACAGACAACTGTGGAGGCCTAGGTAACTGTTACCTGGCTAGCCTGCCACTATAAGGAAGTGTTCTCATATGTTTCTGCTGTTACTAGGAAGCTTTATAATGCCAAGATTGATTAGATATGCTGTTATGTTCTGTGCCCTTGGAAACCAATCATGATAGAAGTCAGTAGAACTGTTTTGTATTGTTACCCACAATAAGCTTGGACTGGAACCAACCACCCTACAGCACTTCCTGCACCCATATTTGAGCTTTTATGGTAGTTGCTTTTATAAACTGCCCCTGGGATGGACCCCAATATAAGAGAGACACCTGCACCAATGTAAGAAACTACTTGGAATAAAACTTCCATTTTGAGCAGTGGTCCAGTAACATTTAAGTTCCCAAGACTTCCTTGGGAACTGACATCCTACTTGGCAGAAAGAGTCATGTGTGTGAGTAACTGACATCCTGGCTGGCAAGTTAGGACATAAACATTAGACAAGGCAAGTCCCCTGTCATAGTTGAATACCCCAACCAATGGGAGCAGGATAAGTGTACAACAAAGACTTGTTGCTAAGGAAATCCCCTATCCCTAAGTTCTGATTGGTGGAAAAACTTGGCACAGCTGTTTCTGGATGTTGGGCTTAAGAACCCTGTAGGATCTTAAGTTGGGGTCACAGTTCAGTTCTCGAATCTGGACCATGGCCCTGGATGACCAGTCCTGGGGTGTGTGCTTAGTAAACTCTCCCTGTCTGACTGAGATCGGTGTTCATGTGGTTTGTGAGGTGATTCTGGGACCCCAACAATAAACAAACAAACAATTAAATAAATAATTAGAGGGAACAAGGAAAGGAAAGAAAAGCCAGTTTTATTCCGTTTGAGTTTGGGTCAGAGAGTCTTAGCAAGTGGCTAGGAGGATGCAGTCTGTCTGAATCAGCAGTGCTGGGTACGGTCGGCATGGCAGCTAAGGCCACGGCTGAAACACATTTCCTCATCTTTATCTAGTTACGCTGCAAGCCTGGAAGAGGGCCATTAGTGATTTTTATTTTTAGAGTTTTCAGAAGAATAATGAAATCAGTTTAAACATACATTTTCTGGACTGGCAGGATAGGTCCTTGGGTAAAGGTGCTTCCCCACAAAGCCTGATGAGTTTGAGCCCCAGGCCCCACATGGTGGAAGGAGAGAATTAAAGCTTGCAAGCTGTCCTCTAACCTCCACACTCATGCCTTGACACTGGCCCAATCAGACATGAAGTAGTAAGTGTAAAAACTTAAACTAAATAAACAAAAATGAAAAAAAAATTTTTTTGAGACAGGGTCTCACTATGTAACTCTGGCTGTCCTGGAACTCACACTATAGACCAGGCTAGCCTCAAAACTCACAGCGATTACAGAGACAAAGTTTGGAGCTGTGATGAAAGGATGGACCATCTAGAGACTGCCGTATCCAGGGATCCATCCCATAATCAGCTTCTAAACGCGGACACCATTGCATACACTAGCAAGATTTTGCTGAAAGGACCCAAATATAGCTGTCTCTTGTGAGACTATGCAGGGGCCTAGCAAACACAGGAGTGGATGCTCACAGTCAGCTATTGGATGTATCACAGGGCTCCCAATGGAGAAGCTAGAGAAAGTACCTAAGGAGCTAAAGGGATCTGCAACCCTATAGTTGGAACAACATGATGAACTAACCAGTACCCCGGAGCTCTTGTCTCTAGCTGCATATGTATCGAAAGATGGCCTAGTCGGCCATCAATGGAAAGAGAGGCCCATTGGACTTGCAAACTTTATATGCCCCAATATAGGGGAATGCCAGGGCCAAAAGAATGGGAATGGGTGGGTAGGGAAGTGGGGGGCGCTATGGGGGACTTTTGGGATAGCATTGGAAATGTAATTGAGGAAAATATGTAATAAAAAATATTAAAAATTAAAAAAAAACTCACAGCGATTCTCCTGATCAGATTCATGAGTGCTGGGATTAAAGATGTGTGCCACCACATCTAGCTCAAAAATGGAATTTTTAAAAGTTAAAAAAAAAAATAGCACAGTCGTGGTAAATGGGTTGACTTTTGTGTTTTTAAGATAGGAAGTTACTATGTGATCCAGTCTGACCTAGACTTCTCCATGCTCCTGCCTCAGCCTCCACAGTGTGGAATGATGGGTCTGAGTCACTACACCCAAATAGATAAACTATTGTAATAGTAAATAATGGTGAGAGGGGAGACAGGGAGGGAAAGAGCACAGACAGACAGACAGACAGACAGATAGACAGACAGAAGGGCAGGTGGTATGGAGCCAACATGGAGCTCAGGGAATATGCCCTCAGAGGAAGGGAAATGAGAGTTAGTCTCAGACATCTAGATGATAGTATTTGGGGCTGAGGACATGGCTCAGTGGGTAAAGTGTCTGTTGTATAACCATTGGGACCTGGTTGAATCCCCAGACTCCATATGGGGATACACATCTAACCCTAGGGCTGGGAAGCAGAGGCAGAGGGAATCTTGGACTTGATGGTCAGCCTATCTGAATCAGTAAGCTTCAGATTTAGGGACAAGTTATGTCTCTAAGAATAAGTACAAGCTAGTCATGGTGGCACTTGCCTTTAATCTCGGCACTCGGGAGGCAGAGGCTGGATCAGGTGGGTCTCTGTGAATTTGAGGTCTGCCTTGTCTGCATAGCAAGTTCCAGGCTAACCAGAGCTACACAGTGAGATCTAATAAAGAAACTAATGTAGGAGTGACAGAGGTAAACTAACATTGACCTCTGACCTCCACACATGCATGCACATATGAGCATATGCATCACTGCACATGTATGTGCAGATGCAAACACTTACACACTCACACAAAGGAACACAGAGATCAATGGAGACAGGAAATGGAGTTTCCTTAAGATCATAAATGTCAGTTCCATCCCCAAACAATTAGAGAAGGTGGTAATTTGGTAGGACAGAAAACAACCCAGCCATCTATAGTTTTTACTCTCATGAACAGCAGCCAGGAGATAGGATGGGAGAGAAAATACCATTCATACAGGCAGTAAAGAAGAATACTTGCCGGGCAGTGCTGGCGCATGCCTTTAATCCCAGCACTCGGGAGGCAGAGGCAGGAGGATATCTGAGTTTGAGGCCAGCTTGGGCTACAGAGTGAGTCTAGGACAGCCAGGGCTACACAGAGAAACCCTGTCTCAAAAAACCAAAAAAAAAAAAAAAAGGAGGAGGAGGAGGAGGGGGGAAAAGGAGAGGGAGGAGGGAGGAGGGAGGAGGGAGGAGGGAGGAGGGAGGAGGGAGGAGGGAGGAGGGAGGAGGGAGGAGGGAGGAGGGAGGAGGGAGGAGGGAGGAGAAGGAGAAGGAGAAGGAGAAGGAGAAGGAGAAGGAGAAGGAGAAGGAGAAGGAGGAGACTTAATGATAAACCCATTAAGGTCTAGAGAAGACCTCTGTGGCATGGAACACATATATCATCTACCCCAGAGACTAAATTCAAAAACCAGGACGTGGCAACATATGCCTATCCTGACAGCACTGGGAAGGCTGAGGCAGGAAAATTATGAGTTTGAGGCTAGCCTGGGATACTTAGTGTCTGGAGTAGAAAAGAAGCAGATACAGATCAATGGAAAGTCTATTTGGATGATCCGACATCCTGACAGTGTCCATTGCTTTCTCTAAATTAGTTTACAAAGGGAAGCTGATCCTGGTTAGAAATATCAGCAGCAAGCTTGCTTCCGGATGCAAGGAAGTCAGTGCTTAAATTCAGATTAAAAGTAAGTGTGGGCCAGGAGCTGCCTCAGTTGGTAAGGTCCTTGCTGAAAGGAGATGGGGACCTGATTTTGCATTCCCAGGATCCAGGTTTTGTTTGTTTGTTTTTTAATGCCAAGCTTGATGGTTCTCCCGCGTAATTCTAGCATTGGAGAGACAGAGACAGGAAGATAGCTGGAGCTCATTGGTGATCTAGCCTTGACGAATCTGTAAGCTCTGGGTTTAGTGAAAGACCCTGTCTCAAAAAGTAACGCGGCAAAGTGATAGAGAAGAACACCAGATGAAGACCTCTGGCCTCCATACATGTATGCACACACGCATGAACATATACAAATATATGACACACTCCCACCACACACACTCATACACTACACACATACCACACACTTGCCTGCACACACACAAACACAAACACACATTCACACCACACACTTGCCTACACACACACACACTATATATATATATATATGTATATATATATATATATACTTGTCCACACATACCACACACATGCACACACACACACCCCATAGAGACCACACCACACACTTACCTGAGCACACACACATACATGCACACTACACACTTGCCCCATACACACCATACACACACACACATACACAGCACATAAATGTAAAAGACAGCCAAGTAGAACAGAAAAGAAAGTTCAGAAGGCCTCAAATGCGTATAGAGTCGGTAGGTAGAAAGAGACTGAGCTGTGAAATGATTGGAGTTGGGGCACCTGGCTGGGCAGGTGACATAACTTGGTAGAATGCTCACCTACCATGTAAGAATCCCTGAGATCAACTCACAAATGCATTTAAATTGAAAGGGAAAGAGTTGGGGCAGGCAGTGGTGGCACATGCTTTTAATCCCAGCACACCAGGGGCAGAGGCAGGCAGATCTCTGTGAGCCCAAGACCAGCCTGGTTTTCAGAGTGAGTTCCAGGCTAGCCAGGGCTAAACAGAGAAACCCTGTCTAGGAAAAAAAAGATAAGGTATCATTATACAGAAAAATTGTTACCTGTTATCTCTGTGTTGGCCACTTCCACAGCAATGCCAGCTGAGCTGGAGTTCTTTTTTTTTTTTTTTTTTTTTTTTGAGACAGGGTTTCTCTGTGTAGCCCTGGCTGTCCTGGCACTCACTTTGTAGACCAGGCTGGCCTCGAACTCAGAAATCCGCCTGCCTCTGCCTCCCGAGTGCTGGGACTAAAGGCGTGCGCCACCACGCCCGGCTGAGCTGGAGTTCTTGATTCTCAGTTTGTTAGAGGTTTCAACAAAACTCAGGTGAGGGAGTCTGTCTTTTCTCATGGCTTGATAATTCCCCTCTCTCTATTCTGCCTCACAAGGAATTTACTGTCTCCTCTCAGTTGGCTAGCAGCATCAGCAATAAATCCTAGAATACAGTTTCTGAAAGGGACGTGAATCCTAGGTGTCTAGCATACAGCCCCTGCTAAGGTGGCTCGACCTCTGGTTCAGGTTGTCTCCTACATGGACGGTAGCCTCTCTGGGCTCCAACTCAAAGACCCAGTGTTGGAATCTGGTCCTCCAAATCTGTCACAATCTCGTTTGCATTCCCAGTTTTTTGGCTGTCTCTTCTAGAATCAACTATCCCCTGGGGAAATGACTTAACTTAAATGTTGGGCTAATTGTGCGGGATTTATTCTTTATCCTCCCACCCCCGCTCATTTCTGTTCATTGCCCTCATCAGATTGTACTGCTAAATCGCCATCAGGTTCCTACAAATCAGAACAGATCTCACCCTCCCTCCTGCCTCAATTCCTTCCTTTCTCAGTACTGAGCCTCCAGGATCCACCTCTTCCCCAGTGCTGTGATTACAACATTGGCAACAGGCTTGGCTTTGTTTATTTCTTAATGTGAGTTCTTGTGACAGAACTCAGCAAGCACTTCACCTACTGAGCTGTATCACTGTCCCCTCTCCCCTTCTCTTCTCTTCTCTTCTCTTCTCTTCTCTTCTCTTCTCTTCTCTTCTCTTCTCTTCTCTTCTCTTCCTTCCTTCCTCCCTCCTCCTTCCCCCCATCTTCCTTCTTTCCTTCCTTCTTTCTTTCTCCTTTTAAAATTTTCTGAGACATTATATATCGCTATACTACCAGGTCCAAGTAAGGTGTAAAAACTACTACTACAATGACTTTTATTATTATTACTATTAGATTTTATTTATTTTATGTATATGGGTACACTGTAGCTGTCTTCAGACACACCAGAAGAGGGCATCAGACTCCATTACAGATGGTTGTGAGCCACCATGTGGTTGTTGGGATTTGAACTCAGGACCTCTGGAAGAGCAGTCAGTGCTCTTAACCACTGAGCCATCTCTCCAGCCCTATTTTATTATTATTTGTGGTGGTTAGGAGGGAATCCAGGGACTTGGCAAAGACTTCAGCTCCGATTACATCACACCCACTCCATCTGTAATTTTGTCATTTTGAAGCAGGGTCTCACTAAGCCTTGGCTAACCTGGAACACACTATGTAGACCAGGCTGGCCTCACACTTGTAGAGATCCACTTGCCTCTGCCCCAATGCTGGAATTAAAGGCTGTTGTGGGGTTTTCAGAAGAGAAGACTGCTCAGACATGGTTTAAGCCAATAGAAAATCTTTATTAGCTGGCCAGCAACTACACTGGGTGATGGGATCCTAGTGTAGCATTGAGCCTTTTTCCGGGTGATTTTTTAAGCACTAAAAACATGTTCTGAGTTGACACACAGTTAAAAAGAAGAATTAACCAGAAGTGGAACTAGAGAAGCTGGAAAGCAAGGTTAGTGTATGTTGAGACTTTCCCAGCACTATATGGACTCTAATGGACTAGGCCCTTGTTTTAATTTTGGCAGGTGGTGCTGTCTCTGTGCTGCTAAGTTTTACAGCCTCAATGGTACTTCCAACATGGAGTCAGTGTGCTAAGGTCTGGTGGCCTACTAAGGTCTATGGCCCTGTTACAAGGCCAGTGACAGCTATGCCAGACCCTTTACATTACTTCTTCACTACTGTGTGTGTATACACATACATATATTATGAAATGTACATATTTACTTATTTAGTGTGTGTGTGTTTAGAGGTCAGAAGACAGCTGGTGGGAATTGATTTTCCTTCCGATTTATGGATCCTGGACATCAAACTAACGTTACCAAGCTTTACAATAAACACTTTTACCGTCGGAGGCATCTCACTGGCCTTTATGTATCTCGAGAAGTCCCCGAGATTCTGATCCTCCTCCCTCTATCTCTTTGATGCTGGGATTATAGGCTACAAACAGGGTCCGGCTTTGAACTCCCTACACAGCGGAGGATAGCCTTGAACTCCTAATCCTTCTGCCTCAGCTTCCCTAGGGCTGGGACGAAAGGCGTGCACCTCCAAGCTCGGCAACCCTCGGATATTCTAACTTTACCTGCTGGAATTCTCTGAGAGGTGTTCCATCTGTCCAGCCCAGCACCAGCGGCCAGAATTCGGCCGCACGTGCCCACGCCACCAGGTGTTGCCCTAGCAACTGACTGGGCTCTCAGCTCAGAGAGATGACGCCAATATCCTGCGCCAGGGCTGCGCCCTCCCATGCGGCGGCCATTGGCTGGCTGGAAGACGGACGCCTGCCCGGTCCAATGGATAGAGCTGATCTTCTGAGGGCGGGACGGCGCGGAACCTGCTGAGCTGGTGGTGGAGGCGCGTGGCAGAGGTGTGCGAGAGTGGGAGCTGCAGGTGCGTGCTGGGTAGGGTGGGGTGACGGGGGGTTGTCGCATCCGCCCGGAAGACGCGGTCCTGGGCCCGGCTGTGCGTCTCTGCCCACCTCTCCACGTGGATCTCCAGAGATCTATTCAACCACACACCTACCCATTCACCCCTGTGGATACTGGCGACCACTTAACCATTCGCCCACTCCTCCGTCTACTTAAACGTCCATCCGCTCCTCTACCCAATTATCCATCCGTCCACCCACCTATTCATCCAGGCACCCACCCATCCATTCATCTACATCCTTCATCCACCCACCCACTTATTCATGCACCCAACAGTCCTTCCATGTATCCATTCTTACAAGTTGGGTGTGGTGGAACACAGCTGTGGTCTCAGTATCCTGGAGGCTGGGACTGAAAAAAAAATGCCGCAACGCGCGGTCTAGCCATGTCTTCTAAATGAGACTCCGTTCAAAAAAACAAAAAACAAAAAACGACAAAAAGATTTATTCTTTGGGTTCCTTTTATGTATCGGTATCACTCAAGGCTCTGGGAAGAAACGGAGGACAGAGTAAGAATCCCAGATCTAGTGAGCCCAGGTTTTTGACTGTAGAAGATCTCTTACTAATGGTCTTAGGTACCATGGAGATAATTTAAGGGAGTCTTTTTCCTTCTTTGAGCTTGCTGAGGCATAGTCTTTCTGGTTTCTGCTGCTGCACTGTGTACCCCAGGCTTACTGTCCTGTCTCTGCCTTCCATCTCACTATAGGAGAGACGAGATGACAGATTCACACACTGCATCCAGCTTTTTATGTAAGTCCCAGGAATCGAACTCATATTATCAAGCTTGTTCAGCAAGTGCTTTTACCCACTGAGAACTCCTAGCCCTCTGTCTTCTTATTTCCTTGCTGCATGAAGCAGCAGTCAGTGCCTCTGGATTTCATTTCCTAAAGGACTAGTGACGTTGGGCATCTTTTCATGTTCTTCACTGTTTGTTCAAGACCTTTGCCCATTCTAGAGTTAGCAGTGTGTGTGTGTGCCAGAGGTCAACTTTAGGTGGTTCCCAGCAGCCATCTACCTTGTATGTGACAGTGGACTGGAACTCACCAGTTAGGCTAGGCTGGGACTGAACTCAGGTTGTCAGACTCAGTGGCAAGCGCCTTTACCTGCTGAACCATATTGCTGTCTATTTGGTTTTTTGTTTTGTTTTTTTGAGAGAAGGTTTCTCTGTATAGCAAGCCCTGGCTGCCCTAGACTCCCTTTGTAGACCAGGCTGGCTTCGAACTCACAGAGGTCCTCCCACCTCTGCCTCTCGAGCTCTGGGATTAAAGGTGTGCACCACCCCACCTGGTGCCCAAATTCTTTTATTGTGTAACTGCTAGAGTTATTCTGTGGTGGTGGCCATGCATGCCTTTAATCCCTGGAGGCAAAGGCAAGTGGATCTCTGTGAGTTTGAGACCAGTGTGCTCTACAGAGGGAGTTCCACAACAGCCAGGTTATGGAGAAACCCTGTCTTGAAAAGCAGACAAACAAAAAGAGTTCTTCTCAGGCTCTGCCGCATGCAGATTTCCTGCCTGTAATGTGTGAGACAAGCACTGCTTGAGTTGTCTTTACTTTCGTGCTGGCACTGTTCCCTGGGAGAAGCTTTTAAATTTTGTTGTATTATTTTCATTTATTTTTTAAAATTGCTAATTTTGTGTGTGTGTGTGTGTGTGTGTGTGTGTGTGAAACTGAGTGTATGTGTGTGTACCATGTGTGTGTAAGATCCCATGGAGCTCAGAAGAGGCATCAGCTCTCCGAGAACTGGAGTTCTCAGTGCGTAAAAGCACTTGCCGTACAAGCTTAAGGACCTGAGTTTGATCCCTGGGACTTACATAAAAAGCTGGATGCAGTGTGTGAATCTGTCATCTTGCCTCTCCTATGGTGAGATTCGAAGTGGTGCTAGGAGAGTTCCAGGTAGCTGTGAGCCACCGGGTGGATGCTGGGAACTGAACCTAGGTCCTTTGCAAGAGTAGTAAGTACTCTTAACCTATGAGCCATCTCAATAGCTCCTTTATATTTCTATTTTTAATTGTGTGTGTGTCCAGACGTGTTGGGTCTGGAGCACGAGTTACAGTTGATTTTGAGCTGCCTGAGATGGGTGCTGCCAACTTGGGTCTTCTGCAAAAGCTGGTAACCAATGAGCCTCTCTCCAGCCCAAGGACAGACATTTTTAGTTATGAGGTAGTCCAGCTTATTTTTCTTTTGACTATCTAGTTATTGGTATTTATTTAATGTATGTGAGTACACTGTAGCTGTACAGATGGTTGTTGGGAATTGAATTTTTAGGACCCCTGCTCACTCTGGTCAACCCTGCTCGCTCAGGCCCAAAGATTTATTTATTAGTATACATAAGTACACTGTAGCTGACCTCAGACACACCAGAAGCGGGCGTCAGATCTCATTACAGGTGGTTGTGAGCCACCATGTGGTTGCTGGGATTTGAACTCAGGACCTTCAGAGGAGCAGTCAGTGCTCTTATCCCCTAAGCCATCTCGCCATCCCTAGCTCCTGGTATTTTACCTGAAAGAACACAGTGTTCTCCAGGGCCATGAGGGCTCATCCCTGGAGAGTAGCAATCGTAGGCTGACCTGTTTAATCCAACTCTCAGCTCTCAGGAGGCTGAAGCAGGCGGATCCCCGTGAGTTCAAAGTCAGCCTGGTCTATATTGTGTATAAACAGAAGTGTATTAGGCTTGGACTCTTTTACACGTGGGGCTTGGTCCGCCCTGCGTGAGTTCTGAGTGCATACTCACGTCCCCCATGACTCTTCAGCAGTCCTCCAGCTGCTGGTGGATAGATCGCTCTTTGAATTGTCATGGTGCCCTTGTTGAAAGTCACTTGACCACAAACAAACGCAGATGCTCACTAGAACAAACGCTCATTGCCTCAGTTGGGAGTTGCTGTCTCTTAGAGCCTGGTAACCTAGAACCATCTTCTTCGCAAATAGACTTCCTGATTAACTTTTTAATGCTGACTTCCAGGGTGAGCGCAGGCCTCGCTTCTCTCCTAAGTGGTGTGTCAATATTTGCTGAACTTGCCTTATTTCTCTGACGAGGTAATTGGCTGGCGTCACCACCCCTATTTCCAGTGTCCCTGTGTCAACACTTTCTCCTTCTTTTAAGATTTCTTATTACATTGTTAATTGAAATTTGTAGCCTCTGGCTTCAAATATTCTTCTTCTTCTTTTTTTTAATGGAGGAAGCTTAATTAAAAAAATAGAGAGAGCTTGGAGTTTTCTGATTTAGAATAGTATAGTATTATTTCTGTGTGCTGTCGTCAGTGACTGACTGTCCCAGTGGAACAGGGCTGCCCTGATGACGTTACCTCACACACGAGGGCTATATGACTGCAGATTTATTCTCTGGGGTGTTCTCAGCTTCTAGATCTCTTCCATCCTTCATGCTGACCCTCCTCCTTTTTTCTTCTTTTCCTTTCTTTCCTTTTCTTTTTTTGTACTAGGGATTAAATCTGCCACCTTTCTTTCTAACCACTAAGTTGATCTCCAGCCTTATAATCAATCTTGGTTTTGTTTTGTGGTTTTAAGTTCTCTCTTTTGAGTTCCAGGCTGGTTCTGAGCGTCTTATGCTCCTCCGTACTTCTGCCTCCTGAGTGCTGGGATTGCAGATGTGTGCCACCATGTGAGGCAGGCTCACAGTTTAGGATAATGGCCTGGAGCTAGTGACAGTCCGCCTGCCTCAGCCTCCCAGTGGCACGTGCCACCATCCCTGTCTTGCATGTTGGTTGGTTTTTCACTCATGGGCTTCTGTTTTTCCTACTGTGTGAGGAGCTAGACCATAGGATTGGATTTATCTCGTGCCTCAAATCTAGCTAGCTTCATTTAGTCCTTAGGAGTATCTTGGGGCTCTGTGCCAGCTCAAAGAACACCTTGGGCCCCCGAGGGTCTTTCAGCTTCTTCTGATTGGGGCATAACACTGGTCATAGCTTGCATAGGGGTGTGACTTAGCCTAGATTTGGAAAAGATGGAACTGCCCCCTACTATGTACGAATTAAGGAATAGGCAGATTTCTACTTTGGAACCTGATGACAGTCAGTAAAAATGGTGTCACACTTAACCATTTTCTTTTGAGACAGGGCCTCTCTACAATACTTGCTGTCCTGGAAGTCTCTATGTAGACCAGGCTAACCCAGAACTTCCAGAGAGCCGCCTGCTTCTGCCTCCCAAATGCTGGGATTAGAAGAGTGTGTCACTGTGTCTGGCTGTTGCTCTCAATCTTTCCATCCAGTGTTGCTTTTGAGATAGAAGTGCAGCCTCGGGTGTTGTGGCCCAGGCCTGCCATCCCTAGTGGAGGCTGTAGGCTCACAAGTTCAAGTCCAACTTGGGCTGCAGAGTTAGCTCAAGAGGCCAGCCTGACTCATTTAGTAAAACCCTGTTTTAAAATCAAAGAAGAAGAAAAATGAGATATCCATGTTTAAGGGGGAATTCCTGGAAGGCAGTGGCCATTGCTGGATCCACAGTAGCATATGCTCAATCTTCTTTTTATGTTATATGTTTGGTGTGTGTGTGGGTGTGTTCATGCATGTGCACATACGTGTGCATGGACATGTGAGTACATGTACTTGCAGGTGAGAGGACCATCAGGTATCTATCGCTCTCCATCTTATTTTTTGAGACACAGTCTCTCAGTAACTCTGGAGCTCACCAGTTCTGCTAGGCTGTCAGGCCGGTGGGTGAGCTTGAGAGATGCCTCTGTGTCCACACTCGTGTCCCTCTGGCTTGGCAGGTGGCCATTGCCACACCTGACCACTTTTTCCTCCGTTGGTCCTCCTGGTTGTACAGGAAGCATTTGAGTCCTGGTTAGCTTATTTTCTTTAAAGCTCCGTTTGTGTTACACTGAGAAAGCATCCTCTCCACTCTAACAACACAGCACTTTGCCTCTTCCGTCCCACCGTTGATCAGCCTGTGCCATCTCTTCCAGGATGGCAAAACATAAGAGAAAAGGTCTCGAAGGGACAGGAAAGGAGAGTAAAAAGCAGAAGATGACACCGGCAGAGGAGACGCCGAGGACATCGGAGGCTGGGCCAGACAAGGAGGCGGCCAGTCCCCTGGTGAGTGACTTTGTGAGGAACGTCACACATGGCGTGCTTGGTGCTTCCTGAAATGGTCATGAGACAGGAACGTGGCTGCTGTGTGGGTGCCCATGTTTCCTGTGGACTGTAATGGACCAGCCTGGCTGGGAGGAGAGTCTGGGATCGGGAGCCTCCTGGCTATATTCTCTGGAAGTTTTTTTCTTTGATGTGTACCTGGGGTGTGGCCCAGAAACCTATGTCTAAAAACCTCAAGTCTAGCGGCCAGGCCATGGCTCAGTGGTAGAGCATTGCCTAGCACGTGGGAGGCCCTGCCTTTGAACCCCAGCACCAGTAAACAAACAAAATCCTTCATGCTTTATAAAAAAAAAAATCTAATCATGTTTATTTACTCATGCCTGTATCCTTGCACCTCATGGTACTGGTCTGGAGATCAATAGATGTCTAAATAGAGCAAGTCTCGCCTTCCACACTGTGGGTTCCAGGGATCAAACTCAGGTTTCCAGGCGTGGTAGCAATCGCCTTTACCCATGAGCCATCGTACTGACCCAAATGACAGATTTTAATACTCACTGAGAGAGGGTATGAACCATGTTAACTACTGTTTGGGTTTGTTTTTCACCCTATTTAGCATGTATCTGCCATGTGTATGCATAATGCAGATACATTTAAATGTAATATAATTTTTTTTTATATTTATTTATGTATGTATGTGTGCACCTTCATGTTGTGTGTATTAAAGTCAGGGGACAGCTCATGGAATTCGGTTCTCTTTCCACTACTGTGGGATTGAACTCAGGTCCACAGGCTTGGCTGCAAACTCCTTTACACGTGGAACCCTATCAGTGGCCACAGATTCATTTACATTTTAACATTAAAATTTTTTTGTTACTTTCAAAGTTCTAGGTATTAAACTCTTCCATTGGCAGTCACCTTTACTATCAGCTGGCTTACAGCCCTCCAGACACCATCAGATACTAATATTCAGGTTTATTAGTTAATAAATAAACCCTGCTCAGATGCACACATGATGCTGTGGCTGGGCCTTGTGAGACTTCTTGTTCTCTCGTTATGTAGCTCAGACAGGCCTCAAGTTTGCAAACCCACAGCCTCCTGAGTGCTGGGATTATAGTTGTGTGATACCCACCGTGCTGGGGGGTGGAACCCAGGGCCTTGCCCATGCTAAGCAACAGCTCAACCACACAGCCCCATCTCAGCCTCCAGCCCTCTTCTGGTTGTCCATGCACTTGCAGGGAACATGATGTTCGAGAGGGACTGCCCGTGCATTGTGCTCCCTGTCCCCTGTCCCCTCTCCCCCTGTCCCCTGTCCCCTGTCCCCTCCCCCTCCCCCCTTTCCCCTCCCCTCCCCCCTCTCCCCTTCTCCCCTCTCCCCTTTCGCCTCTCCCCTCTGTATGTGTGTACTCGTGCGCACGCAGAAAGCTACGTCTTGGTCTGATTAGGAGCCTGGAGTTTGCAGGGGAAACACAGGCTGTGTTTGCTTTTCTGGCTACAGGTGTTGGGAGGCAGGAGCTCTGGGCTGTTCCATGAGGCCTGGGCGCACTGGCCTTCCAACAAGCCAGTGGCAGCACTGGCCTTCCAACAAGCCAGTGGCATTCTGGTGGCCTGGGCGGCAGGGCATTGACCAACAGAGGTTCGACAGCCACAATCCTGCTGAATGGAAGTAGGAGAAGAGACTAGGGCGTGGTCCCTGGCTGACAGGCAGCCTTTCTTTGTGGCCACTGTGACTTAGGACTGTAGCTTGGGGACTCAGGTCCCTAGGTCCCCTTCTTGTGTTGCTGGAAGCCAGTCTTGCATACAGAATGAGGCCTTTCTCTGCTTAAGAATGCTGATCTCTGTGGACAAAAACATTTCTTCCTTTGGCTCTCATGGGAAATTGTCAGAAGGATGTGTCAGGCATCTTTTTTAAGAGGAAACATAGGGAGAGCCGAGCCTAAGCACTGAGTAGTCTGGGTAGCTAGGCTTGTAGCCGGCAATCCCAGCATCGGGAACTCATGGAAAGTGCTGTGCTGGTCCAGTCCTGTCACCCTGTGGCTCAAATGAACTTTTGGACTCTGTAGCAGGGAAGAGGCCTTTGTCCCTACTTGGGCCACTCCATTGTCCTCCCAGAAGTATCAGTGTGTGGAGCTCCCAGGGCCTGCACAGCCATTTCCCACAGCTCAGCGCTCTGTGCCTGCGCCAGAACTGCCGAAGTGTCCCCAAGTGCTGGGAACTTCATTGGCCCTTGGGGAGCGGTTTCCATGGAACCCAAGTTCCACGTGGGTCTCTGAGCCCTGTGGAGCTGCTGCCTGCTTAGACCACAGCCCTCTGGGTCCTGGTGCCGAGACCTGGAGTGTGTGGGTGCCTTGCCCGAGCCCCTGCTTGCATGGTGCCCCAACTCTGAGGCCCTGAGGAGTGGGTAGTTTGGAATATCCCCGCACAGGGAGAGAGTTCAAACACCCCACCAGACTAGTTCCTGTTTTCTGGCTGCTGGTCTGAGAAGGCCCTGGCCCTGCTGCCTCCCTCTTCCTGGATTCCCACAGGCAGCAGATCTGTGGGCCTCAGTGGGAGCTGGAGTTCACAGTAATTCCCTACTCCTAGTGATGCCCTGGACCACAGGCATCTTGTCCTTGTCTGCTGAAGGAAGCCCTACCTGGAGCCTAGGCCCCAGTCTCTGCCGTAGTCCTTCCAGACTTCTTACAGCAGAAGATGCGGACGAAGCTATAGGAAGTGCTTGTACTCGGGAAGAGCTGATTGGACCCTGGGCTGGGCTACACTGCCTTGCCTGGCACCTGTTTGAGCTGGGAGGGGGAGGTTGAAGCAAGGAGGGGGCTGCATTTCTGATGATACCTCCTTGTCTCTCTGGAGTCACACCATGAATGCTGGTGAAGGCTGGTGGCAATAGGTCAGATGGGAGACCAGACTGTCCCACACCAGGACTGATCAGGCTGGATGTGTAGACAGTTCTTGTTGTTTGTTTGTTCATTTGTTTTCTCGTCTGAGAATTGGCTTCGGTTAGAGCTAGGATGAGAGTAAAGTCCTTGCTTTGCAGTCATGAGTGTGACCGACTTGGAGTGCTCTTAGCTGAGCTTGTTTCTTCTGTCAATTAAAAACTTAACAGTCACGAAAAACCTTAGACACAGCAGGGCAACCACAAGTAACGAACTTTATTACATGTGATGAAGGTGGAGCTTACCCGCCACAAATATTATATGTACAGCTAGCCCAGTCAGTGTCATCTAGGTCCCCAGGGACACCTTTGCCATCCATGGTAGGACCTCCCTGATGGGGCTCAGGCTGCTGTCTTGGTCTCTGGGCTGTGGCCCCTTAGGAAGTCACATAGAAGGACTTGGGAACTTAATATCCTGGAATCTGCCTCAAACCTTCCCAGCCATGCTAAGACAGTGACTGTGTGGCCTGGGTTTTGTCGATACACCTTTGGGCTGAGCGGTGCTAATCTTCCTAACCACATCACATCACTTGTCTTAGGAACCACATCACTTGTCTTAAGTGAGTGGCTAGACGGTGGCTAGAAGACAAGTCCTGTCGCTAACCTGTGGACTGATGGTTGGAGTCTGATCCATTGCTCTCCACCCCAGGCTGTGTGGGTCCCTCTGGCCTTGCTGTGGGAAGGCTTGTCTCCACTCTGCTCCTTGGTTGCACTGTCCTCTGTCATTGTTTTGTCCTCAGTGGCTGCAGGCGCCTGCTCTGCATGGTCCCCACACATCTGTTTACTTGTGTACAGGGTTTGGCCCTTCGGCCCTTTTCTAGATTGGGGTCTTGGGAATATGCTGTGGGCATCACTGTGAGTCTCGCTCACTTCCTCTCTCCAGGAGATTCCAGGACCAGGGTTGTTGTATCATGTTGTAGTGCATGTGTCCGGGAACCTGTGACGGAGTATCTGCCGTGTACCCAGCAGGAGGACTGGGGATAGGAGGGGGCTCTTTGAGTGGCAGCCCTGCTATAAGTGTTTTAACTTATAGCCCCTCATGTGGGCATGCTCTTATCTTACTTCCTGTTTATCTTGTTGTTTTGGTCTCTTGTGTTATCGTCCCTGTTGCTGGAATTGCAGGCATGAGCCACCTGGGTTGGCTGTGTATGAGGTTGTTGGTGCCCAGTTAAGCAGCACAGCTCTATTTGAAGGACCCTGTCTGGCTTGGGTTAAAGAAGTGCGTGCTTAGAATGCACAAAGCTCTGGGTTCCATCCCCATCACAGCACAAAGCAAATGTGGTGCAGCTCTCCCAGCCGCTCTCAGGAGGTGGAGGCAGGACGGTCAGGGGCTCAAGGCTATCCTTGGCTACCTACCAAGTTGGAAGCCACCCTGGGCTACCTGAGAATCTGTGTCCACGGATGAGCCCCTTAAGAAGTTATTCAGTCCCTAAATGATCATCCCTAAACACATGTACATATGAGCGACACTAAGTGGACCCAGAGGAATGTACTTATATATACATACGTGTGTATCTGTGTGAGTATGTGTGATAGTAATAAAGAAAGGTCATGAGGTTGGGATGGGGGTGTGAGGGGAGGTGCTGGAGCCAGGAGTGTGTGGGTGAGAGCGGGGTAAGTATAGTACTCATGTGTGAAATTCTGGGAACATAACGACAAATACCAAACATAAAAGCAAATACAAATAAGTTATAAGCACGCGCACGCACGCGCGCACACACACACACACACACACTACAAAAGGAAAAAGAAACCATCAAAACTCTACTCGAGAAATCCAAAACAACAGCAACAACAAAGAAGTGTGTGCATTTCTCGTTGAGATTTACTTAGCATTTTATGAACATCCCTGTTCACATTCACTGTCCATTCATAAATTATCTTTGGCTAAATGTCTGCTCAGCTTTTACCTTTTATCTTATTTTTAAAAAAATAATGGAATCCTCTACTGTGGCTGCATCTGTCCAGTGCCTGTGGCTCGTGTTTCTGAGGTCCCGACTGTGGAGCCCTCTATAGCTGGGTATCTTTCTTGCCAGTGCCTGTGCCCTCCAGCCTGCACCCAGCTGTGCAGAGTGCTAGTGCAGGCAGCGCATCCTGCCTCAAAGCATCCCTGGATCCTTAACTGTGGACAGCCCAGTGAGGCTCCGTAGCAGGAACAGTCTTGTTACCTATCTCCCAGCTCGACAGAACTGACGGCTGGCTTGTGGTGGGAAGGAATGAGGGCCGTGTGTTGTGTCACGCTGGGGTGAGGTTGCCATGGGCACTGCTCTGCAGAGGCTCACTGGAAGATGTGGGGTCTGAGCAGGGCCACAAGCAGTGTCACAGTGGCTTCTGTGTCTGCACGGATGGAACTGAATACCAAGAGGGTGGTTTGTTTAGGGTCCGTGTCTCCTGAGGTCAGACACACCTCCCTAGCCCACAGGAGACAGGCTGCCATGCAGGGCCTGTGGATCATCAGCCCCCTGGCCTCCCTCTTCTGTCTCTAGGGAGGCTACTGCCGACTGATTTCTCGTGGCAGCTCCTGGGTTAAGTGAATACAAACCAAGATAAAGGAATCCTGCCTGGAAACCCCAGAGGAGCTTAGCACAGTGTTTGAATTCTGGCAGAGGCCAAAGACAGGCGTGTGTGGCATGTCATGGATTGATGATGTCTGGAGCCTGCAAGGGAAGAGCTGGCCTCAGGAAACTAGTGTCTGTGTAGCCTGTCTGCCGTTGTCTTCACACCGTGGAACTGGCCCAACCCAGGATACTTGGGTCATTGCCCACAGGCAGAAGTGACAGTTGAAAACTGTCACTCCTGTGTTGGGACATGCCATGCCGTCCTGGGGTGGGGTGGAGGGGCAGGGAAGATGGTGCCACCAGAGGTTTGCCTGCCTTTCTCTAAAAGAGATTTTTTTTTTCATATTCTGGTAGATTCTTAGGAAGTTGCAAAACTACACAGAAGGTGGCCCCAAGTACCCTTTACCCAGTTTCCTGCAGTGACAGATGGTGCCCTGTGTTGGGGACCACAGTGATGAAGCCTGAGGATCTGGGCAGCCTGCAGAGCCTGCTCAGGCACAGGGGCACGTGTTGTATCTGTGTGAGTGTGTTCCTGTGCAGTCTTAGCGCACACGCTGACCCCCCATAACCCCTAGGCAAGATACAGCTGAGCCCTCAGCCCTCACCCACAAACAGAGCCAAGGGCTTCTGTGATCCTTGCTTTTGTGACTAAAACTGACATAAGTGTTTGTGATTGTGGGTTTTGTTTCTGTGGGTTAGTGCCAGGGTATATTTGCTGGATGGCACAGGTCTTAAGAGAACTGTGTGATTTCCCCCTGATCCATGAACAAATCAGATGTATTTGTGCCTGCAGCATCTTCCTTTTCTATTTCTTTTTTTTTTTTTAAGACTTTCTTTTTTTTTTATGTATTTGGGTACACTGTAGCTGAACAGATAGTTGTGAGCCTTCATGTGGTTGTTGGGAATTGAATTTTTAGGACCTCTGCTTGCTCCAGTCGGCCCCGCTCACTCCAGATGCACCAGAAGAGGGCATCCGATCTCATTACAGATGGTTGTGAGCCACCATGTGGTTGCTGGGATTTGAACTCAGGACCTTCGGGAGAGCAATCAGTGCTCTTACCCACTGAGCCATCTTGCCAGCCTCTCCCTTTTCTATTTCTGCTATTTGAATCATGGAGGTTTTGTTTGTTTTTTTGTTTTTTGAAGATGGGGACTTGCTGGCCTAGAACTCAGAATTCTTCCTACCCTGCATTCTGAGTGTTGGGATCAAAGGCACGCACCTCCAGACCAGGTTTATATAGTGTTGGCAACAAAATCCAGGACCTTGAGTGTGCTAGGCAGCCGTTTTACTAACCAGGCCACATCCCCATCCCTGTGTTAATGTTTGATGTGCCTTGTCTCATGAGCCTGTGTATCATCTTTATCTCTCTCTCCTGGAGCTTTCCGGCATGGCCACCCCCCTACCCCACTGTCCCATGCAGAGCAAGCAGGCAGGCACTTCACCGGCCTCCACCCAAGCTCAGGCACCAGCCTGGGGTCAGGTCTGTGGGAGTAACTGGTGGCCGGCCAGCCGGCTGTCCTCACTGCCATGGAAACCTGACAGTTCTCCGCTCCAAATAAAACAGGACTGACTCCCCATCCCTGAGTCTTGCTCAGCGAGGGGATGTTTCTGTGCTGGGCTTCCTCATGCCTGATAGAGAACAACTCAGCCACCTTAATTGGAGAATGGTTGTTGTTTTTCCTGAGTTGCACACGATTGATGTAAAACAACAACAACAACAAAACACATTAGCAAGTACAGAAATAATGCTCAGGAGTAACCAAGCGCACTTCTATCTCCCTAGGGTGCACCATAGTGCGCGTGTGGGACAGTGTGAACCACACACCAGCCTGGGAACTGTATGTCTACATAGATCTATATTCCTGCGTTCCATTTACGGGGGAATCTAGTTCCATTTCCCTCCTCCCCTCAACTCTTCTCTCTATTTCTTTTTTTTTTCTTTTTTCTTTCTTTCTTTTTTTTTTTTTTTTTTTTTTTTTTTGAGACAGGATCTCACTGTGTAGCTCTGGCTGGGTTAGATAGAACTCGGTGTGTAGATCAGGCTGGCCTTGAACTCAGAGAGATCCAGCCTGGCTGTGCCTCTTGAGTGCTGGGATCAGAGGCGTGTGCATGACCACAGCCAGCTTTATTTTCTCTTTTAGCTGTCTGTGTGTGCATGCTCGTGTGTGTGTGTACATAGGTGTGTGAGTGTGTGAAGTATGGAGGTAGATACTGGGTGTCTGTCTCAATCAGACTTCATCTTTTTTTTTTTTTTTTTTTTTTGGTTTTTCGAGACAGGGTTTCTGTGTAGCCCTGGCTGTCCTAGAACTCACTCTGTAGACCAGGCTGGCCTCGAACTCAGAAATTCACCTGCCTCTGCCTCCCAAGTGCTGACTTCATCTTATTTTTGAGACAGGGTCTCTCACTGAACCCAGGGCTTGCTGACTGGCTAAGCTAGCTGGCCAGCAAATCCTAGGCTCCCTCTTCACCTCTCCAGTGCTGGGGCTGTAGGCCCATGCACAGACACACTTTTTTTTTTTTTTTTACTTGATTGCTTGGGGTCCAAACTCAGCTGCCTGTTCTTATCCCACAGGTGCTTTACCAGCCAAGGCATCTCCCCAGGACCACTTCCTCACCATTTTTGAAACAAGTTTTTATTTTTTAGCCCAGGGTGGTCTGGAATTAGTGACCTTCCTGTCTCTGTCTCCTGAGTGAAGGGACGGCAAGTGTCCCCTGCCTGTCTGGTCTTCGGAGAGTGCATTATAGGATGCAGGTGTCCCCTGGCTACACCCCAGCCCACTGTTCTCTTGTGGGGCATTCAACAATCTACTACTTAAAAAATAAATGTGGATCACAGAGCTTCAGCTTCTTTCTGCCCCAGAGATATATAAGGCTTAAAGTAGAATTGGGATCCCAAGGCTAGTAGCAGGTTTTGGTACAGGGCCCAGATTTGTCCCATCTCTACTAAGTGGGAAGGGCCAGTTGAGAAGTTTTGTGTGGGCCAGGGGGATCCACAGAACCTCACAGCAGAAAAACACATTCCACGGTAGGAAGGGAACCATCTTGTAAGCCAGCTGACGAGAGAAGACGAGGTAAATTCTATGATGAAGAATCAAATAGAAATCCTGGGAGTTGAGTACAATTATGGCATCAGAAACGAGCAGAGTGAGATCCAAGACAAGGCACGGTGGAGAGAGCGTGAGGATGTGGAGTACAGATGGGCGGAAGTGACTTGACCTGTGAGCAAGCAGGTAGGGGGAAAGGTGGAGGAAGGGGAGACCTATCCAGCAGGGCAGGGCCCAAGAGATACAATGATTTCAAGGCAACAGTGCTAAGGTCTGAGGAATTTGTGAAAGACTGTCAAATATCCAGACTGAATGGAGTAAGCTCACACCTGCACACACTGAATGGATTAGCAGAATGTCAGAAGAATGACACTGGATTGGAGAGATGGCTTAGCCAGTACATTGTTCGCTGCATAAACCATGAGGGACTGACCTCCAGGGCCCATGTACACAGCTGGGCACATGGGGGAGATGAGAGGGACCAGAAGGTAGAGGCCCCTTGTCCTGCCAGCCTGGCCACCCAATTTGATCTTAGACCAAACTGGTTCAGCAGAATTGCGCTGTGACCATCGTACACTCTATATGGCACGGCACCCCTCCCCCCCCCACTAAATACAATAAGAAAGTTTGAACTAGAAGTTCCAGGCAGGGGAATTTGGCCAGCAAGGAATGTGAAGGAGAGAGAGAGAAGCATACTTGCTGCCTGTGGCTCATCCACAGTGTTCTGTGGACCCCTGCCCCCAGGAGAAAAGTGTGTGTGTTGGGTGTAGCTTCTGACTGAAGGAGGTGCTGTTGGGAGAAGGCTGCACTCCGTCCGCCTCAGGGCAGGCGAGTAGAAGCTCTTGTTCTGTGGGAACTCAGCAAACTGAGGGAGAGTGTTCCAGGGAAGGTCAGGGTTCTAATTAGGCAGCCTGCACAGTGGGGACCGAGGACCCACCAGGTGGTGAGGATGGTTCCTAGAAGTTTTGGGTCTCTAGGAACCAGACGAATGAATGAAGTGGTGTTTTCCATGTCCTGAAGCCAAACAAAAAGAGATAAAAAACAAAGTACTTGTGTCTTTTCCCCTCTGGAATCCCACAGATGATTCTGTGGAAAGAGAATGATGTCTGGTGCCTTGCCTTGGTATAGAGCGGAGCTTGCCCCCTTCACTGGGCAGTGCCGGAGAGCAAGCGTTGAAAAGGCCTGTCCTGCCCTGGGTGAGTCCACAGGGGGCCTGCTGCAGTTAGCTCTGGAGAGGAATCAGTCTCGCCCTGTTCCAAAGCTGATGAGGAAGAAATAGATCTATGCATTTGAGGGAGAGATGACTCTGTGTGTGTGTGTGTGTGTGTGTGTGTGTGTGTGTGTGTGTGTGTGTGTGTGTTTTCACTATCATGTCTACCTGTCTAGCCATCTGGTCTGCAAGCTTCGGCGGTTCTCTGGTCTCTGCTTCCCATCTCCCTGGAGGTGTGCTGGCATTCCCAACGTGTGTCCTGGGGATCCAGACTCAAGTCCTTCTACCTGCACAGCAAGCACTTTACCTGCCGAGCCTGTTTTTCATCTTGTTTTTGTGACAATCTCACGTAGTCTAGGCTGACCTTGAACTCCCAACCCTTCTCCCATCAATTCCCAGAACCCCTGCTGAATGTCTGTGTTTGTTGGGTTGGTCGGGGGAGCTCTGTCCTGTGGGCTGTCCAGGTTCTGCAGTGCTAGGCAGGGGACCTGGGGCCTGGTGATGCTTAGACACTCTACCAACTGCCCCCAGTGCCAGTGCAACGACATTCTTAATTTTTTTCAAAACAAAGCTTTCCACCCCTTTTTTGTTTGTTTGTTTGTTGTTTTTTTTGTTTTGTTTTGTTTTTTTGTTTTTTTTTCGAGACAGGGTTTCTCTGTGTAGCCCTGGCTGTCCTGGCACTCACTTTGTAGACCAGGCTGGCCTCAAACTCAGAAATCCGCCTGCCTCTGCCTCCCAAGTGCTGGGATTAAAGGCGTGCGCCACCACGCCCGGCTTCCACCCCTTTTAAAAACAAAACAAGCCCATTGTAAAAATACCAAAAACATGGAAAAGTTTGGCAAGAGAAATGTTTGTATGTTTTATCATTTTTGTCATTTTCTCCTTAGGCGTGGCTGACCTCGGTCTCCACACTGAGGGTTGTCAGTGACATTGTCTGTGACTAGAGCACAGCTGATTATAAGTTTAGAACTGGGACACACACACACACACACACACACACACACAGAGCTGTACACTGTCATGTGGGTGCTGGTACTTGAACCTGTGCCCTCTCGGCTGGAGAGAACCATCTTTCTCCAGCCCTGGAACTCTGTTGTTTTTTAGACTGAGTGTGGGAATTAGTTTCTTCTCTCAGATTGTTCACAGAATACCTGACAAGAGCGGTTTAAGGGAGGAAGGGTTTGTTTGATCTGAGATCTGAGAGGACAGCGGCGGGACTGTGCCATGGCTGGTCACATTAGATACACATCAAGCAGAGATGAGTGCTGGTGCCGAGTTAGAATTTTTCTACCCCACAATTTTTTATTAGGTATTTACTTCATTTACAGTTCAAATGCTATCCCGAAAGTCCCCTATACCCTCCTTCTCACCGCTCTCCTACCCACCCACTCTCACTTCTTGGCCCTGGTGTTTCCCCTGTACTGGGGCATAATATAAAGTTTGCAAGACCAAGGGGCCTCTCTTCCCAGTGATGACCGAGTGGCCATCTTCTGCTATATATGCAGCTAGAGTCACGAGCTCCGGGGTACTGGTTAGTTCATATTGTTGTTCCACCTATAGGGTTGCAGACCCCTTCAGCTCCTTGGGTACTTTCTCTAGCTCCTTCATTGGGGGCCCTTTGTTCCATCCAATAGCTGACTGTGAGCATCCACTTCTGTGTTTGCCAGGCACTGGCAAAGCCTCACAAGAGACAGCTATATCAGGGTCCTTTCAGCAAAACTGCATTTGGTGGCTGATTATGGGATGGACCCCCAGGTGGGGCAGTCTCTGGATGGTCCATCCTTTTGTCTCAGCTCCAAACTTTGTCTCTGTAACTCCTTCCATGGGTGTGTTGTTCCCAATTCTAGGAAGGGGCGAAGTGTCTACACTTTGGTCTTCGTTCTTAAAAATATGGAATGCTTCACAAATTTGCGTGTCATCCTTGCACAGGGGCCATGCTAATCTTCTCGGTATCATTCCAATTTTTGTATATGTGCTGCCAAAGCAAGCCCTGGATTTTCCTTTTTATTCAGTCCAGGATCCCAGCTCATGGGATGTGCTGCCCACGTTCAGGTCTGCCTTTCTCAAGTTCTCCTCTCTAGATGCTTTCCTTGAAGTTGTGGCCAGAGGCTCAGCTTCTAGATGATTCTGTACACCATTAGGTTGACAGTCAAGATTAACTGCCAAAACAGGTGATTGAGGTGACATCTAGACACCTGGGCCAGCAGCCCATCCTGAAGTGTCTTGTTTGCAGACGCCCAGGTGCCTCACATCCCGGTTCTGAGGCAGCCTGGGTGGCCTGGGCCAGTGGCTTCAGCTTTTGTGCAAGGAATCTGATCCACAGCTTGATGGCGGCCTGGCCCAGGTTTCCAATCCAGCCTGTATTTCAGAGGCCTGCTGTACCTCTGGCTCTGGGTGGGTGTGCCATGGAGTTACTGTCTTAACGGTCTGTTGGACACTTGCTAGGTTTTGTTTCTGCTTTCCTGTGGCGCCACACCCTATCCCTACTGTTCAGTTTGCAAGGTGCCCAGACTCCATCTGTGATGGGTCCCTACTTTCCCAGTTCTTGTGCTCCGTGCTGGGATGGGCTTCTTGTGTCACAGCTGTCCTGCACCTTTCTGCCACAGATTGCACATACTATAGAAGAGAAACTGTCCTGGGGCAGTCCTACCGGGTGGGTTCACCTTCTTGATGACTCCGAGGCTTCTCAGGTCAGGGCAGAAGCCGGGGAGCTGAGCCCAAGTCTGTGGGGGAAGCCTTGCCACTCACAGGCACTGGGCACCACCCTTCTTCACACAGGGTGCTCCAGGAAGCTCTCCTGTTTGGAGACTCAAATACCAGAATGAGGGGCGCAGGCTTGCATGTTTGTACAGTCATTTCAGAATTATTCTTGTAACGGCATGGAAAGATTTCCCAGGGTGGAGCGTCCACAGCTGGGAAAACAGTTGTGGCTTTGAAGACATTTTCCCAGGAACTGAGCGCGCATCTCCCGCTGTTCAGAGCACGGACTGACTGCGTCTGGCTTTGCTTGCTTAGCTCCAGGAATGGCTAACAGCAAGCTCCACGGGTGCCCTGCTGGGAGCTCTTGGCAGCTTGATGAGGGCTGCTTTTCATGCCCAGTTGCCACCTGAGTGTGACTGGGCATCAGGATGGCAGAGATGTCTGACCGGGTAGTGGGGAAGGAATGGGCATCAGGACCCCTGTAGCCGCTTGAAGCTACTGGCCTCTTCATGGTGGATGTGCTTTCTTTAGCTGTCACCTGGTGACGGTGTTGTGTAGTAACTTGTTTCCTTGCTGTGATAAAATACCCCACAAAGGCAGTGGGAGGGAAGAAGGGCTCATTTCGGGTCATGGTGGGGAGGGCATGGTGGCAGGAACGTCAGAAGCCACATTGCATCCATAGTCAGGAAGCAGAGTGCCGAATGCTTTTTCTACTGTGTTTTTGGTTTTTCGAGACAGGGTTTCTCTGTGTAGCCCTGGCTGTCCTGGAACTCCCTCTGTAGACCAGGCTGGCTTCGAACTCACTGAGATCTGTCTTCCTCTGCCTCCCAAGTGCTGGGATTTAAGGTGTGTTATCTCTTTTTACTTTTTGTTCTATCCAGGATCGCAGCCCATGGGATGGTGCCATCTATAATTAGTGTAAATCCCCCACCTAACCCATCTAGAAGCTCCCTCAGAGATATGGTCAGAGATTCATCTCCTAGGTGATGCTGGGTCCCAACAAGCCAACAACGGTAGCTTTCACCCTTGTCAAGGACTGTAACAGTCAAGACTTGACCTAAGCGTTTTGTCCTCATTCCATGGACCCTGGGCAAGAGCCCATGCTCAGGATAGCTGGGCACCCTTGTGGCAGGCCCTGTGGCCTTGTAATAGGTTTAGGCCATCCTGTTGCCTGCTGGACTTTAAGGAGGAACAGAAGAGGTTGGTATCTTGAGACAGGTGATACTGAGATTCCCAAGGCTGGCAGCCTCACTGCGTCTGTTCTCATGGTAACGCCAGCCTTGCTTCACAGACTGTGCCACTACCTGCTCCTTCTACCTTACAGCTCTGCCATCCCCCTCCCAGGGGTGCTGTTCTGGCCCATGGGAGCCCACCCATCTTCTGTATTGAGGATGAGTCTCTGTGTTCCCATGTCCCATATCAGAAGTGAAGGCAGCAGGGGCCCAGCTTAGGTGTCAGGCAGATCCTGTGAGCTGTGCATAGAATGCAGAATGCACAGCCTGTGCTGTTGGGAAGTGGGCAGAGTCCTGCGGCTCTACAGATAGGAATGGTGGGTCCTTCAGTGCGGGCAGTGCCCATCAGATGTCCCAGGCCAGGGCCTGGGTGGCAGACACAGAGGCTGTTGTTCTAGAAACCAGAGATAGCCTTTTATATGGAGGTTCCGCGTTAGCTTCAACTGTTCTGCTCAGGCTCTGCGGTGGCTTCTCCTCCTTGTGCTCCTGGCAGCGCTCCTGGAAGGTTGGGTGGTGGTGGCAGCAGCTAGCACCATGGGTGACACTGGTTACAGCTCTGATACAGGCTACAGTGTCAGGACCTTTAGCCCTACAGTGACAGAGGATACAAAGCCCTTGGGTCTTAGGTATTGCGACTGTCAGCACTTAAGGCTTGGCAGCTCTCTTGCTCTTCCAGCCCCAGGGCCTGAGGTGTCTCCTGCTCAACTCTGCCCAGGCTTCACTGTCTTCACCTCTGCTCCACACTCTCTGCCTGACCACTCTCTGAGCACTTCAGCCTCTTGACATGACTACCATTGCCTTTCTGTGTGTCACCAGCCTAGCCCATGCTTCTGAAGATGAAGAAAAGCCTGCTTTTTATAGCCAGAGGACAGTCAGCACCAACTTGTATGCAGATAGAAGCCTGTTTGCACACCAACCCCAGACTTTCACTGAGCTGCCTGGCAGGCACTCCCCTTATGCCTGGGTAGGAAAGGCTGCCAGGACATTGAGAGTTCAACAAAAGCTGGCCCCGGCTGCTGCAACCGTGCTGCTGCTGGTGGCTCTTCAGCGGAAGATGGCTGTAATGTGGGCATTCCAGCTGGCTCTGTGACTGGCATTTCCTCCCTCAAGGCAATCAGGGTACTAGGGAAGTGACAACAGTTGTCAAGTATCTACCCTAGTTTTAAAGAAAAAAATTAAGGTTGGGGGATGGCTCGTTTCGGACGGTACTGGCTGTGTAAACATAAGGACCTAGGTTTGGTCCCTAGCACCCACATAAAAAGCCGGGTGTAGTACATACCTGAAACCCTAGGGCTGGGGGGGTCGAGACAGGAGGATTCTGGACTCACTGGCTGGCTAGTTTTGCTGAGTTGGTGAACTCCAGGTCCAGGGAGGGACCCTGTCTAAAAACAATAATGTGGAGAGTGATTGAGGGTACAAAGCTGAGCCAAGCTATCCTAACTCAGGAGAGGCAGGTCCTCTGCCCTGCCCCCACTCTGCTGCTGAACCATAGGTATGCGTTTGCTACTATTAAATTAAATTAGGTCCTATGTGAAAGAGTCTGACCTGCTCACATCTCAGGAAGTTCAGCCTGCACCCATCCAGTGTGACTGAGAGCCATCTCTGTTCAGATGCTCTAAGACCAGGCTCTTTTTTTTTTTAAATTTATTTAATATTGTTCATGTGTATACATGTGTGTGCACTCCTGTATATGTATACATGCCACAGCACACGTGACCTGAGGACAACTTTGCTGAGTCAGTTGTCTCGTTTGACTTCACATAGGACCTAGAGATTGAACTCAGGGTGTTGGGCTTGTGTGGCAAGCACCTTACCTGCAGCCCATCTGGGAGGCTCCAAAATGTATTTTGTTGGGGAGTGGCATTTTGTTCTGCCACCATGGCACTGATGCTGCTGAGAGCTGTGGTCCAAAGGCTGGATTATACGTGTGTGTGTGTGTGTGTGTGTGTGTGTGTGTATCTGTGTCTTGTGTATATGTTTGTGCATGTGTTCATGTGTTGTGTATATGTGCACATCTGTGCATGTGTGTGTGGGCTATATGTGTTTGTGTTGTGAATATGCTAGCCAATGTGTGCAAGTGAGGGTGTGAGGGATGAGGGTGTGTGTGTGTGAGTGTGTATGAGTGTCTGAGAGTGTGTGAGAGAGTGTGTGTGTGAGTGTATGTGAGTGTCTGAGAGTGTGAGAGTGTGTGTGTGTGTGTGTGAGTGTCTGAGAGTATGTGAGAGAGTGTGTGTGTATGTGTGAGGGTGTGAGTGTATGTGAGTGTCTGAGAGTGTGAGAGTGAGTGTGTGTGTGTGTGTGTATGTGTGAGTGTCTGAGAGTATGTGAGAGAGTGTGTGTGTGAGTGTGTGTGAGTGTCTGAGAGTGTGTGAGAGAGAGAGAGTGTGTGTGTGTGTGTGTCTTTACTAGCAGCAGCTTTCCTTTTATTACACCTGACAGAAATCCACCAGGAGGCAAAGCTCCTTCTGGTCTGGAGTGGCCCTTCCTGCCCTTCCTGTACCGGAAGTTAGGCTTGGATTTTGCCATCCCAAGTCATCAGTGCACAAATGATCATCGTGTGTTCACGGGTGAACTACCTGCTGCACTGTTCTGGAACATGGGTGTCTGCACATGCGTGCCTCTGTGGTGAGGCTTAAGTCAGCATTGGCTGTCACTCCTTGGTACTGTCTACCTTTTTTTTTTTTGTCTTTATGTATGTGAGTACACTGTGGCTGTCTTCAGACACACCAGAAGAGGGCATCAGATCCCGTTACAGAGGGTTGAGAGCCACCAGCTCTAGCTAGTTTTTTGAAGACCATGTCTCTCAGTGGCTCTCCCTGTTTCTGCCTCCCCAGTGCCATGGTTACAAGTGTGCACTATCATGTCCAGTCTCTCTCTTTTTACAATTTGGGTGCTTGGGATTGAACTCAGGACCTGTGCTGCACAGCAAGCACTCGGCCCAACTGAGCCACCTCCCCTGCCCTCTGTATCCTTTTCTATGGAAAGATGTCTCATCTGCCTCTTGAAGAGGAGGCCCAAGCCAGCTAGGCTATATCTGTGGGCGCCACGTGGGGTGTGTGCACCCCTCCTGGCCCAAGGCCAGCTGTATCCTGCTGCGTTCAGCTGTGCCAGGCTTCTGTCCACTGACGTCTTGTATTGGTCTCATGAGGCAGCTCTGTGTCCCAGCTGCCCCCTGGGTCCTTATGTGGCTACTTCAGGCTGGGTTCCCTCCAGTGCACGCCGCCAGCATGTCTGAAAGGGAACATGGATTTGTAGTGAGGGACAAAGGCTGGCGATGTTTCATGCATATAAATCGAGTTTTCCTTTCCGTTCGTATTTTGTCAGGAATCTAATATGTGATATTTTCTGTCCTTCCTCAAGACAAACTGCCATGGACACAGAACTAACAGCTATGGCCACAGAACTGTCACTTGTTCAGATGTGAGATTGCTATGTGGAACTTTTTTTTTGTTTTATTTAATAGACCCAGGGCTGAGGATGTGACTCAGCCGGTAGCAAGCACCCTTACCTAGCATGCATGAAGCCCTGAGTACCTTCCCCAGCACTGCATAAACTAGGCTTGCCTGTGGTTGCCTGTCATCCCAGCACTGAGGATGTAGAGGCAGGAGCAGCATGGTCATCGAACTCAGAAATCCGACTGCCTCTGCCTCCTGAGTACTGGGATTAAAGGCGTGCGCCACCAAGCCCAGCATGCCTAGCTTTTTATATGAGTGTCGGGCATCCAAACTCAGGTTCCAATGCTTGCATGGTAAGCACTTTAACTGAGCCATCTCACCAGGCTCCTTCATCATAATTATTATTTATTTGTAAGCTAAGGTCTTCTCACTGAACCTGCAGTTCACTGATTCACCAAGCCAAAGAAAGCTTCCTGTCTCTACCTTTCCAGCCCTAGACTCACAGGTACATGCCAACACACTGGCTATTGACTGGGTGTTGGCTATCTCTGGTCTGGCTCCATGCTTCTCTGACAATGGCTTTACTGTCTGGGCCATCTCCCCTGCCCAGAGTGGAGGGGGAGCAGAAAGCCCAGATGTTTGTTGATATTGGGGAATAAACTGTTGGGAGCTTGGCAGGAGGCTTCAGTTTTGTGCTACTGCTATGACAGTATTCCCTTAGGGGTGGCAGCAGAATGAACTAGGGGAGCTGAAGAAAAACCTATGGACCCACACACACTCTTTTGTTTGTTTGTTTGTTTGTTTGTTCGAGACAGGGTTTCTTTGTCTAACCCTGGCTGTCCTGGAACTCACTCTGTAGACCAGGCTGGCCTCAAACACAGAAATCTGCCTGCCCCTGCCTCCTAAGCGCTGGGATTAAAGGTGTGTGTCACCACGCCTGGCTCCCCCCCCCCCCCCGCCCCCCACTCTTGAAGGCTCTGCAGATTGAGAGACCCTGAGGCTGCCTTGGGAGCTAGTTAGGTACCTCAGAGCCGAGCATGGCCTCTCCTTTCCCTCCTCTCCACAAGCTTCCTCGAAGCTCTCACCTCAGGGCGCTGCTTCTTCCCTGAAACTACTGTCAGGTAAGAGAGCCGTTCGTGGTTGTCCCTCCTGTGAAGTTTCCAGGCCTGTCTGATCTCACTGGAATCATGTGTCTTTCTAGCCGTTGTTTAGACATCGAAGGCAGATGTATGGAAGGCGGGCTGTGCTTTGAAATCCCTTTCATTTTACTGAAGAAGTAAGAGTCTGGCATGGAGGCAGAGACAGTGATGTGCAGTGAGGGCCTCAGCATCCGTGTGAACAACAGCCAGTTAGTGCTAGAGCAGATGCTAGCTGTCCTAGCACAGCTAGACCAATGCCCCCTGCCCCTCACTTCAAAATACAGAGGAAGAAATACCCGTTTGTGATCCCAGCCCAGCCAAGGACAGAGCTGTCATTAGACTGGGGCCACCCCTTGCATTGTCTCCAGCAGTGTGTGTAAGCAGCACAATGAGGCTTCGCTTGTATGTGAACTTCCCATGGGTGGAAGTCGATTAAGCTTTTTTTTTTTTAAAAAAAAAAACCTTCCTGGCTCTGCTTTCTAAATCTTAGTCTTGCTGTTGTATACAGCTCTCCATCATTCATTCTCATCTGCCATTCTATTCCTTTAAGCAGTAGATTCAGGTGATGATCGGCTGTGTGCACATTCTTATTGTATGTGTCCTGCCACGTGGCGTGGGCACACGGGTTTCCCTCAGGGATGTTTCCTCCTGTGACCCTTTATGTCTGCTAGATAAGCTAACATCACAGTGCATTAAGTCACTGCAGATTTCTGAGGTATTGGCTTCTCACTTACTTAGTGGCCATCAAAGGTCCTCGAAGGCTTTAGGCTAAGGCCACAGGTCCTGCTGGTCTTGGCCAGATTGCCTCCCCCTTGGCACCTTTAACCTTCCTTAAAGGAAATACAAAATGAGAGCAGAAAGGGTCAGGGAAGTAACCAGAAAGGAGGTTCTGTCCCTTTGGTTACATTCTATTGGAAACTCCAGGTGAGCAGCCTCCACGGGGGTGGGGTGGGGGGGGGTGGGGGACGGAATCTCCAAGGGTGTGACTGTCAGGATGGGGCTGGCAGGAGCTGTTGTGGGAGGATCTCACACCCCCCTCTGCTGGTCCCAAAACAGGGGTTGTGTGAGTTCATGTTGCTACGGCAGCAGAGTGCAGAATGTGCCGTTGCCTTGACAACACTGAGGTTGGCCAGGCTCTTTAACCGTCTTGTGTGTGTGCGAATAACACTCCATCATGGGCCCTGCATGTCTGTCTGTCTGTTTTTGTGTGTGTGCCTGCGTGCATGTGTATAGGTTTGTGGCTGTGTGGTGCATGCCAAACAGATGTCTCTGTGTACCCATGTGTGCATGTGGATGTATGCTGCATGTGTGTACATGTGGATGTACGCTGCATGTGTGTGCATATGGATGTATGTATGCTGCATATGTATGTGAGCATGTGGATGTGCACTGCACATGTGTGCATGTGCATACACACATATTTTTAGAGGGCTGGAGGAATCTCAGCTCTACTAACACCTGTACTTGGGTCGGCAGCCCCGGGAATTTCATGGGGAACCCTTACCCCGCCTCCACTGCTTCCAGCTTGCTTTAAGGAAATCAACCTGGAGTTCCAGGCCCACCTGGGTCCCTGCCCTTAAGGAGTTTGTGTGTGTGCTGCCCTGCATACTGGTGGGGTGCCCTGCCTTGTCAGAGGCTGCCATGTTTGAACCAAGGTACTTGTTTCTGGAGAAGTGTTTCCATGACACAATGTCTCATACTGGTGATGGTGAATTGAGCCAATTTTAGCCACTGCCTGGGCATGAGAGGGAGTCAGCCTCTGTTCCCCTCTCCATTTCTGAAGGGCGCCATTTCCAAGTTAGTGAGGAATACTGGGTTTCTAGAGCCTGGACATCCTGTGCACACAGCATCCATTGCTCTCCCTTGCCGTCACTTCCCTAGGGTAGCCTGTCATACCCCTGGGACCATGGTCATAACTTGTGTTCTTGTTGATGCTGGGAGGAGCTGCTGGAGCCTGGAAGACTAGCCTGTGCATGCTTTGAGCTCCCTGAAGTGGTTCCATGTAGGCTCTGGGTGGGGATTGTCCTAGCACATGTCACTACCATGTTACCAAGACGTGGAGGCTGCATGGAGAAGACAGATCCCATGTGGGAAGTCAGAAAGGAGGCCCAGACTGCAGGGGAGGAGGACCTGGGCTTAGCTTCCACTTCATTGTGCCTTCTCCCTTGAGACACGTTAGTTCTCAGTGGAGCCAGCTCCCCGGGCATTCGGCTGGGACAGCTCCAGAATCCACAGCTGATTTCTTGTGATAAGTTTCAGGTTGATCCCACCCCAGGGTAGGACACAGGCAGGTCCCTTTTTTTGTTCCATGTTCCTGTGACTTTCAAATGGGCCCCCACCCACTGCACAATGGCAGCAGGCAGATTAGCCCAGCCAGATGACGTCTTCCTGATACCACCAGGTTGGACGTGTGAGAAAACTGAGCTTCAGTGTGTGCAGGAGCACCCTCCACCTTCGACCTCCCCCCCCCACCCCGTGTGCGTGTGTGCGTGTGCGCGTGTGCGTGTGCGTGTGTGTGCTATCTTGGCTAGCCCTAGAAGTTGGAAGAAGTGGCCTGTGATACACATCTAGGCTTCTGCTATGCCAAGCCACTTGCTGGTTAGCAGCTCAGCTAGGGTGGAGAGATGTCTCTCTAGCTCTGAAGATCCTTTTGCTGTCCCCCCTCCTCCCTCAGCAGCCCTGAACTCCTGCCTAGGACTCATTCCCAGAGGACGTGCCAACCTACTCCAGGCCTGAAGTGCTCGCCTCTACCTCTAGCCCTTCAGTCTGCGCCTGTGAGCAAGATGCCTTAGAAATGTCTTCCCAGAGTGAGGGAGACACGGGGTAGGGTGGAGTTTCCAGATGACCCCCTGCCTCCTATCCTCATCATTTTTGTCTCTGCTTTTCCAGTGCAGGGGTTACAAATGTAGACCTCCATGCCTGGCTTTTTAAGTGGCTTCTGGGTTTGAACTCAGGATCTTGTACACACAAAGCAAACACTTTATCTACAGAGCTGTCTTCCTGGTTCCCACCCAAGTTCTTGGGTTTTTTGTTTTTTTGTTTTTTTGGGTTCTTTTGTTTGTTTTTGAGATGGGTCTTACAATGTAGCCCAGGTTGACCTCAAACTTCCAGTCCTCCTGCCTCAGCCTCTCATGCATCACCACTTCTGGCCTGCTTGGTGCAGAAGGATGAAGCCAGGGAGCAACAGTGTCTGCCCCTCTCTGCTCTGAGAAAAGAAGCCAGGCTTCCCACATGTGGCAGGCAGCACCCCAGGGTGACACGTCCCACTTCCTCTTGGTTTTGGCCATTCCCAGGGTTGCGGATCACTGCCCTTATTGGTTGATTGATTCATCTTCCACATACACCCCAAGCCCGTGGCCTTCAGAGTTACTGTCCCCATGTAAGTGGCAGCCTTGCTGAGTAAGTCCTGCGGATGGTGTTTCCTTTCTGTACCTTGATACTGCTGCAGTTGTTAGACAGTGGTGGCTGGGCTGTCAGCTCCTACTAGGCTCCAGCGTAGAGCCTGCTTTCCAGGACAGAGGACTGGCCTTCGCCTCTGTGGGTGAAAGCTGAGGATGACTGCCCACCAGCCTCCCACTTTAATTTTACTGATCTCTTTCCCCCTGTTTTTAATTGAAAAGCCTATGGAAAGGCACCCCGGATAATTAGTTTCCCACTGTGAAAGAGAAAATAAAGCTGGAATTACCAGGCAGTAAGTGAGAAGAGAAAACTTTAATTAGGAGCTTCCCAGTAAATGCTGGAAGATGGCTTCGAGGATTCCAGATGGCTTAAGCCTGCCCTTGTTCAGAACACACTTTGCAGCTGCTAATGGCAAGTGGGAGCGGTGTTGGTTGGTGTCTCCCCTCCGTGGGGAAGGGACAGTAGAGCCAGGCAGAGGGTGGGATGGCTCTTCAGAGAGGGACGCATCCGTAAAGGGGAATCCAGCCGAGAGCATCTCACTGACCAAGGTGTCACCTCTCCTCATTCTGTCCAGTTCGCACCCGACTGCCCCTTCCCCTCCCTGCCCTGGGTAAGGTACGCGAACAATGCTTGGCTTTTCCCGTGAGTGCAGGGCCTCGTGCTTAGGCTGAGCTGTCTCCCCAGCCCCAGGATGCTCTTTACCTTTGAATATCTCAGTGGGTGCTGAGGGAGTAATCCTGTTGTACTGTCCGTTAGGCAGAGTCAGGAAATTGGGCATTGGTACACAACCTTTACTCTCTCCCAATAATAGCCTTTGCAGGCTGCACTTGGGTGCCTGACCTTCCTGCCCCCCCCCCCCCCCCCCGGCATGGGCTGCATTTACAGTTAGTTGTACAGCCCTACACCTGATTCGTCTTTCCCTGGCTGTGGTTCATTCCACCTGGATCATGCCCACCCACCCCTTTTAGGCTGGGGAACCTTATATTGCATTCTTTAACCCTTTAACTTGCACTTGGAACTGTCACTCAGTCCTCATCTCTTGTGTCATAGAGACTTGTGTTGTGTGCTGGCTCCCTGTCACTACTTCCGTTTTTTTTCCTTATGTTTGCTCCCGATTAGACCAGGTGTGTATATCCCTGCCGCTCTGGGTGTCTAGACTCTCTCCTCTCGGTGTTGCCAGTGTAACCATGTGGGAGGGATTGTGCCATCTGCCCTGTGGGAGCTCCCTGCTTTAATAAGCTGGGCTTTGCAGGTGCCTTACCCCCTCACCGAGGGCCCAAGGTTCATAACTGGGTGGGAGCTTGTGGCCACATGAGTGAGCCCTAGGGGAAGGCTGTGGAGGGACTGGTCTTAGTCCAGATCCCGCTTCTGTCAGCCAGCTCTTCTGTAGACTAGAACCTTGCCGCCGCCACCGCCTCCTCCTCCTCCTCTTCCTTCTTCCCCCCTCCCCCATGCCCGTGTTCCGGCTCATTCTCGACTTCTAATTACATTGCATTTATTATGTAAGTTATATTTATCCAGTTATTACTGGAATGGAGTCCTGGTTGCTCTTTAATAGTCTATGACTGTTTGTAACTGTTGATTCCTCTTAATTATCCTGATGCTCAGATCATCCCAGTTTGGCCCATGGGAGGCTCTTAGGCCACCTCCTCTGTCCTGGATGTGACCCTCTCCTCTCCGAGCTGTTCTCACTGAGAACTACATGTCCCAGCCACTCCCACACTGAACCTGCCAGGTCTCTGAGGGGCCAGGCTGCTGGGGCTGCCCTCCTTTGGTCCTAGACTCTGAGCAAGTGGAGCCCTGTGTGCTCGGTTGGACACAACACAGCCGAGTGGGTTCAGCGTTCATCCCCAGTACTGCAGAAGATAGCCTCCTCGGGTTTGCTTGGAGTCTGTTCCCCACCCTTCTAACAGGGCTGAAGGCATGTGTGTTAGTGAGAGTTTAATGCTTACCATTGTGTGTGTGTGTGTATGTGTGTGCGCGCACACGCATGTGCACAAACACACAGGTACAGGCGGATCCCTGGGATCACTGCTCAGTGACAGAGCCTGCCTCAAGAAATAGGATTTTTATCATCTGGTGCAATAGGGGAAGACATCCTACATTAACCTTTGACCTCCACACATGCATACACAGACAAGTACAACTCCCATCCCGTTTCCCCAGCCCCGGCTACACCATACACACATGCATGCGCGCGCGCGCGCGCGCGCACACACACACACACACATTTTTAAAAAACACTAATGAATCAGAGACAGTTGGGGCTGAATTTTACACATGCTTATGGAGGCGTGGAGGGGAGGCTGCTCCCCAGTGTACGTGTTCAGGACAGCAGCAGAAGAGCCTCTATACTGAGATACTGCATCAGCCTTTTGGGGGGTAAAAGAACCCCAAAAGATGAGTGTGCTATCAAGCTTGCTGATCATCCTGTATGTGTTTTAAAATCTTTGCCTCTCCTAGGCAGCCAGGTGGCTGGTCTCCTCTGCCCGCCAAAACAAGAAGAGAATTGATGGTACCTTAGGTCTTGCTCACCAGGGCGGATGGGCTGGAGTGCAAGGGAGGACTCGTTATTAAGCTCTGAGTAGGTGATGGAATGGTTTCCAGTTCTAAGCAGGTTTTCCATGCCCACGGTAGCTGCCTCTCCCCTTCTTAGGGTCTGAACTACATTTGTACGCGGGAGCGAGCCAGGTTACCAGGAAACAGCAGTGCAATTAAAACGCCTTGATTTTATCTTGTGGTGTTCCTGCCAAGAATAATTGTGTTAGCCTCAGCTCGGCTCCAGGACGCACTCTTAAGGGGGGGGTCACATGGGCTGCACAGGGCCCGTAGAGCCAACCCTGCCTTGCTCTGTCCCCGAAGTCCAGTCTTCTTTCTTGCCTTACCCTCTGGCTACCTTGCCCTGGGACTTGGGGATATACATCAGTCAGCCATCCACCCTCCCCATCCCCAGAGCAGCTCTCCTTATGTTTGCAGATGGCAAGTGTGCTTTGAGGCATAGAGGAGGCAGGAGCTGTGTTCCAACCCTGCCTGGCTCCAGCCTGGCATAGCTTAGCTTGTAGAAGACTCTGGTCAGGAGCCTTAGATAGAAGGTGATATTGTGTCAAGGGCTACAGTTGTATGCAGCAGAGTGGGCCTGCCCTGCATGATCTTAGGATTACAGTAGTCCCAATGGACCACTGTGCTGCTGTCCAGAGGACTGAGGAGGGTGCCACTGACCCAAGGGTAGCTTGCCACAAGGAAGGCGTGCTTTCTCGAGAAGTGTTCTGGGACTTTGGGCAGCAGCAGTTGTAACTATAAGCCCTGGGATTGTAGCCATAAAGAGGGAAGGGTAACCCTGGCTGCCTTCTGTGTGCCCTGGCTCCCCATTGTCTTCCCTGTCCAGGCTGCAGAGCTGCCCAATGGGTTGGAAGCTGAGGTTCTATTCCTGGCCCCATCCTTTATTGTCTGTGGTTTTGACATTTACAGACTCCAAGCATCTAGTTTTTCTCTCTATAATATGGATGGGGGCGTGTCCTCAGGGGCCTGCTGTCCTCTTCCTGATGCCTGGCTGCCTCCCTAGCCAAAGTTGGAAGCCTTGGCATATTTTAGGCACCTGCGTATCACACTGGCCCAAGAACAGCCAGGAGGTGCCTCTCACATAGGCACATTTGAAGAGTTGAGGCCCAGTCCTGCTTTTTCCTGACTTGGAATGGAGGGTCTTTTCTTGTCAATCACTGAGATCAAAGTGCAGTTTGAACCAGCGGTTTACAATGATGTTCCCCTGTTGGGGTTTGCAGCCACACTTCCCAGCCTCCATTGTAATGCCTGCTTTGTGCCTGTCTTTAGGGGCACTGTGAGAGCTGGCCACATCCCCTGGGACTTAGAGGTTGCTGACAGAAGTGACAGGGTCAAGGTACCTCTTGATTCTGCAAGGTTTGCATGAGCTGTATACACCTGTGTTGGGGTGGCTGGGCTGGAGCCAAGGGCTTCTGAGTTGTTGGGCCTTGCAAGACAGAGCCACACACCAGGCTTTTCACCTGCCCACCTCCCATGGTGGTTCTTCACCTGTTGGCTTATGAGCGCCATCCTTGAGGAGGTGTCCCATGCCCTGCCCAGGTAGAAAGCCAGCCCTGCTTGGGACCCAGGTCACACAGTTGGGGACAAATGCTCTTGTTCTTGAAGACTAATACTCAGGGTCACTAAAGCCGGCCTGGAATGCACTCCAGGCTGATGGCCATGCCACCCAGCACCAGCTGTGCCTGACAAAACACGGAGGGAGGGGAAACCTGTGTCCTGTGTAGTTTGTCTGCCTCCTCGGCTCTGCCAAGTCCACTAAACCATCTGTTCTCTTTCCAGATACTGTTTTTGAGTATCTTGAGTATCTGGAAAGATACTTAAATATGGTAAATATCTCTAATATTTACCTTAATAACTTAAATATCACGTGATTGTTTTAACTTAATCTTATCTATATATATAACATCATCAGAATAAAAAGGCAGGGTCATAGGTTTGAATGGAAAATAGCATATTCTTTAGAGACAATGTGGGTCATTTTGTCGCCTGCATGTTACCTTGTATGCTACCCTAGGGTCCACAGCCGGAGCCATGGGCCTCTTGACGTGGACAACTGCCCAGGCAGGTGTTCAGGAAGTAGAGGCGGAGTGTAAAGCAGTTTGTCCTGTGATACAGGGCCAGAGGCCCTCCCTCCTGGCCCCAGGCCCTCTGACTCCTAGCACTGGGCATGCCGCCCAGACAGAATCTTCTAGGCATAGATAGCTGTCCTATGCAAACCCCAAAATGAGGCTAAGCGTGGCTGACAGCATCAGTAACAAGGAAGACATGTTTAGTGCCCAAGTGAAACACCGAATGTGGCCCTCTCCATCCCAGAAGTGCCAGGCATAGCCATCTCGACAGATTGGCTATTGGCACATAGGAGAGTACTCAGAATGGTCCTCAGGTATGTGAGGGTATGGGCATAGTGTTCCTTTGCAAGGGAGCAACTGGCTGTACTAGCATGGCTTTCTAATCACCCCCACCCCATAGCCTTGCCACCCCAGAGATCACAGAGCAAAGAAGAATCGCCCTGAATTCACAGACGCTGAATGAACACCCATCCTTGGTTCTTTTTACGTTTTAATGAGATCCATTTACAGCTCGCTGTTCCCAGTATTATTTTCTGTGGTGGTAAGTCCTTCCACCACACGTCTCATGGCGGCACCCCGCCAGCCTGCACAGCAGCACCCGGAGTCTCCTTCCACCTTCACGGAAGGGCAAACACCTTTGTAAACAAGCTTTGTGAGAGGAGCATCCCGGAGCAGGAAGGCGTTTTGTTAAAGGGCCTTTCTCAGTCAGACACGCTGTTCACTCAGAAGTTAGGAGTGGCATCTGGGGTGACCTCACAGCCTACTGGAAGACAGGAGGAAGGCTCTGGCATCCTTAGCTTTGGCCGCACTGGACGGTGTATACATGGTCAGTTACACATCACAAGCAAAGGGAAGGTAGCCAGTTTGGGTCTGGTACATAAAGTCTGTCTCTAGACTCCTCCGTGTAGCAGGGATGTAACATGGTGCTCCCATAGCATGGCCTGCCCTCATATCAACATCAGGTTTGTCTTCTGGGAACATAGACTATGGAAAGAAAACCAAGCAGCAGGCCTGCCTGGTGCCCTTTGAGGTCAGAGGTCAATGTTACGTGGCCTGCTGCCTTGGGACCTTGAATCTGGATGGCAGCATCCATGAGCTGGATGGTCAGGAAGGATGCCAGCAGCTCCAGAGATGACCCCTCAATGTGACGTTTTCCCCAAGCCACTGGGGTTTGAGAGTATGACATAGCTTAGCTCACCCACCACCTGTGCTAGGTGTGTGCAAGTCCTGAGCACCAGCCTGCGCCTTTGTCCTTTTCCATCTGGGAGGTGCCTCTCACACAGCACTACTGAACCTGACCTCTGACTGCTCTGTGCTGTCTGGAATGACGGCCTTGAGTGTGGCGTGGCAGAAGCGGTTCAGAGCCGGCAGGCTTGTCTTCTGCTCCACATAGAGCCTGAGCTTGTCCCTGAAGGTCTCTCCCAGGAAGCTGTAGATGAGGGGATTCAGGCAGCTGTTGGAGAAGGCTGCAAGGTTGACTATGTGGCCTGTCAAGGGGTAGGCATGACGGAAAGACTGCTTGCAGGGAGTGTCCCCTGGCTGCGTCCACTGCAGTAGGTGGACACTGATGAAGACGTTCTCCGGCAGCCAGCAGATAAAGAAAACAAGGACCACTGCGAAGATCATCCGCAGGGCTTTCTGCCTGCGTGGGCGCAGGCCACGGTGCCTGTGGGCCCGGATGAGGGCTCGTACGATGAGGGAGTAGCAGAGGCCAATGATGGCGAAGGGCATGATGAAGCCCAGTGTGACCTCCAGCCACTGCACCTCCCTGACATCAGCAAAGCAGAAGCAGGCCTCCTCGGTATGCCGCAGGTGCACCGCTGTGAAGGGCACCAGCGTGGCGGACACTGAGGCCATCCAGATGAGGCCGCAGCTGAGCCGTGCGTGGTGCTTGGTGCGGAAGAGGCCGCAGCGCATGGCTTTGGCCAGCGCCAGGTACCTGTCGAAGCTCATCCAGGTGAGGAAGAAGACGCTGCTGTACATGTTGATCTGCAGGAAGAGGGACATGAAGGTGCAGAGCACTGCGATGTCATAGTACTGCTCATCCAGGTTGAACACCTCGATTAGGGAGTCAGCCACCAGGATGAGGTCGGCCGCCGCCAGGTTGATGAAGTACAGGTCTGGGATGGTCATCTTCTCCCGGAAGCTGATGTTCACCACCAGGATGAGGATGTTGCCCACAAAGCCAATAGGAAAGAGGAAGATGGTGTAGAGGCAGGAGAGGAAGAGGGCAATCACGTACTGCTGATGCTCAGAGAGGTCCCCAGTGAGGTTCCCCGGGGCATCTTCCCGCAGTGCCAGGGACAAGTTGAGGGCCAGAGGGGTGCTGTTGGAAGGGGCTGGCCACACGGGACCTAGGTAGATCTCCACCCCAACAGTTTGGGCTGGAGTAGTTGCATCCATGGCTTCCCTCGGCAGTTTTTAGGATTTGCTGAAAGGGTCACAGAAAGCTGTTTTATGTGACAGCTCCATCTTCACAAAGAAAGATAAACCAGGCATTTGTGAGGCAGGAAGAATCGTCCTGGGAGCCTGTTAGTCTCAGAAAACCAGAAGGGTGGACAGGGTGCCTGATGTCTGGGCTGGTGCTGGGCAGGCACACCTGCTGCCTGCCCACCTCCTGGGCACCTGTAGAGGCAGACGGGGCAAGACTTAGCATCTAGAACCCTGAGCATCCTGAAGGAGCCAGGTGTGGTGCATGAGTGACAATGGGGTCCGCCTAGACTCTGGCTTTCGCCACCCCCTGAGCTGGAGCAGAAGAGATAGACGTGGATAGACGTGGAGTGTTCCTTTATGTTCCCTAAGAGCGCCCACAGTTGGTGACAGTCTGTGAGTCATGGGAGATGCAGTAGGACCAGTCAGATCGCTGGCTCATGAAATACCGTGAGTGTGTGGTGTGGGAATTTGAGGAAAACTACTGTTTGTCAAGACAGGAAGTCTCATTAACTTCAGCAGCTGTTGGAAAGAGACGTGACATGGGAAGGGAAAAACCCAGCCTTTCTCAAAGGTAGTCCAAGAACCCAAGGGCTGGGAGCTGCCTTTTCTCTTGCGGTAAAGTGGGAAGAGAAATTTTGTTCTTTGACCTGTGGCGGTACTGAGTGTGGTGCCAGGAGGAGACACCTGCCCCCATCTAAAGGGAAAACAAATAAAGAACAAGCATTGTTATTGGAGGACTGGGATGTAGCTCGGTGGTAAAGCATTTACCTGGCACACAAGAGAGCTGTGGGTTCCACCTTCAGTATCTTTCTCTTGTGTGCATGTGTGTGCACGCGCACACACACACACACACACAGAGCTGTATCATTTTTTTCCTGAGATGAGTTTTTGCTATGTAGCCCTTGCTGTCCTGGAACTCACTCTGTAGACCAGGCTGGCCTCGAACTCAGAAATCCGCCTGCCTCTGCCTCCCAAGTGCTGGGATTAAAAGGCGTGTGCCTCCGACACCCAGCTCACACAGCTGGTTTTGAGGCAGGATCTCTCTCATAGTCCAGGTTGTCCTCAAATTCACTAAACAGTAGGGGATGACTCCTCGTCCTCCCTGCTACTCTGGAGGTTGTGCTCTGGAGGATCCCTGGAGCACAGGCGTTTTAGACTAGCAAGACCCGATCTCAAGGAATAAGGAAGACAGGAGAGAAGAAGGGAAGCAGCTTGTCCTTTTCACAAGTTCCTGTGAAATACAACATTTTAGGCTGCAGCCTGAAAGCTGAGCTTCGTTTGTCCCCGGGGATGGTTCCCAGCCTGTATGACTCTGCCTCGGGGCTCTCTGGGGTAATCCAGGTTCTCAGCCGCACTAGCAGTGTCTGGAGACCCTGGGGTGTCACTGTGTAGGAGATGGGTGCTGGCATCTAGTGAGCGGAAGCCGGGAATGCTACTAAGTCTTCATATTGCCCCGGGCAGGGACATGGCAGCTACCATCCCTGTGTCTTCCTTCACAGTCAGAGTGAGACAGCAAAGTGCTCCTCAGATGTGTTCCTGAACACACATCTCTGTTGCTTTGCTCGTGGTGATTGCATTTGGTTTTGAGGTGGAGCAAGAGCAAACCAGAGGTTTAAATTGACTTTTCTCTCCCCAAATACTGCTTCATTAAAATAACGGGAAGAAAAAAGGAGGGGCTGCTCACTGCTGTGGCCACATCCTGCCTTGGATGTGTGAGTGTGGGTGGCCAACCCATCTTTCATGGTAGTGCCCATCTGAGCCAGAGAAGCGCCAGTCTTCTGAGTCTAGCTACAGTGCAGAGGGCTTCCCTTCATTTCTTCTGATACCTGAGCCTGGTGCATACTTTAATCCCAGCACAAAAGGATGAGAGGCAAGTGGAGCTCTAAGTTTGAGGCCAGCCCAGTCTACGAAGTGAGTTTGATGCTAGTCAGGGCTGAAACAAACAAACAAACAAAACCTGAAAATTTAAAAGTACTCACCTAGAGTGTGTGAATGTTGAGGCTTGGCCACAATTCCAGCAGCTTAAGGGGAGCAGAGCCCTTGGATAGCTTTCTCCCTAGATCTGATCAGCTGTTTTGGTGGGTGCATGGCAGAAATGACACCCTGGCTTCTGTCCTTGGTCCAGATCGCTGCTCTGTTAATCTAACGATCAGACTTAGTGTCCTTCTGATTTTCTGTTGGGTGTCCAGATCTGGGGAGACAAGACTAGGTTTTGCCAGGCTTACGAGGCCCCTGTCCCTGAAACAGTCGTAAGCCTCCAGGACTCCCTTGGCAGACAGAGTGGCAGCATCGTGGTGTTGCAGGGCGTAGCCAGGACCCAAGTGTGGCCGAGCTCTAGGTAGGCATGCTGTTGTTGCCTGTGCTTGGGTAGACCTTGCTCACACCTAGCATGCAGTCCTGGAGTCCGAGGGTGCATGACTGCTCCACCAGTGCCACCCCACCCCAGCAAGAAGTTCTGAGCCACACGCAGTCCCGGAACCTGAGTGTGAATCTTACCTGTGCCGTGGAGTTACCGGGCCATCTGCTGGAGGTGCGCCTGGAGCTTGATCCCAGGGATGGACCCTGGACTTGCAGCACTTTGGGGACAGTGCCCAGCAGGGACCCAGCAGGAGAGGAACAGAAGCACCCGCCTGATGCCTGGGGATGGATGCCTGTGGCCGTCCAGCAGCGTCTGGCCCCCTTGGCACAGCGCCTCCTTTATAGACTTCCCAAGCCTACTCACTGGGCTCTGGCCAGCCTCCCTTTAAGGCCAGCATTAACCATTTTTTTGCTGGCAGTTTTTTCCTCCCACATGTAGACAGTGAAAACGGCCCTGCTGGATGTGTATTTTATGGAAATTTCCAGTGTGACTGCTGATTTTCACTCACTGACACATTTATTTGAAGTGTGAAAGGATTATAATATTGTTTACCTTTTAGGTAAGAATCCTTCCTCATTTGTTGAAACAATGATACCCTTGCCTGTTTTAGCCTGTGCTGGCTTTAAAACTGAACACTGAGTTTCTTCAATCAGCATGGTAGGACTGCAGTCACACAGCAAATGTAAGCTATAGTTTTCCTAGGGATGCTCGAAGTGGGAAATACAGTCTACAAGTAGCCGGCATTTTGACCAGAAATTAGGAATCCAGGTTTTCTACTCTAATGTTAGCTGGGGCTAATATCCCTCTGCCCAGGGGTCAGCTGAGCCACCTGTCTTCTCTCTGTCTCCAGTTCTAGACCGTGTACAACCAAGGTCGGGGAGACACAAGTGGCCTTGTGACTTAGTACGTATCCTACCTTCCATTTGTGGAAGTTTCATCCATAACACTGGGGTTCTCTTAGAATTGTGGCCCTGAGGGTGGAGACAAACATGGGGACCAGGGCTTCCCCACATAATCAGAGCTCCTGCAGCCCCGACCTGAGCAATCCAGTCAAGTGATTAAGTATTCGTAATGATTTAGAGTTCGTTGGTCTCATTTGTACTCTCTTCTTTGTATCTGAGTGTGTGTGCGTGTTCATGTATGTAGGTATAAGTGTGTGTGGCTGTAGAGGCTAGAGAACCTGTTTGCTAGTCCTCAGGTTCTGTCCACCTTGGTTTTTTTGTTTTTTGTTTTTTGTTTTTTTAAGGCAGGGTCACTGATCAGCCTAGGGCTCACCAAAACAAGTAGGATGGCTGGCAAGAGACCCCCAGGGTCCCACCTCTTCCCCCTCAGTGCATCCCCCTGTGTTTTTAGCTTGATGTCTTTTTGATTGTCGGCAATCTGAGATGTTGAATACGTTGAGAGGGCATTTGTGTTCTGAGCATGAATATTGCTCACCTCTGCTGCCTGAGGACTGCAGAAACCACCACATGCTGCTCCTTTTTTTTTTTTTTGGTGGTGGTTTTTCGAGACAGGGTTTCTCTGTGTAGCTCTGGCTGTCCTGGAACTCACTTTGTAGACCAGGCTGGCCTCGAACTCAGAAATCCACCTGCCTCTGCCTCCCGAGTGCTGGGATTAAAGGCGTGCGCCACCACGCCCGGCTCATGCTGCTCCTTTAAAGGGGGACTCTGTGCAGCAGGAAGAAGCAGGTACTGGGTTGGAGAGGTGGCTCGGCAGTTAACACTTGTTGCTCTTGAAGAGGACAGAGGTCCAATTCCCAGCACCCCTATGGTGGCTCACCATCATCTCCAGACCTAGGAGATCCAACCCCCTCTCTCAGACTCTGGGAACCAGGCACACAGGTGATACCCATGCCGGTAAAACAGTCATACACATAAAATATGTTTATGAACAGATGAAGCAGTTAGCTGCATGTAGACAGCTGCAGGGTCTCTAGAAAACAATGATCAGCTGCCCTGTGCCCACGTGTGTAGCTTCCTGCTAGAAACATGCTTGGTGGCTTTCTATAGGATACTGGCTTAGAATCTTTGAGATACGCATTTTTGGAAATGTACACATCTTTAAATAGAGTTCCATTAAAAATAAAATTTTTAGTGGAAAAATACTAAGTTAGGGCCTCTTTGAGCTGTAGAAGCCCTGACTACAGAGTTGGCTTTTTCTCATTTGAGCAGCATGGGAAGAGCCCCTTGGCCCTTTCGTATCTTTTCACCAGCTTACCAAGTCAGGATGACGTCAGCACTAAAACAATGCCTGCAACACCATCGCGAAAGAAACAAATGCTGAGAAAACACAGCTTCCTTTTGAATTAAATAAATAAAACAGAAACCCAAGCCTTGAAATAGCCAAGGAATGCCACTTAAAAATAGCCGCTCCCTTAGAATTTCCCCACTCTTGCAAGCCCATGGTCAAGTTCCATGGTGTTGGATCACTGAGAGGGCCTTCACTGTCTTCTGGGTTCCTGGGAGTCCCCTGGGGTGCTCTGATGTCATGCACAGGTGCAGGACTGGCAGCTGAAGTCTTGGGGGGGCGCATCTTACTCTGAGCCCAGCCTTCCCTTCAACATTCCAGGTAGTCGCATCCTACGTCTAGTCTACCACTCTGCTGAGAGGCACAACAAGACCCAGGCAGAGGGCATGTCTGCCTTCTGACCTCCATAGGTTTTAGTATGGATAAGGGATGAGAGAGACCTTGAAGATTCTGTCAGTACAGTGTAAGTCCCTCGTTTGGTGAGAGCTTCCTTTGTAGTCTCCGATCTAGGCTGCCTCTGGGCTTGGCTTCTTGATGGAGGACAGAGCCTGAGGAATACAGCATGAACATCTGCAGGTGAAGGCAGGCTGGTGGCTGAGTCTGGGCCAGGGTCCTTGTCCTTGGACCAGCCTGCTCATGCCCTTCCTGGTCTGCTTGGCCCCATGTGAGTTTGCTGTCTATGTGGGTTTGACAATATGTTTTGTGCACAAGTCTAAGTTGTTTATAATGGTGTTGTATCTGAGGCACCTACACTGGCTGGTGTAGCATGGCAGGAAGGGCCTGGGCTGCAGAGTTCACACTCCATCAGTGACTCAAGGCTAAAGAGAGAGGCCTGAGAAGAAGTTCAGTGGCAGGCCCACACCATATACAGACAGTATTGGATCATATATGAGGAGCAGGTGCAGTAATGTAATGCCTTCATGAACCTTCACAGGTGCTCCCAGCACACAACCCAGTCATGTTTCAAAGCCCCAGGTCAGGATCCAGAGTGCCACCCCCTAAATTTCTCTCTCTTGGTCTTCCTGCCGTCTTCCACAGCATAGACCAGCCCCAGAACTTCATGGGTCTAGGGTCACCTCTTGCCTGACAGTCCTCGGGAACATGACCCCAGAGTCTGAGCATGGCCGGTATACAGCATTGCCCTTCCGACTCCTCAGTGGTCATCTGGAGCATGGATCTGACCTAAGACCGGCCTTTTGACATTGTGATTGTCCATAAGTGTGGTGGGTACATCCCTAGCTATTGTGGGACATATGTGGCCCAGAGCTGCAGGTGCTGTCTTGGGAGTGAGGCAGGAAGCTTCCTTTCATCAGCGAGGCCACCCTACCTCTTAGACAGCAGCCTGTTAGGAACCCAGAGTGACAGCCATTGATTTGAGACAACCATCAACACTCTTGGCTCTTCTGACCCTTGCTCATGGGATTTGTTTTGACTCTGAAGTGACAAGCCATGTGTGTTGGGAAAACACAGCACAAAGCTTGGAGAAATTTGCCAGTGTGTTCCCACTTTACAACACATATGCGTTTTGGGTATGTGTATATATGTCTGTGAATTTGTGTGCATGTGCGTTTGGTGGCCAGAGGCCTGTGCCTAGTGTTCCCCTCGGTCACTGGCCAGCTTAGTTTTTGAGATGGGATTTCTCAGTGAACCAGAGTTTGCTGATTCAGCTAGACTGACCAGCCAGTGAGTTCCAGGGCTCCCCCTGTCCCCACGCCCCACACTAGGGTTATAAGTATGTGATGCTGCACACAGTTCTTTATGTGACACTGGGGACCTGAAGGCATCTTTACCAGCATCTCCCCTGACACAAGTTGTGCATTTTCCTCTAGTTTTCCAGCCTCAGGGGAGGTAGGGAGCGCTGGCTCCTGCCTGGAGATGGCACAAAGTGCTCAGGACAGCTAAGACTTGACTTAAATACATAAGTAGTTAGTAGTTAGTAGTAAGTAGTTAGTAGGGCAAGAGGCAGGCATCTATGAAGTAGAGAAAGAAGCAGAGCCTAGGGGAGGCTAAGCATTTGTCTGGGTCCCAAGGCAGGGAGGAGCCGATCAGGGCCAGCTCTCCTGGGCCATTGACTGTACATGGGAGACCAGTGCCGCACTGTCTGCTCACCCTGGCTTGGGAAGGCTGTTCTGTCAGGGTCTGTGCAGAGCTGTGACACAGCCTTCCCGACTCCTGAGCCTTTTCTCATCTTATGAGATAGTGACTGGAAAACCACACCTCCAGAGAGACACCCTCATCCAGGTTCCAGACCAGCCTGGCCTGGGACCATAGGAGTGGGCATCTGAGTGCTGTGGTCCTGGTCCTGTGAGAAGTTCCGCAGGCTTCTTACAGACAGACATCCCAGATGCACACTATAGCTGCCATCGCAGGCTTCCTGGGACTGCTTCCCAGAAAGAGCTAGTGCAGTAGCCCTATCTTCCCATGTGAGAAGGAATTTACAGCCCCAGGAGAGTGTCATACCCCTGCCCTGCAGCTGCCACCTGCCCCTCTCTTGCCCCCCTCCCCCTCTAGCCCTCAGAGCACACAGCCGTGTGCCTGTAGGGAACAGTTTCAGTAGCTTCAGTGTTGACAGCTGGGCCTCTTTCACCGTTGCTGGGAGCATTCTGGTTGCTTCCTTTGATTCCTGGAGAGTGTTGGCAACCAAAAGTGAGTGTGTCCAGCTCAGAGTGTAAATGGGGGTGGAAGGGGCCCTGAGTGCTATTCAGAGAAGCCGCTGACACTGTGGAGTGGTGATGGAGTGAGGCTCTGGAAGGAGTGGCAGAGATGGGTCCTTATTCACAGGCCACAAAGCCCCTTCTTAGCCAGGAGAGCCTTGGGACCCTCAGGCCTCTCTCCCCACTCATGATCAGTTCCAAGTTTCCTTTTCAACACTGAGAGTTCCTGCACCCTTGCCCTGGGTCAGAGCACGCAAAACTGCTTTGTCCTTTGCTCTCTTTTGTTCTACATCTTCCTCTTGGTTCCTTAGGTAACAAGACCCTTCCTTGCTCGTAGGAATTATCAGGAAGTTATGATGTAATGGTTATAGAGGCAGGTCAGGAGACAGAGAGACAACCCAGTGAGTATAACCCTGTCTAAGCCTGCTGTAGGGACTTTGTCTCAGCATCCTTCCCACAGGGCCCTGGTGCAGCCTGTAGCCTTTTGTTGCTCCAGCACTAGAGCAAGTGGCTGATCATTGGAACCCCCCTCCCCCAATCACTGGAGACCCTCCTCTCAGTGGTTTTAATTGCTTGTCCTCTTCAACTCCATTTTTGTTGTTCTCATTGTTGTCATTTGTTTTGTATTTAAGACAGTCTCTTCATCCTTAGCCCAGGCTGGCCTTGGACTCTGGATCCTTTTGGCTGAGGCTATTGAGTGCTGGGGTCATAGACATGCATCACCACACCCAGCTTAATGCCTTTTTAAAGCACAAACGCTCAGGTCTGAAGAGGGAGTGGAGTCAGTAAAGTACTTGCAAGGAAAACCTGAGTTTAATCCCCAGAACCTATGCACAAAAAACGAGGTGTAACTGGGAGAGGGCTCAGCCGGCAAAACATTTGCCAACAATCCTGATGGCCTGAGTTAAATCCCTGAACCCTTATGATAGAAAGAGAGAACCGACTTCTGCAAGGCGTCCTTCGACCTTCACATGTCTGTTGTGTGTGCATGTGTAAAATAAATATGTAAGTAAATAACTATGAACACGGGTGGTTTTGCTTGCATGCATAGTTGTGCATCACATGAGTGCAGTGCCAGAAGAGACCAGAAGAGGGCGCTGGCTCCCCTAGGACTCCCCTCCCAACCCTAGACAGGATTTCTCTTTGTGTAGCCCTGGCTACCCTGGTCCTTGCTCTGTAGACTAGACTGACCTCAAACTCACAGAGCTTCGCCTGCCTCTGCCTCCTGGATGCTGGGATTAAAGGCATGTACCACACTGCTCAGCTCCCCTGGAACTTTTTAAAGTCAGGAGTGGTAGCTTACAATCTAGTCCAGTGCTGAGGAGGCACAGACAGTGGACCCCTTGGGCTCACTGACCAACCAGCCTAGCCTAATAGTTGAATTCCAGGGGCAAAAAGGGCAGTGGACTGGAGAGATAGCTCAGAGGTTAAGAGCTGCTCTTTCAAGGAACCCGGGTTCAATTACCAGTCAGTTCATAGCCACTCACAACCATCTGTAGGTCTGAGGAGCCAGTGCCCTCTTCTGGCCTCTTCAGGCACTGCACACATGTGATGTGCAGCCATGCACTCAGGCAAAACACCCATATATGGACAACTAGTATAAAACCTAAGCTAATAGTGGACGCTGCCTAAGAAATGACACTGAGGTTGTCTTGTTTACACAGCAGTCCTGAAAAGCCAGGGTCCGACCATGTGAGCGGCACAGTGCACTTACTGTGGTCATATTTCTAAGAATCCTCCATGCTTGGAACTCTGAGGAGCTAGCTCAGTGAGGTGAGAGCTGCAGCTTGTCTCCTTACCCACTGCTTCCAACAGCTCACACACACGGTCTTTTGCCATCTCCTTTCTCTCCTTTCTTCCAAGCCACGTGCGGGGGGCATCCACTGTGGCAGGTATTTATAAAGTAACATAGTGGCCTCCCCATTTGCCACGAGTGTGAGCCTGAGGGAACTGGACATGGGCCACTAAGAATGGAGCCAGATGTAGGAGGGGACTCACTGTGCAGAGTCGGTCCTGACAGAACGATGCCCTGTGCCCAAGTTTCCTACCTGCAGCATCTCCTGCTCCAAAGCACGGGAAGGAGGGCGATCCATCTGAGCAGGACAGGCTGTGCTCAGTGCAGGGGACAGACAGGGGACAGAGACTGGATTTCCGGAAGGGTCGGCGAGTCAGTATTGTATGGTACTTGGAGAAGTGGGTACCACATGGGGAGAGCACCCCAGAACCCGCACGGCAGCCAGCTCAATTCTGCCTACATTGAATGTAAACGGAGTGAGGGTCTACAAGGCTGGTCCAGGGGCAGCTGGCGTCTCACGAGAGGAGCCGATGGGACTATGGAGGGGCTGGAGGCTGGAGGTGAGAACACACGCGATGACGTAAGAGATCACATGTTGATAGAGAAAGCCTGAACGAGGCCAGGGAGGGCCATATGATCATTTCTACAGGGCCTCTCTTCTTAAAGATCCCTAACACGACCCCACTGGTGATCAGGCTTCCAACGTGGGGCATATGTGGAGCTCTCAGCAGCTACTGTGACACCATTGTCACTGGGTAGAAGCCAGCTGTTTCTGTGACCTTCCATTTATGGGTGATAATCTCAACATGGCAGGGATTATGACAGATTTTTAAAAGATTTATTTGTATTCTTTTAAACTATGTGTGTCTGGGGGTGGGGGGGTAGTATATGCATCCGAGTCCAGGTGCCCATGGAAGAAAGCATTGGATCCCCCTGGAGTTGAAGCCACCTAATGTAGGTGTAAGGAACTGATCACAGGGTGCCTCTGCAAGAGCACCGTGCACTCTGGACTGCTGAGCCATCTCTCCTGCCCGAGCAGGTGATGACAGATTTTTTTTTTTTTTTTTTTTTGGTTTTTCGAGACAGGGTTTCTCTGTGTAGTCCTGGCTGATCCTGGAACTCACTCTGTAGACCAGGCTGGCCTCGAACTCAGAAATCCACCTATCTCTGCCTCCCGAGTGCTGGGATTAAAGGCGTGCGCCACCACGCCCGGCTCAGATTTTTAAAAGATAAACCTAAAGGTTGTTTTTGGCAGGAATTCCATTGCCCAAATTCTCTGGCAGTTGAAAGCGAGCTGGCAACAACTGCACAGTACCAGAATGTAATGGCTATAGAGTGAGGGGCCAGGCGTGGTGACATGGCCTGAAGCCCCAGCATCAGGTGCGAGGCAGGAAGACTGAGAGTCAAGACCATCCAAGGCTGCAGTGAGATCTGGTCTCAAGAAACAAGACCTGAGGTGAGAGCTGAGTTTATTTCTACAATGCCTTTCCTGTGTGGTAAGATTGGACTGTTGAGTGGAAGGTGGCTACCAACAGGCAGGGTGGTCTGTCACACGAGTCCCACACATGGCCGTCATAGTCCGGACACCCTCCAGCAGACCCATGGTCTTTGGCCAGCCTTTGTATCCATGTCACCGTGTCTCTCAAGGTGTGACTGATGGTGTGGGAAGAGAAACTGTCTTGTTTTGCATAAGTTGAGGTGAATACAGGCAAGCCAAACATCCAAAACATATGAACCCTGCTCAAGCTCCCTAGTAAGGCAGTCTTCCCTGAACACAGCAAGGGGTGTGGCCTGTGCCAGCAGGCAGACCCTATCTAGCCCCCTACTCTGTTCAAGGACATGCTGTTGTCCAGCCCCGGTCTGCATCTCTGTGTGAGGCGCTCAAGGAGGCCAAGCAGCCTGAGCCTGCACGGTGTGTGGAGGAAGAGGATGGCCACCGCGTTGATGCAGCTCTCTCCAGACAGGGCCAGCTCTGCGAGGTTCATGAGAAGCTCATCCCTGGGGGAGCCCACATCCTTCCACAGCTTCAGCTGGGCCCGATGCAGGAGGACTGCATTGAAGAAGAGTCTACAGGCAAGCATGTTGAGAGCCACGGCCAGTGCCACCCAGCGCCCGGAGGCTGTGTCCCTTTGAGAAGGAGCCGCTCGCCAGACTGGCTGTGTAGCATACAGGAGCAATAGAACCATCTGGAAGCTCAGGGCAAGAGCAAAGCCCAGGCTAAACTTGACAATCTCATATTCGGGCCACGCAGTCAGCGGATCCGCCTGGCACATGGTGGTTGTGTGCAACTCCCCAGATGTGCCCAGCAGGGACACCACAGTGAGGGAGCTACAGACAGCACAGCCCCCAATGGCAGCTAGGCTTGCCACAGGCCTTGCCAAGAGCCGGCAGCAGGGAGATTCCGGCAGGAAGGCCAGGAGAAGCGTGGCTCCCTGCAGGTACTGGGCCATGAAGTAGCAGACATTGGAGAAGAATGAGAGTGCTCCACAGCCCAGGTTTGTCGTGGACATGTAGTCGGGTCGGACAGCAGCATTGAGGGACAGTAGAGTCACCAAGATACTAGTGGCTGTGAGGCCTGCAAGGAGCCTGTCCAGCACCCCCAGCCTAGTACGGTCTAAGATGAACACGCTCAGACTGAAGAGCCCCATCACTAGGCTCAGTGGGACGCACACTGCTATGTACACCTGCGTGCACCTAGAAATGATGCTCTGTGCTGCAATGACTTCCTCCACAGCCGGGGACACATGGCTCGGGTAGCGGACCCAGGACATGTTGTGACGGTCCATCTTCAGGAGAGCTCTCAGTCCTACAACAGAAGCAAAAGCTGTGTGGTCACGTGACTGGTCCAGGGAGGGGCACCTGTGCTATATAAGGGACAGGGTTTCCCAAGGATACCTAGTGCCAGCCTCTGTGTGAATGGAGGAAAGATGTCAGGACACAATCTCAGGTTCAGGCGTCTCCAACAGGCCTGGGGCTAAAGGGTGCAGGGTGAGGCGAAAGAAAGCCCAGGCACCCTCACTGCTGACCCCTACGGACCGCACTGCTGCTCGGCAGCTAACAGTGGCCTGTAAGCATGGCTCCCATGAAGGGCTCAGCTGGCAGTTTCCCAGAACAGGGTTGTAGGGGCCCCAGCACTTGCTGCCATTGCTGGGGACAGGCAGGCCTTTGCATTTGGGGTTCTGGGACATTCTAGAAGACTCCAAACAGTTTTGACCTTTGTAGGGACCTTGCTCTAGAAACCGGGGTGGCGTATTTTGGAGGCTGGGATGTTGTGGGAGCTCCCTGGGGTAGCTAGACCTCCTGCCCTATTGGCCAGAAATGACATAATAGCTGTAAATTCCTGGGCAGGGCTTTAAATAAGGATACTGACAGCCCCAGTACTCTGCCAGGCCATCTTTGGTAAATGAAATAATCTTGTTTCCATACAAATGGCCCCTTCCTCCCTTTAAAATTTAACTAAATAGTAGTGGAGACCAGGAAATAGTGTTGCTGTTTATTCAAAGGAAATTGAGGGCGATAAAAGTGGAGCCATAATTTTAATGGGGTTCCTGAAGGTTGATCTCGCTCCAAAGCCAGCTTTTTGTTTGCTCTGAAGAGAGTCCACGTGTCTGGGTGGTGTGTGTGTTTGTGTGTGTGCACATGCATGCATGTGTTGGCCTGGACTGGCTGGTGCATACCTGCATGATGTACCTGCTCTGTGCTCAAACTGAGGTTCTATGTGTGCATGTGGTAGTTTAAATGAGGCGTCAGACATCTGAATACTGGCTTCCTAGTTAGTGCTGTTGTTTGGAGAGGTTTGGGAGTTACGGCCTTGCTGGTGGAAGTGTGTCACTAAGGGCTCACCTTGAGGTTATAGAGCCTCCCTCTCCCTCTGCCTCTGCCTCTTCTCATGTTTGTGCTGCTCGCTGCCATGCCTCCCACCATGGCTGTATGAAGAATCTGTATTTCTCTACAGTAACAAAAACCAAAGGCTACAGCAGCTGTTGCATGTGAAAACATGGAGGGAGATCCTGCTTCACCTGTAGACAGGTTCCTGACCAGAGAGATGAGACAGGAGCGGGGGATGGGCAGGGAAGAGCTCTGTGCATAGAGGAGGGTGGACAAGGGCCAGGGGTGTCCTCCCAGCATGACTGATGGGCAGGAGTGCACAGAGCTGGGAATGCTTTATGCTGTGTCCATGTGTGGGTGGGTGTGCGTGAATGTGCCTGTGAAGGCAGAGGGGACTAGGGGCGTTGTTCCCTGAAACTGGGCTTATTCGGGTCCTCTGTAAAAGCAACGAGCACTCCTAATCCTTTCTTTGATATTAAAATCAAGTTCTTTGCTTTTATAATTTTTTATCATGTAATTTTTGAATTATTGTCACTTTTATCTTATGCGCCTGCTTGTTTTACCTGCATGGATGCTTGTATACTACATGTGTGGTTGGTGCCCACTGATGTCAGAAGAGGGTGTCGGATACACAGGGAATTAAGTTACAAACGGTTGTGAGCCACCAAGTGGGTGCTGGGAATTGAACCAAGATCCTCTGGAAGAGTGGCCAGTGCTCTTAAGCCACCGAGCCATCTCTCCAACCCCTATAAAAATTTTTTTAAACTAATTTTTAGCATTTCACAATGCACAGTACTCTAGATTCAGGAGTCCAGGCTAGCCCCTGTCTGTTCACAGGCACTACTCTAGATTCAGGAGTCCAGGCTAGCCCCTGTCTGTTCACAGGCCTCTTGGGTTCTAGGCTTTAGGACCCGCCACAGTCATCTGGTCATGCACTGTACCTTGCCATCCTGTCCACCCTGTCAATCTTCAGACCCAGAGGACAGTTCTCTCTGAGTGTCCCAAGTAGCAGGAAGGTTGACTGATGAGTCTGAGGCGTGCTCAGTTGTTTACTGTGCCACCACTACCACCGCCAGCCAGCCCTTGCTACTCCCCGTGGACCTGCAGGAAGGCTTCTCATGGTATCTGTCTCTTTCAGTCTGAAAAGACACAGCAGTAGCTGTGATGGCTTCCAGCTGCCAGTGCTTAAGAAGCCAGCGGCGTGGAAATGAAGAGTCATGGCCAGCCCGGGGGGGAAGCAATTTCAAGTCTGTCTGTCTTGTCAGGTGGAATGGGAAGTCATCTTGTGATCTCTGACCATGGTGAGGGAGCAGAGCTGCTGAGCAGACATCTGATACACCTCTGCGGCCGCTCCATGCCTTGTGTGTGGTGTGCCGCTGGGTACTGTGTCTGTGGACATTGATCACCAAGGGCCCTTCTGGCTTGCAGCCGTCAGCTCTGCCTCCAGTTTCCGGGCGGTGGACTAGGATGGTGCTCCTCACCACAGGCTGTGTGATTCCATCCACAGGGGAAAAGGCTGCAGGCTGCCACCCAGGGTAGAGGGGCCTTGCTCAGGTCCCAAGTGCTCTAGCCAGGGCATCTTCTGGCACCATCTGGGCCTACACAGGGCCTTCATCATCTCAGTTCTCAGATCTCAGTATTCTGACTATGTACTGGGTACCAGTGCCCCTTCCCCGCCGGGAATGTGAGAGCAAATAATTGTCTCCTGAGGGGCAGACACTGGTGCTGCACAGCCACACTTGGGGCTCGGCTCCCTGTACCCAGCCTGCCCAAGTTGAGGGTTTCACCAGAGTGCCACCTGTGCTTTTGTCCTTCAGAGCGGGTGGAAACCCATGCAGACTAGATGAGCTTGTCTTCCTCCTGATCCTCGGAGCTCTGTCCTAGAGAGGCCAGCTAGGGAAGGAACAGCCAAGAGCTTTCTGTGCACAGCACACCCTGGCACACCTTAATGCCCTACTACTATCTGCCGTCCTGTCTTTGTTGAGGTTCGGAGGGCCCAGTCATTCTTGGGAGCCGAAGGTCACGTGCTTTCAGTCCTAGCAAGCACCTACCAATATGTTGGATCTGACAAAACCACTGAAGCCCTCCACTGCCAAACCTTCTGCAATCTGCTCTTCAGTGCCCAGCCTTCTCCTGGCACCCTGTGTCCTGGGTTCTCTGTAGCCTGAACAGTTCCTCAACTCCTCTTCCTCCATAGTGCACCTCAAGCGGGATGGAGAGGTGGGGAGGGAGGGAGGAGGCAGCAGGGCTGCATAGGGAAGCCAGCCTGAGCTCGGGTCCCAGTGTTCTCCCACCGGGTAACTAGTCCTCTGGAGTATGCCTGTCTGCCAGCACTTGCATCTCAGTTCATACGCGCACTAGGACAGCCTGAGTTGGTTTGCCTGGCTCAGCCTGGGAGTTAGTACCACGGAGACCTGAGCCCAGGGTCAGCCTGAGAACGTGAAGCTCTTCCCCAAGTCTGTTTGAAAGACTCTGTAGAAAGGACACATACTCTTCTTGACAGGCGCCACCTTGACTCTGGTCACAGCCCTCACTCCACACAGCTCCCTCACTCGACACAGCTCCCTCACTGACCGCACTTGGCACCCAGGCACCCAGCCCCAGCAGCCATTTATCTGCTTTATCTTTTACAACTTGGACACGTCCAGAGTAGCACATGGTCTCTGCGGAAGCCTTAGGTCTTGCATTTGTGTACACAGGAGGTGTCTGCCTCCCTGCCACTGTGTGTCCTTGTTGTCCCTGCCTGCCCCACTAGGACTTCTTCCTGTCACTAAGAGGTGCACACAGTGTTAGACAGCAGCTCTCACACAGCTGCTTTCTGCTCTCTTTCATTTTTTGGGAGGGAGCACATATCTGAGAGTGGCATAGCTAGTTCCAGGGTCACCTGAGGTCACCAGTTTTCCAGGGTGGCTGGACCATCTTACTCTCCGACCACAACCCAGCCCGACTTCTTAAAAAACCTAGAGCACCACAGAAGAGAGCCAGAACTCCATGGATGCATTGCAGACTGAGAACCTGTGGCCTCTCGACCCTGCAGAAGGGCCGCCAAGGTCAGCTCTGTGTCCCTTGGGAGCTCCCCAAGGCTAGCGTCTGAGAATGCTGTGTTCCTGCAGTGGCTCTTGGCCACCACTCTGTAAATAGCCCTTCAGAATGGTTCCTGGAAGTGGGCCCCTCACCCAACACCCCTTAGGTGGGGAGAAGACAGTGCACATAGCCCAGGACATTTTCTAAAAGCCAGGAGAGAGCTTACCAAGCCCTTTCCACATGGGCACAATGCTCTTACAGCTCCTTTCAAGCCACACTTATTGTACAGATCTTTCCAGTAAGGCTCATACATTGTTTTCAGACAACACAGAAATGACATGAATGTGTGAGATTCTATTGTGTGATCCACAGGTGGCACATGTGGCCTTACATGTATGTGGTACAGTAGGCAAAGTGGCCTCGGCATCCTAGGAGGACTTCCTGGCTCCCCACTACCTCCACAGGTTTACTGTGGTGCCCCACAGACTGCCGACCCAGGGAGAGGAGGCCTGCAAATATGGCGTACAAGGGATCAGAGGTGGACAGCGGATTGAGGAACTAAGTCCAAAGCTAGTACCCAGAAGATCAGAGCTGCCCTGAGAGACAGTTCCTGTGTCTGACCCGCTGTTTTCCACCCGGCAGGCCCCACCCTGCTCCATCCCTCAGCTGTCTGCTCCTTTTGGCAGGACTCAACCATTCTAGCGCCTCTGGCCTCGGCTCTGTAAATGTTTCCATTGCAGTCTCCTGCCCTGTAGCCTGGGGCAGAGCCACTGTGAGTCACCCTGTCTGTTTCACACACGTGGTCTGGTGCCCTGCCCAGCCCCTGTCCAGCCCTGCACAGAGGTGTAACCTTGGAGGGGAGCTTGGACTGACATCACAGTAGTGTGCAGGGCCAGTAAGGGGCCACCAACCTCTGACCCCCAGCCCAGGGATCTGGAAAGGCAGTGCACGACTCATGGACTGGCACAGTGGGCAGCAGGGACAGCCTGACTGTCCTCATTTGTCCTTTTGGTCCCAAGGCTGTCGGTTTCCATGTTTTTAGAAACAGAAAAGTTACCCTCATTAAGATAAGGATAAAAGCAGTCTCTTGTTTGTTTTTCTCGAATCTTCCATTATGGTGCATATGCCTTTTGTGTCCTGTAGATGTGTGTGCACGTGTGTATATACCAGGCACAGACCAACACACATGTGTACATGTGCACATACATAGGTAGATATGCATCTGGATACACAGAAACAAAAACATGCATGTACCAGGTACACCCTGACGTGTAGATATGTGCACACCAGGCACATGAACAGGCAAACATACATTCACATGTATGGACACATAGATTCACACTAGACACATCTTTACAAACATGTGCACACACCAACATAAGCTGTGTATACATGTGCACATGCACACACAGACACTGGCCTCTAGGCACTCCACATTCTTCTAGTCCCCGTGTGCGATGGGCCAGACTAGCACTCTAGTCCAGTGACCAGTGGCCTAGCTGGGCAGCCTGCCTGGCCTCCCACAGGCTTCCTGCTTCCTGCAGAGTGGTTGCTCTCTGGGCCCATGGGTAAGAAGCAGAAGTAGAACCTCCTGTGCCGTCAGATCAAGGCTTGGGCCTCCTAGCATCCCCCTCCCCCTCAGCCTTCGTTCCGGGAGACCTAGCACACTTCCTTCCCTGGCAGCATGTGGGGGGGGGGCGGGGGGGCTGGCTCTGTGATTGTTTAATAAGGCCTGAGTGTTCCCAGTGTCCTCCATGAGCATCGGAGCTGAGAGTGGAGGGATGACCCCAGAGAGGGTGAGACCCAAACCTTGGAGGTTTCCGAATGGCTTACACATGGCTGTGTGTGGCACCTTTCCCACAAGGCTGAGCTTGGGGAGTGCTGAGAAGCAAGCTCGCCCTGAAGTCAGCCCTGAGCACTGGAGCTGACCATCCCTGTCACCAGGTACCATGTGCCACCTGAGGCCCTCAGCTGTCCTGAGATCTAGTAGCTAGACTACAGTGAGTGATCCAAGAGATTCCTCCAAAGCAGGATTCACCTGAGATGACAAGCAAGAGGTTGGGCCGTCCTGTGCTGGGCTGTCCGGTGGGGAGGGCGGAGCTGAAGTCACTAGGAGTGGTGTTCACCATTTTCTGGCTTTCCGTAGTCTTGGTTCTTTCTGCAGTCTTCATTCACTTACTGTGGTTCTGTGAGGATCTGCCAGCCTTCATACTATAGTGTGTGTGTATGTGCGCAAGCTCGGGCGGGGGGGGGGGGGGATATGTGGGTGTGGGTGTGTGTAGGGGTGTCAGATGATCTTTTTCTGTTCTCTGCAATATCAGGTACCCTAGCAATGGTGGCAACAGGGGGTGGCAAAGCAGTCTGGCCTGGGCCACAGTGGCAAAGGCTTTTGGCAGGAAATCCTGAGGGATTCTCTCTGCAGCCTGCCCTCCGTGGCCCCTCCCTGCTGGCCCTTCCCCCAGCTACAGGTCTTCCTGGCTCTTTTGGTCAGCTGCTTGATGGCACCCTGCCTGAGCTGGGTATGGGCAGGAGCAAGGTTTCTGGTCAGCCAGAGCCAAACAGGTGAGCTCCAGAGGAGGGGATAGGAGAGCAGTGGAGCGCTTGACCAGAGCAGCTTCCCAGACGGGCCAAAGGCTTCGTGTCCTGGCTTCCTGTCTCATCACTCTTTCAGATGGAGTAGATGTCTGTCTCTGGTGGCCCAGTGAGCCATCAGCACTACAGCTGTGCTCACACATGTCTGCTGGGAGGTGAGGAGGTTTGGGTCTGCTAAGCACCACTGCAGAGCGCCCCTGGGAGGACGCGCCTGACAAGGCATCCAGCTAGCTAGTGGCTCTCCTTGCCTTAGCTCACAGGGACTCACGTCGAGGGTGTCACACCTGAGTACAAAGCCCACCATGTGCAGAGGTGGCCAGCCTGATCACCCCAGTTTCCAAAGGCTCTCTTCCAGCCCCTGCCCGCTAATGCCGTCTAGGCTCTAGCCTCACCCTGCTGCAGTCCAGCCAAAGCAGTTCTCCATTTCCAGGTTTCATGCGCCATGCAAGCACGCATTCCAGATGTGCCCACTATAGAGCACTCTTTATGTTCTGCCCCGCCGGCCTCTCTCCATCCCCCACTCCCGTCCCCAGAGCTGAAGTCCTCTCATAGCAATTGCCCTGACAGCCCTGCCTGCCAACATGAGCTGTACTGTCTGACCACTTCTCATTCACTGTGGAAGCTGACCAGAGCCACCCTTGGCCCTTCAGGAAAAGGCTACATCACTATACAGAAGGCTAGAGTTTCTTTCTTTCTTTCTTTCTTTCTTTCTTTCTTTCTTTCTTTCTTTCTTTCTTTCTTTCTTTCTTTCTTTTAACGTAACGGAACTGACCTGTCTCATAAAGAAATTGGCTTGCACAAACTTCCCACAGCTGTGAGTGGCCCCTGGGTGCATTCTCTGGTCACTCAGAGGCAGGAGGGCAAGCTGGGTAAGCAGGGCCGCTACCTCTCCAGGACATAAAAACAGTGCTCACCTGTGCCAGCCCTGGGATCCACACAACGCTGTCAGCACTGGGGGGTTGCCGTGAGGCTGGGGCATGCTCTCTGTTCATCCAGTCTTCCCTCCATTGCTCTACACTCTCCAAAGACAGGCTGGCACAGACGCCCACAGTTCCTAAGGAAAAACAGGATTTGGCCTGGAGTCGTCCAAACCACACACTGTGTTTAAGCGGGCTTTGGTTGGACCATGTGACCTAGAAGAATCTAAATGGGCCTATGTCTGAGGTGGAAGAGTGACGTGTGTGTGTGTGTGTGTGTGTGTGTGTGTGTGTGTGTGAGAGAGAGAGAGAGAGAGAGAGAGAGTTTCCAGGGCTTTCTTGCAGAAGTGTGCTGGCCACTCGCAGAAGGTCCCTCCCAGAAGGCAAAGACATTTGTAACCTAAAATAGGAGCTGAAGCCCCACCCAGCAGGAAAAAGTCCTCCCAGCGAGTACAAACCAGTGCATGGAACCTTGCCACATGGATGAGGGTCTTGTCCCTCTGTCCCTGGCACAGGGTGACTCAGGACAGTGGACACTCCAATCTGGATGGCAGGTGACACCTGGCACCCCTTACTATCCTTGCACCAATGGCTGGAGCTGCATCTCGGAGTTGCATGGGATGGGGCTGTGCCTAGACATGATGCCAGAAGGCACATCTGCTTGTGTCGTCTCTCTGGGCCTTGCTCAGGATGCCACGATGCTGGCTGAGATGAGTTCTGAAGAGAGAGCCCCAGCCAGATGAAGGTAAATGGTCTTGGGAATACTTTAAAGATCTCAAAGTGCAGTGGGCTTTACCTGCACTCCCACCCGCCCCCGGGTATGCCTACTTCTGCAGTGTTGCAGGCTGGTCATGCGGTATCAGCCCCAAGCTGCCCTGTGGTACTGGTCTCAGGCGGTTCCTTCAGCTTCCTGAGTGCTGTAGGAGAGCCATCCCAGCGCTGTGCCCGGGGCCTCTGGGTAGTTTCTGTGTGGCCTACTGCTGTCTGACTTGAGGAGTGTGTGTGTGGGGGGGGGGGAATGGTGTTAGAAAGCCATTAATTGGGGACCTGGACTCCTGAGTGAATTTTCAGCCCTGAATGCCAGATGCTGCCCCGGAGAGGAAGAATCTAGTGTGAGAGAAGTCTGAGGAGGCACTAATGTCTCAGGTCTCGTCTCAGTGGCCCCTCTTTTCCCCTTCCCATCTGGTGTGTGATGAGCGCCTGTCAACCCACAACTCCGGGCCAGCTTCCTATGTGTCCCTGTGTGCCTCCTTCCTGGCCATGAGGTCAGTGTGGTAGCATTCAGCTCATGGACTCTAAGGCCAGTGGGGCCACCTCTGGTACTTCCTTATTTGATGACAATTCTCAGGGTGGCCACTGGCTATGACCTTCCTAATGGCCTTTGACAGTTCTGTAAAACCCTATAGTGTCACTCCTGAGAATGGCCCCATGGGTATCAGGCTTCCATGACAGGATATGGCCTGTGGGCTCACCGGCTAGCCTCCTTTGCCTCACTTGGGCTTTGTCCCATAGTGAGTGCCTAGACCTTCTCCTGGGGACTGGACAGGCAGGCACAGACGTAGGGTGGGGACCCTGGGGCTGACAACCCTCTTTGTTTCAAATTCCGTTTATCTGTTGGTAAGGGAAGTATAGACTTCTCTGAGGCCCGCCACTGTGCCCTCTGTGTGTCACACACCCTGTCCCCTGGTGAAGGGACAACCTCATGTTAACAGTCTTCTTCTGGATCACAGAGAGGTACCTAGTGGCACCTCTAGGCCCAAAGGGAGGAGCTCTGGGGACAGGCCGTGGAACTAGAGGCTCTGCAGTTCAGCTTGAGCCCCAGCCTGCCCCAGCCTCAATAGCTCAGACACTGCAACCTCAGAGGGACTGCAGAGCAGGCTGCAGTCAGTGCACAGATGCGTAGCCCAAGCCTCTACACCTTGGTGTGGCCCCGCATGTCCTTGGGTCCTAATGCTTCCCCTGACCCATGCTGGTCCTTAGGCTGAGCCAGTGCGTGGGACACCCCTGGCTCTTGTTTGTGCCTAGACAGAACTGTGGCTCCTCTCTCCACATTCACTGTTGTGTGAGCTTTGGAGTTAGACACCCCATCTCCAGGCCTTAGTGTCCTGGGAAGTGAGCAACGATAGCCCCCGAGCTCAGGTTGACTCGTGGGTGTGGTGGCTCTCCTGGATGGTGCTGGGTAAATTAATTCTCATGGGCGTTGCAGGGCCCCAGCCATAAACTAACCACCTCCCAGACCATTCCAGCCCAGAGACCACTTCCTTGATGTCACAGGCCTTCTTCAGTTTGTGACCTAAAGCTTAAGCCTAAGCTTGTGATTGCTTGGACATGTGCTGTCGAACCCAAAGTGCTGGCCGGAACCTTTGCTCTGACCTGGTAATAGAATCCAGGGAGCCGTGTCCCTGGGCTGCATGCTCACGCTGCTGTAAGCATTCAGAAGCATGTGGCCCCTGCATTGCGTGCACATGCTGCCGTGGGAATTCAGAATTGAGGAAGACATGGCCCCAGACTGCATGCTCATGCTGCTGCAAGCATTCAAGATGATGTGGCCTCCGGGCTGCGTGCACATGCTGCTGTGGGATTCAGGAAGACGTGGCCCTCAGACTGTGTGCTTGTGCAACTGTGCTCAGGACCTGCACAGCCCATAGTCCTGCCCCACAGGAGCCCCCAACACCAAGGGCAAAGTCTATGCTGGGTGGGAAGGAGGGGGGCATACACATTTTGCATAGGGAAGGAAGGGACAGTGGTTAGGTATGGCTTCCTTCCTCCCTCTTTCCCCCTGCCATAGTGTGGTTCCTCACCAGCTGGGAGACTTTGGCTGCCCCCACCATGGCTCCCCCCACCCCCATTAATCATTTCTCCAGCTGAACCTGTGGTGAGTGTGGTGGCTGCCTTCCTCCCTGTCCCCTCTTAAGGATGCACCTTGGTTTTTGTTTAGTTGGTTTTTTTGTTTTTGAGACAGGGTTTCTCTGTGTAGCCCTGCCTGACCTGGAGCTCACCATGTAGACCAGGCTGGCCTCAGACTCACAGAGTGAGTTTGTCTCTGCTTCCTGAGTGCTGGAATCCAAGGGGTTGTGCCACCACACCCAGCAAGGATATACTTGATGTCACGTGGGCTGTGATCACCTGGCCACAGGCCACAGATGGTCTGGGCAGCAGGGTGTCCCCAGGTTTTTCTGTCTGCACAGCTGCTGATCCTTCCATCCTCCCAAGTGCGCTGGGAACTGGGGGTGGGGAGGAGGGAGGCCCACAGGATGGCCCTCCTTCCCACAAAGACGCAGAGCAGACTGTTCACATAGCCAGGTGATGGAAGCAAGCAGAAGAGCACAGCCGTGCGTCTGTCCTGCAGACATCCTTCAGCATGGAGATGATGATGGAAGTTGTAACACACAGCAATGCCACGCGCCTTATGATTCCGCTCCTCAGATGGGGCTCCTCAGTGTCTTTTCATATTGCGTCAACAGTGGTGACTTTTCTGATTCCCTCGACGCTGCCACAGCTTTACATTTTAAGCACAGCTTTATCTGAGGGTCATGTTTATAATTCTGTTTTAAACATAGAGTTTGGTTAGGTAGGGCACATGTATACGGCTAGGCACCCTCACCAGACTCAAGTAGGAACATTGTCAAATTTTCTAGCTGGTTGGTAGCTCACCCCAGCCCCTCTGAGCCCTGAACCTGCTGCACTGGGTATACAGAGATGGGCAGTGATCCCACGTGTCTGAGCTGCTTTGTGGGGGTCTCCAGAACACAGCCAGCACTTCTCCTGAAAGTCTGCAGAGGAATGGTGGCCACCACATGTCTCTTAGAAAGCAGCTCTGAGAGACCCTTTTGCCTCTCTCTGTGACCCTGCAGTTTGGAAAGGTGGTGGTTTGGGGGCATTGGCATCTGCGGGCCTATGGAAGGAACTCAGTATGTGGTCTAGGGGGTGGAGGGTCATCTTGCCATACAGTGTCATGCCAGCTAAGGTGAGAACTAATGACTTTGGTCTTCCGTGTGGCAGCCCAGGGGTCAGGAGGACAGGTTCACAGAATGACCTGTATGAAACCTTTTCCATGATGAGGGCTACAGAAAATCAGGAGAAGGATGCCAGGGACCAAGGATTGAAAGGCCAACATGGATCCGGTTTTGGCTAATGCTGGACGGCATAGGACTTTCTACCTGGTCCTTTTCTGTTGTGGGACATCTGTCCTCATTGTGCTGTGCTTGGCTTCTCTCTGTCTCACCTCCTCCCCATCTATCTGGTATCTTAGCTCTCCATCTGGCATCTTTCCTCATTTATAGTGGCACTATTATAGGCACACTGCCTACCAAGCTGTTTTTGTCCAAGCACGTACATTTAGGGGTACAAGCTATTCTGTGAACTGTCTACCTGGAGTAGTCAATGGGTCTGTGCAGGTTGGACCTGGGATCTGTTCTAGGCTACTGTGGCTTTCCTACCAGGTGCTGTAGACTGAACCTGCAAAGGATCCTCAGGGGAGTACTGCCCACATTGTGATGTGTCCCCGATAAAATACTAACTGATTGCCTGGCTGACTGTGTAGTGACAGCTGCAGACCCTTCCTTGGAATTTTGGAACAGATTTGAGGATGGCATCTGGCTCTCTATAACCTTCAGCTCCCAATCCTGTCTCTACTGCCCAGTGCTGGGGTTATAGGTATGCACCCCCACACCTGGTTTATGCCATCCAGGGTTAGAACGACAGGCAGGCCCTCTGCCAACTGAGCCACATCCCGGTAACTTTTTGTTTATTTGGTTTTGAACTTTTTGTTTTGTTTTTGTTTTTGTTTTTGTTTTGAAAAGCGGTTTCTGTGTAGCCCTGGCTGTCCTGGAACTTGCTCTGTAGATCAGGCTGGCCTCGAACTCACAGATCCACCTGCCTTTGCCTCCGAAGTGCTGAGATTAAAGGCATGCACCACCACCACACAATTTGAATTTTATTTATTTATTTTGAGGCCAGGTATCCCAAGCTGGGCCTGGAACTTCCTTCCCATCCTCCTGCCTCAGCCTCTCAGAGGACTATCTGCAGTGCCCTTCCTCCCTGGACATCTGATTGGTACACATCTCTGTTGATGCATGGCTGATTTGGGTGTTTTGTTTTGTTTTGTTTTTTTAAGGTTATTTATTATATGTAAGTACACTGTAGCTGTTTTCAGACACCCTAGAAGAGGGCATCAGATCTCATTACGGATGGTTGTGAGCCATCACGTGGTTGCTGGGATTTGAACTCACGACCTTTGGGAGAACAGTCAGTGCACTTCTGCTGAGCCATCTCTCCAGCCCCTGATTTGGGGTTTTAATGCAATGGTTTTAATGTGGTTTCTTCAGTCTTCTCTCGTGCTGCCAACATGCCCGTTGGTCCTCCTGCTCTGCCTGGCTTCCTCTCACAGGATGGTATAGTCTGCCGAGGGCGTGCAGCTTCCCTGTGGAACTCTGAGTTCTCCAGGAAGCCCTGTCCAGGCTTTTGGATTATTTTAAACGGGGGATGGCAGTGATGCACGTGTGCATGGAGGCCACAGTCAACTTCAGGTGTCATCTTTACAAGCTCCAACCACTTCCTTTGAGCCTGGCAGGGTCTTTCATTGGCCTTGACCTCACCAATTAGGCCAGGCTGGTTGGTCAGTGCGCTCCGGGAGCGTACTCTCTCAGCAGCCCCATCATTGGGCAGACAAGCGCTCTCTACCACACCTGATGCTCTTACGTCTGTTCTGCAACCTGGGTTCAGAGCCTTGTGTTTGCAAGGCAAGTGCTTTACCAACAGCCATTTGTTTTGTTTAGCTTGGAGCTGTGGGCCAGGCTCTCAGACCCAGGCCTATCTTGTCATCCCACCTGTGCTAGCTGATTTTATGTCAGTTTGATACACACTAAAGACAGAAGTGGACACCGGTTGAGAAAATGCCTCCGTAAGACTGGGCTGTAAGCAAGCCTGGGTAGCATTTCCTTAATTAGTGACTGGCTGGAGAGGGCCCAGGCCACTGTGGGAGATTGGGAGATGGTTGTGGATTTTATATTAAGCAGGCTGAGCAAGGCGTGGGGAGCAAGACAGTAAACAGCACCCCTCCATGGCCTCTGCATCAGCTCCAGGTGGCTGCCCCATTTGCGTTCTTGTGCTGACTTCCTTCAGTGATGGACAGTGAGCGCTGTGGAAGTGTGAGCCAAGCAGACCCTTTCTTCCCAGCTTGCTTTGGTCATGGTGTTTCATCGCACCTAACACGTCACAATAGTAACCCTGACAAGGATACCACCCTTTGCCGCTGCCTCCTTTTACTGAAAGGCCTTGAGGGTTCTATACCATGCTTCAGCCATCTACCTCCCTTCCTGGCTGTGGGCCGAGAGACTCTATCTAACACTTGGCTGCACTAACCGTGTAGAGTCAGCTACGAGGAATCTCAGGGTGAAGCCGTGATGTGAGCCGAAGCATGCTGAGGCCTTGGCACGCAGGATCCTGAGCTGTGTCTGTGCAGAGATCTGTGCTGTGTTGACTGTATCGGCTACTGCTGTGTCCTGTCCTCTAACGGGAAGCACCTTAGGGGGGGAAGGCCTGATTTGGGGCTCGGCTTGAGAGGAGACATTCTTCGTGGCAGGAGGCAGAGAGAAGTGGACATTGTTTGCTTTGCTTTCTCCTCTTTATGATTTGCAATGCCAGCCTGGGGGTTGGAGTTGCCCACATTCGGGGAGGGTCCTGCTTCAGTTAACCCAGTCTGGAACATTTTTTGACTGACGTGTGAAGTTTGTGTCATAGGTCATTCTAAGCCCTACCACATTGATAGAAATCATCACATTGGGCTTGGCACTAATCAAGGCAGAGTTTCCTGTGGTCACAGAGAGCCTGGATCCTGTTACTATCTACAGGGCTTTCAGACCTGAACCTGTATGTGTGGCTGAGCAAGAGTGCATCAGGGGTCCATGAGACCTGAGAAGATCCCCATTCTCCCAGCTGCCTACACCTCATACTCAGGACTTGAGAGCACATAGCTAAATAATCTAGGCTCACTTAGTAGAGCCAAGACTGTTGGGCTTTCCTGAAGGCACAGTGAAGGAGAACTGAGGGACACCTAACATAGTGCCAGGTTCACAAGGCAGACTCCTCCTAAGAAGCCATTGGAGGGCTGGAGAGATGGCTCAGCGGTTAAGAGCACTGATTGTTCTTCTGAAGGTCCTGAGTTCAAATCCCAGCAGCCACATGGTGACTCACAACCATCCATAATGAGATCTGATGCCCTGCTCTGGGGTGTCTGAAGACAGCTACAGTGTACTTACATATAATAATTAAATAAATCTTAGAAGAAGGAGGAGGAGGGAGTGGAGGAGGAGAAGCAGCAGAAGCAGAAGCAGCAGGAGCCATTGAGCCTGCAGAGGGGAGCCTATGTCCTCAGTCTCATAAGCCCCCTGCAGTAGATAGGGCCTTGTCCGTGTCCCCCACATCCACTGCAGTGTCTGCCACAGCCGGTCTGACCACATGGTATTTAGCAGTCCATCTGTGGGTGTGCACACAGACCAGCCCTGCCTTAACACTGGGTCATGTGGGCTCTTTGCCCTGCTGGCTAAGGTGCGAAGGGGCTGCCTCCAGGGCTGCAGCAGATTGTGACTTGGAAAGACTTCTGGGCAAGAAGGCTGCCAGAGGGAAGGAATGGCCAGGGCCAGAGCCTCCATCCCACCGAGAGTCATACTGCCCCTCAGCTTAGCTGTGATGTGGCAAAGACAGACTCACCCCCAGACCCACATTTGCTAAAGGTCATAGAATAAGTTGTGTCGGAGCCCAACTTCATGCCCAGAAGCTCTAGAAATCGAGTATTTCTCCATGTAAATTATCCTGTTAGGGAGGTGGTGGACATCAGTGGATGCTCGGGAACTTAGCAGGGGCCCACGCTCTCTGTTGTGGGAGGGCCCTGGGCTTGGCAAGCTGATAGTGATTGCCTGACTTGCCCTCTCCTGGCTCCTGGCCACCTGTCTCTGGCTTGTGCTGCCTGTGGAGGTTTGAAGTCACCGACGGCAAGTCCAGCAATGGCCACTGGGTGGAGCTCTGAAACATAAACCCAGGCAAGTCCTAAGACAGGCTCTTGTGTTCCTAGCTTGAAAACGACAGCACTTGTCTCTTTACAGCATTCTGTATGTGTCTCCCAGGCTCTGTCATCCATGATGGAAATGGCGTGGGGCTGGCCATCCTTGTCCCCTCCTCAGGAGACACTGAGGGCCAGTCCATACATGACCCAGTTGATAGACCTCCAGCTTCCTGGCTGATGAGTTCTGACAGGTGCATGCAGCCACATGACCAGTGGCCCATTGAGAGACTGCTTCCATCATTCTAGAAAGTTCCTCAGGGCCCCAGAGAGAGTGTCTCCTTTACTGGCCTAGGAAGGCAGGCTGTTGGGTGTCCAGGGTGACTACTTATGCATGCACACAGTGCATATCACTCACACACTCACACACTCACACACACACACACACACACACACACACACGGAGGGAGGCCTAGTAATAGGAGAGTGGGGGAAGCAGGGAGTGGTGGTGAGTGTGCCTTTGCAGCAATGATAGGTTTTAAACCCTCCCTTTTCCTAGCTGTGAGCTGACACATGGGTCAGGGACACTCTGGCTTCCTCACTGTGAGGCAGAGCCTGGCTCATCCAACCCTCATCTAAAAAGGAGCCTGGAGACCTAGCTATGCTATATCTCACATTAGGGTTGGACCTAACATACACCCCAGAAAACTGACTAAGTTTAGGCCTGAAGTGCATGTGATGACTTAGGGTAAGCTCTGTTCAAGTGCCCACCTTAGAAAGCTCCCTGGACACCTCTGGTCCTGTCCCTAGCCAACTGCGGGGCATGCTAGGCAGGCAGCACTGGAGGCTGTGTGCCCTGGCCTTGTGGCAGCAGGGATATCTCACTTGCTGAAGGTTTTGGTGTGTCTTTCAGGGACCCTGCCAGTTGTGCATCTAACAGTGTAGGAAGACCAGGAAACTCGGCTGTGGGAGGAGTCCAGTTCTTGCACTACCCTGCCATGCCAAACACAGAGAGGACCGTGGAGGTCCTCCAAAGTGGCAGTGCCTCAAGATAAGTCGGATCCACTGGGTTTGGATTCCCCTGACCTCAGATGTTGGTGTTGCCAAAGCTGACTGCACCATAAGAATACCAGGAAAAGCACACCCCTGACTGTACATTCATCCACGCTTGCATTCCGCAAAACCAGGCATGCTCACAGCATGCTCCAGGCTTCAGCATCGCGGCCAGGATCTTTCTTTCTATTGTTTAAGGTTTATTTATTATCTGTAAGTACACTGTAGCTATCTTCAGAAACCTCAGAAGAGGGCATCAGATTTCATTATGGATGGTTGTGAGCCACTATGTGGTTGCTGGGATTTGAACTCAGGACCTTCTGAAGAGCAGTCAATGCTCTTAACCGCTCTCCAGCCCCATGCCCAGGTTCTCACTGGTTCCCTATGGCCCAGCACTGTGTATAAAGTGGGGTCTGCTGCTGCTGGGATGGACCCTCCCGCATGTGCCAGGAGTCTCTGGGGAGCTGCTAGGTTGTGAGGAGACCCTCAGCCTGTCCCTAAACCTGGGTGACATTTTGGGGGAAAGTAGGATGGTACACGGGTGTAGCCTTTCCATTGCTAATCCATGGCTAGCTGAGTGACAACTCCAAATTCCCTTTATCACCCATAAGGCCTGCAGCCACGGGGCATGTGACATGGAACAAGTCTTGGTTTATCGGCTTAATGTAATTCTGTAGACAAACTACAGAGTAGACAAAAAAAAAAAAAATGCTGAGATTTATAGTATGAGTGGAAACAACCTTTTAAAGAAAGATTTGTGTTACTATTTATGTGTATGTGGTACCCATGGAGGCCAGGAGAGGGTGTTAGATCCCCTGGAACTGGAGCTGTAGATGGCTGTGAGCCGCCTTGTGGGTATAAGGGATTGAACCCATGTCCTCAGGGAGAACAGCCTGTGTTGTTGGGTTTTTTTTTTGGGGGGGGGCAAAGTTTCTGTATAGACCCAACTGTCCTGGAACTCACTGTTGACTAAGATGGTCTCAAACTCAGAGAGATCCATCCACCTGCCCCTGCCCTTAAGTGCTGGGATTATAGGTGTGCTCCATCATACTTGGTTTATAGCCAGTGGTCTTAATCCCTTAGCCACCTTCGCAGCCCTGAAGATTTGACTTGAAACAAGGTCTGTGCATCTGGGCTCAGATTCAAACTCTGTCGCCAAGGATGTTCTTGCTTTCCTCACCTCCCAGATGATAGGTTCATAAGCATCCATCACCACACCAGGGTCAGGTGGGTGCTGGACCAAGCCTGGGGCTTCATGTGTGCCAGGGAAGCGCTCTACCACTGAGCTGCATATGCAGCCAAGAAACAACCAGTTTTAAGGGACTTTGCTTGCTGGTTCCTCATACAAATCGTGTATCCTAGAAGCACACAGTGTAGGCAATAAGACATTAACCTGACTGTTGCTTAGTAGTAGGTGCTGGTGTTCGAACCCTGCCCCTCCCCAACACCATTTAAAAAAAAAAAAACCATAAAGGGAAACAGGGTGATGAGTGTTAAATAATTTAATAGTCTTCAGAAGTGTGGATCTCATCAGTAGTCTCTTTTTCACATTCACAGAATTTTGGCAAATGGATCCAGCGTCTGGGGTGGATCCTATAGGAAAGGAGTCAGAACACCCACATCTTCCCACGGGCTTAAACCCAAGAACCAGACACACAGATGAACGTCAGACGTTCTCTCTGGTCTGACCTTTGCCGAATGCTTTCTCTGACAGAACAGGTGTCTGTTGGTTCCTGAGTATATCTGCCCCAGTGAGCAATGGGCCTGGTTTCCTATGTCGTGTCATGTGGCATTGAGAAGGAAACCCAAGAAAAAAGGTCACCTTCTGGAATCCTGAATAATGACACATAGCAAGCTTTCTTACTAGTTAATGAAAATAAGAGCATTCATTGTAAATTAAAACCATCAAGAAGTGTCCACAGCTAAGTTAAGAAGCCTTGGGGAAATGTGTGTCTTGCCTGGAGTCTTAACTCATGTAAGAAAGCATCACTGAGTGACACACACACACATGTACATAGACATGGGCATACACACATGTACATAGACATGGGCACGCGTGTGCGCGCACACACACACACACACACCATTGCAGTTGCAGTAACCTCTTCTTTGTGTGGTTTAGGTTCTTTCCTACTTTGGGAGGTACAAGGTGCAGGGCAGAATTGGGAAGCAGACACTGGGGACACGTGATGAACTTAGCACAGCATCAGGGACAGCAGATGTCTGAGCACCAGTGACTGCTGAGCTTGGGAGGTTGTGATGGAAAGCTGGGGCAAGAAGGAGGCAGGTGGTGGAAATGGGGCCCCAGGTGGGAGAGTGCATTGCTCCAGGGGTCTCTACAGCGAAGGGGTCAGCACTGCAGATGGCCACTACCCTGGCCATGTATGGCTCCACCAGGAAGACCTAGGTATGCAGTGATTGGCTATACAATTGATGGCAGTCACACATTCCTGGTCCTGGCTTCCAACCCCTCAAGGGTCCCCTAGAACCTCGCCAGTTTGTACCTAATGCGACCGAAAAAGTGCAACAAAGGAACATGATTTGGGTCTCTCTCCACCATGCTTGGGGCTGACTGGGATGGAGGGTTCTAGGGCATACAACCTCACTTGGACCTGGGGGTCTGCCCCTCTCTGGACCTCTGCCTGGAGTAAGTGGTATAAAATGGTCCCCAGGGCAAAGACTGTTACACTGGGATGCCAACATCACAAATAGCCCTGCCCACCTGAAGCCTGTTTCCTCTCTGACCCCCAGAGCGTAGGTTGCCTTCTGTTTGATGTGACCTTGGTCCCTGGGCTTGCTCTCATAGGAGAATTACCGTGGCCTGCAGGCCAGGTCTAGATAGAACCTTCATGGTGAGGGTTCTTGTTTCCTCAGCAAGCGTTAAGGTGTTCAGTGTGGCTATCAGGATGGGAAGCCTGGAAGCCATTAGCGTCTCAGAGCCTTCACTCAGCTGTGCACCTGGGGCGGGAAAGTCAGGTTTGCCAATTTAAAGTCCTCAAAACAAAATTCTACAGCCCTAAGTAACTCTGAAGAGGCCTGTCTAACCCAGCCCTTTGGTTTATTCATGAACTGAGACCCACAGAGCATGCCCAGTAGGTCACAGCTAGGGCTGCGGCCTCATGTTTCTCCCTAATTCTCCTTAAGGCAGATTAACTGGCGCTGTCACCGCCCGAGGAGATGGAGTTTGCATAGAATAGATAACACTAAAGTTACTGACTCAGAGCAGCAGTTCCCAGACAGCTAGGACCAACCATGGAGCCATGCAGGAAGACCATGGAATATGGGTCACACACCCGCCTTCTGTAGAGACAGGGGTGAGATGGTCACATGGAGATCTTTAGAACTGGGGGCAGGGACTTGTGGGCTTGCCATGTAGTCGAGAGAATTCGGGTGGTGGGAATTCTTTTCATGCCCACATTAGAGTAGATAATTACCAAACATGAGGATGGTAAAAGACCCCAGAAGCACGTGGGTGAGGCCTGGATCCAGGCACCTGTGGGAGGTGAGCCTCCTCATGTGCCACCCACAGCTGTGTGAAACTGGCCAAGCAGGGCCCTTTCCCTGATGCCAGTCCCTGGTCATCTTGGAGCCGTGGTCTCATACCATCCTGCCTTTTCCTTCTATGCCTGGCTAGCCCTCTACCACATCCAGATCTCTGGAAGGCCTTTGGCACTAAGAGAACACACTTCTTTTTCTTCCATTTATGTATATGCATATGTTGAAGCACTGGAAAGATCCTCTCTCAGTAGAGGAGAGGGCCTGTGCTCCATAGCTGTCACTGTCAGCAATGGCTGTGTAGCTGCTGCAGGCTTGACAGGCACACTGTCCTGTCCTCAAGCTGTAACATTGGTATCAGCGACAGCCACGTCCCCCTGAAGGGCCTTCTTCTTAATACTAGGTATCTTTCTAACACTTCTATTTTTAAAACAATCATAATGGGAGAATCAAGTATCATGTCAATATGAAGTATAAATACTGGCTTTAGATTTCATCGCTTCATTTAGAAAGCCCAAATACCAGGGAGGTCGAAGGTCAGCCTGCTTTTGAGGACATGGACCTTGAAGATGTCCCTGGGAGAAAGGCACACACCTTGAGGGAGAAGGTGGGAAGGTTAGTCAGAAGCAGCCTGTTCACACAGGGCACCTCTGCTTTCCACCATGCAGCATAAGACCAAGGTTGGCCTTTTAGGGGAAAACAGAAAATGTCAAGAGAAATGCCCTGCTGTGCATCTCTGGCTTCAGCATGTCTCCTGGGCTGGAAGCGCCATGTGCCTGGGGAACAAAGTGCTATGTGTCCAGTTGAGTTTTAGCGTTCCTCGTGGTCAGGCCCTCTCCAGGACGTCAGCCCAGGAAGGGTTAGCTACGCCTGTGCCATCACCTGCTGTATCCCCGAGGGGTCGGGGGAGCAGTGGCGGCGCCCACAGTGCATCTTCTTCATCAGCCGCCGGAGTTTGCCGGGGAAGGCTTTGTTGATGTAACGGTAGAGCAGCGGTGTCACAGAACTGCTTGAGAAGGCCAAGAACTTGGCCAGGTCCTTGGCAACCTGTAGGATGCCCAGATAATGCCCCTCTACGGTCCTCCCCCGTGACGTCAGCACCGTGTGCCCCAGGCTCAAGTAGTAAGGTGTCCAGAGGCCAAACTGAGTGCACACGGTGGCCACCAGCAGCCTGTGCACCGAGGGGTCCAGCCTGCTGGTGTCCTGGTCCAGGGGCGTGTCTTCCTTCCCGATCCTCGAGATGAGTGCCAGGGCATACAACACAGCCAGACCTGGCACCACGTAGCCGATGAGCACAAGGATAGCATCGGCTGCCTCCGTGTTCTGCATCCGGGCACACTCAGCGATTCTAGAAGACACGTGACTGCAGATGTAGAAGAGCAGGGAGGAGAAGCTGGTGAGCACCGCCCCTCCCCAGACGAAGCCACACACGTGCCGGGTGTTATACACACTGGCCATGTAGGTGCGTGGCAGGGCACGCTCGATGTAGTAGTCAAGGCTCAGCAGTGCAGTGGAGTACATGGTCACCAGGGAAGCCACGTTGAACAGGATGAGTAGTGTCACATGGGCCTCACTGCTGAGGCTCCACAGGGCCCACCTGGAGTGGGCAGGGCCCAGCAGGTACGCAGGTGCCAGTGCCGTGAGCACCAGCCCTGCCACGGCCATGTTCACGAAGTACACGTCAGGCATGGTCATGGTGTTCTTGCTGGCCAGGTTGGCCAGCACTAGAAGAGCATTATAGCCTAAGCTCACAGGGACCCCTGCCCCCAGGTAGAGCAGCGAGAGGACCCACAGCCCCAGGCGCAGGTTCCGGCACAGTGGCTCCTCAGCCCACACTGTGCTGTTGAGTGGGCCACAGCTCCACATGGCAGCTCACCCCAGCTTCGCAGCTGTTGAGAGAGAAGGGACAGAGTTAGTCACCACTCTCCTATGCCTGCATCTGCCAGCTTGTGTGTGTGTCCAGGCCAGGCTGCTAGAGCCATTCATAGCCTTGGTGAGACTCCTGGACTGTTTATGAAGGAAACCAAAATCCCAGGTGACCCACCAGAGAGGCTTTTGTGTGCCTTCTTGTGCCACTACTGCACCAGGAGCAGAGCTGCTGCTACCTTTTGGCACGGGTTAGGGGACTCTTTGGGGACAGAACCCACAGAACCTCAAACCACTTGGCAGTGCAAGGCTGCCTCCTTGCCCCCTCTTTCTTGTGTAGAGGACCTAAGTATAGCCTGTCATCTGGTAATGTGGAGACACACCTGCCTGGGTGTTGCACACCTGTAGCCCCCTGCACTGTATCCTGAGAGCGGGGCCTGAAGAGCTGCCCAGGAGGTGTGTGGAGGCAGGAGGCACAGGCACCTCCCAGGCTGACAAGGCCTGCTGACAAGGCCTGGGACTAAACATGGATGCTGGCTGCATTGTGCCCACATAATTTCCCCCAGATGGGCAGGCCCTCTGTAGTTATCTTGAAGCTTGCTAGGTTGCTGGGCACCTAGATCCAGCAATGCTGGGAGACGTGGGAGGCCTGGGTGAGCCCGGGCATTCCTTTCCTCCCCCATGGTCACTGACCCACGGGGCAGCACAGAGCCCATGTTGCAGTCTGTCCAGTCAGTCTTGATGTTAAGTGAATGCGAGTTTGGCAAGTGGGTCTATAGAGAATTCCTCTTCACCTGTTTTTCAGGGACACCCAGTTCTTTAGTGGGGAACTTTACATTCAAACTATACCTTGGCCCAACTAGACCTCCAGGCACAAAGTCAAAAGAGAAACAGCACCCCGAGCAGACACACTGGAAGCGAACATTTCTGTTTCCCAGAGTGCAGGGACAAAGTGAGGAAGCCAGGCTGATGGTGTTGGCACTGGTCCTGCTGCCTTGGGTCCCGCTGGGACTAAGGACTGCCCCCACTTGCTCTCCACAGCCGACTGCAGGAGTGTACTGGGCTATGGGTCACAGCAGTGAGTGAAGGGTCCTTCTGCCAGCACAGACGCACACTGGCAGTGAGGTCTGGGGGAAAGGGAGTCCTGCTCCACAGCCTCTTCCAGAGGCAGCCCCCGATCTGGTGCCAGTTACATCCTGTGTTTCTGTACATCAGCCTGTCCTCCTCCCTAGGTCAGGCACACAGGGGTCCGCTCAGCAGGTGATGCTGGAATGCATTCAGATGCTGGCATGGGAGGCCACTGAGTAAAGACCCTGCAGTCCTCGCCTGTTCTCCCAGCAGCTAGGGCAAGGCAAGGAGTGGGGCCCTGCCTAGTACTAAGTGGCCCTGACCTCCTTCAAGGACAAGTGCTTGCTATATCCTCCACCAGACAATCCCCTGCCTGCTTCATGGGGGGCTAGAAACTGGCCCTTGGAGGGTCAGTGTGCATCAACTCCTGAAGTGTGTCTCTCTGTGGTGTCTATCATTTCTGGTCACCTCCCCTGGGACCGCTCTTCTCTTCCCGTCTGTTCTGTGGCACCTCCCCTAGCACTTAGCACAGAAGGCCCGAGATAAAGGATATGTGACCCCTGGGTTTGGTGGCTACTGGTGGCACACGTTATTGGAGCCTTACCCATCAGACCACGGTGTCACAGTCCTCAGGGAAGGGTAGGTTGTCTTAGTCAGGGTTTCTATTCCTGCACAAACATCATGACCAAGAAGCAAGTTGGGGAGGAGAGGGTTTATACAGTTTACATTTCCATACTGCTGTTCATCACTAAAGGAAGTCAGGACTGGAACTCAAGCAGGTCAGGAATCAGGAGCTGATGCAGAGGCCATGGAGGGATGTTACTTACTGGCTTGCCTCCCCTGGCTTGCTCAGCCTGCTCTCTTATAGAACCCAAGACTACCAGCCCAGGGATGGCATCACCCATAAGGTGGTACCCTTCCCGCTTGATCCCTAAGTGAGAAAATGCCTTACAGGTGGATCTCATGGAGGCATTTCCTCAGCTGAAGCTCCTTTCTCTGTGATAACTCCAGCTGTGTCAAGTTGACACAAAACCAGCCAGCACAGCGGGTATTCTGTGGGCTATTAGTTGAGTGTTCTGTCCTCTCCTGGTCACTAGCCCCACCCCACCCCCGAAACCTCCATTGCTGCTGACCTGGCCTTGGTTGGCATTATAGACTCAGGCTTTATGGCAAGTCTATATGACAGGGACTATGCCCTCCAGACCTTGCATTGTAGATATATATATATTGAATAGATCTGTCCAAGAACTCGCTCTGTCCAAGGATCCTGCTCTGTTCCTCTCGCTCATGTCTATGTGACTCACATTGGTGGCAGGTCACCAGTTCTAGCCTCCTCATCCTCTGCCCCACTAAGCCAGTAGCAGTGAGTGACAGCCATCAGGCTCCTACCTTTATTACAAGTCCCTCCTTCCTCTGTGCTGTGGGCTCCAGAGGCCAGCAGCAGGCAGCATGCCGGGCCAGGGCCTGTGTCTCAGGAGCCCCAGCCAGCGATGCTCGTGAGCACCACACACAACTCCTGCCACACTTGTTTGCCTGAGTCAATTACTCACAAAGTTGCTGCCTCCCTTGGCAGGCACGGAGGCCCCTCCCTATCTGTGTTTACAGCTGGTTTCGGGAGGAGAGGCGGCACTTGGACAGCCTGCCCTCCAGATCAAGTGTGCTCACATCCTCTGCACTGTGCTGGGGCGGGGGTGGGTGGGTGGAGGAGTGTTCTGTATCTGCCCTGAAGAGCATCCAGCCCCTGGGCAGGGAGGGCCTGCAGGTTAGGTACAGGCAGCTCAGGTCCTGGGACCCGGAGCAGTTTAGTTCAGTCCTGAGTTCCATTTTCCCTTGAGGAAGTGAACTGAACAGACATTTGTCTGTAGAACTAAGGACAAAATAGTTGGACCTCTCTGAGACTCCGCCATAGAGATGCTGGCTGCTTTCACTGCAGGCCCAGGGACACACAAGGCTCTTTGAAGGCACAGTGGTGGCACAGAGCACAGAGCTGGCTTAGAATTGAAAACACCAGAGCTGGGGCAGGGGGTCCAAAGCCTCCCACACGTGCATTTCCAGATGTGCGTGCATGTGACCCGTCCGGGGCCACAAGAGCAGGGGAGAGCTACTACTTGGCAACAGTGCTGTGACCTGGCAGGACTGCTTGCCCTCCGTGACCCCCATGCAGCCTGGTGGGCACAGCAGCTGCCCGGACTGCTAATGGCCTGCAGTGAGAAGTGGGGCAGGAGATAGGGCTCAGGGCCCACACTGGGCGAGCAGCTGGGCTTTAGGGAAAGCGTCATGTGGAACAGCGTAGTGTCTGTCTGGGTAGAATTCCCTCCATGTTCATGTGCTGCCTGCAATGGCCTGGGTCTGAGAGCTGCGCTGTGCTGTTTATCCAGGCTGCATGTACCTCAGAGGTGCGTCTCGCCAGCTTGTGAGTGTGGAACACCTGATAAGCTTTGTCTAGCAGCTAGCGGGTAGCTGCTGTTCAAAATTTTCCTACTCATCAGAACTTGTATTTCAGATGAAAAAAATTAAAAAGGCAGAATCATACTTGCTGTCATTTATCTTGTAGAAGTGATATTCTTCAAGGCTTGCTATGATGTTGCTCCTGGAGATGCCCCTCCCAGCAGGCACAGCAGGGAGAGCCCAAGAGCAGAGCGGCTGGGTAGGCTGCACCAACCACGTCAGAGGCGTAGGTCTGACACTGTCACTAGAGCATCCGTCCCAGCTTCTCTGCCCTGGGAATGTCCCTGTGGCCACCTTAAGGTGTGGGCTGCGGCTTGGGGAGGAACAGCTGGGGATAGCCTAATGACAGCTGGGAGCAGCAAGCAAGGCCCCAGAACCATAGCAAGTCTCTGTGCTTGGCTGTAGAACTCTGGCCTTGGGGACCCTCAATCCAGTCAGTTCCACTTGGGGCACCCTCCAGTGGGTTCCCCCTGTTGAGGCTGTGGGCACCTAACAGTACTATCCCAGCGAGTCCAGTGGTCTCAGCCAACTGCTCTCCCTACCCACAGAAGGGAACTGAGGAGGCTGGCCCCCATAGCATGTGGGTGTGGCTGTACTCACAGGCTTCCCAGGTTCCTGTCTCCCTGCATCTTCCTTCCTGTTCCCCTTGCAGTTGGAGAAGATGGACTTCCTGTAGCCAGTGAACAATGATTTGGTTTCCACCCTCTGACCTGGGCTAGGCTGTCTTTCCAGTTAGCCAGGCCATCTGGTAATTTCCTTCCTGAGAAACTGGACCATAAACCAGTGGGGGAGGCTGGGGAGAAATCGTCTGGTGGTCTCCACAGAGCTATGCTTTGCGCCTGCCAGGGGATGCCAGTGATGGGGGAGGTTCTAGGGGGTGCCACTCTATGCAGCAACATGGAGATAGCAGAGGTGGGAGCCCAGCACTGAGACTGCCCCCAGCACATGTCACATTCTGCCTGAGAGACTGCAGTGTTCATTCATGACCCAACTTCTGGGGCCCTGCCAACTGCTGCCAGCCCCTTCAGCAGACCAGGGAGAAAACACTCCCTCTACTAAGTGCTGCCCACTGGCCCAGCCAAAGCTTAAGTGTGCTCTGTGTTGCTAGGAACACCCCACTTGACCCCCACCCGACCCCCACCTTTTGGCCATCCAACACACACACACACACACACACACACACACACACACACGTTCCTCCTGGTCCCACCAGACTCTACCCTTATCATGGCTTTCTTCCATTCCTCCTTCTGGCTGTTCCCATCCCTAAAGCCCTCCCCCACAATTCCTACCTACCCAGGTCTCCTTTGGTTCGCACAGCACACAGCACCAAGTCACACCTCTGAAGCCAACACAGCCCCTGACTGTCTCCTGTTCAGTGCCCTGTCACTCTTCCTGCTCGCTGCCAGTCTTCACTTGGCAGCTAGAGGCTCTTCCCAACCATAGCCCAATCTTGCTAAGTACCGCCAGCTCTGAGTGGCCCCCACACCATCAGTGGGGCTCTTCATTTCTTCTGACCTCTCTCGGAAGGCCCAGCCTCCTCTAGCTGTCCTGCTAGTTTCAGGCTCCACCAACTCGACATGTGTCTGTCTCCCTAGAGGAGACTGGCAGCCCGCACTCTCCTTCCCTACCCACAATCGTCATGGGAGGTGCTACCCACTCAGGATCTGGCCAACACCAGCCCCAAATTCAATCCCAACTTTGCTGGGACAGAGCCCTGAAGTCGTAGTAGGTCATCATGTCCCTCATCCTGGGCACCCCCTCACCCAAGCGTGGGGAACCTCAGCTAAGAGGACCAAGGAGCCAGGACCACACAGGCCTTAGGCTACCCAAGAAGACTGCAGTTAACAAACGTTAATGAATTCATTAATGACATAGTAATCTGCTTGCCCTCTTTCACACTTACTTTTGTTAATTACAATCATAAAAGGGTAAGGGGGTGGGGTAGATCAGTTGGTAAAGCGCTGGCTGTGCAAACATGAGCACCTGATCCAGCATTTGTAGAAACTGGAGGAGACTGTGTGTGTCGGTAACCGTAGCACTGGGGAGGCAGAGACAGGCAGATCCCCAGAGCTTGCCGACCAGCCCCCATCAGCCCATAGATGATTGATCGCTGAGCTCCAGCTTCGAAAATGAACAGAGAACTATGGAAGGGGATATGGAAGATGTGGGTTCTCTCTCTCTCTCTCTCTCTCTCTCTCTCTCTCTCTCTCTCACACACACACACACACACACACACACACACACACAACCTCAGGAGAAGGCTCTTCAGGTTCCAGCATGTCAAGGCAGCAGAAGACCAAGGAAAGGTCGAGGAGGCCAGTCTCACGGGAGCAGGGGGACAACTGTGGCTTTGTGTGAGAGCAGAGATAGTCCTCACTCAGCTGAACCCCTCAGCTGGTGGCTTCTCAGTCTCTCCTCCATCCCACAAAGCAACAAAGGGAGGGGCAGGGCACAGGTGTCATGAAGGACCGAGATCAAGACAAGGAGGCTCTCCTTGCATGTGACAAGTCTAGATGGCACTGAGCCTTGCCGTGGGGCCTGAGCGAGGTGTCGATAGAAGACTGGAGGGAATGACAGCGGGTACAAAGACAGTCCCTCACCCCAGCCAGGGTGGCAGCTCAGAATAGCCACCAGGGAAGAACTTGGGGCTCCGCATTCCTGTTTCCTGCCCAAGCTGCCTTTCTGACTCTGGGATGACCTCAGCCAACCTGTTCATCACCCTTCCAAGCCTGACTGAAAGGCCGGGTAATGAGCACCGCCTCCATCCTGGTGGGGTGAGGCCTAATTAGTACCTGGGGCTGAGCAGGCTGGTGGGCACATAGTGGTAGTTCTCTCTCCCTCAGACACCACCCTTGGCATTCTGAGGACTTGGCTGTGGGTCTCCTTCATGCTCAGTGCCCTCCAAGGTAGAAGGCAAGGATGCATCATTGGCCCCCTTAGCAAAAGGGAAGATTCAACCCATGCACATACCCCATCGTTCTGGGCCATCCAGGAGGACTGAAGAAAGTAAGCCTCGCCTGGCTCCCAGACCACCGAGGCCTGCGAGACAGGGTCCTCGGCAAGAACAGAACGATACTCAGATGGCTCGGCGTTCCTAAGAAGTAGCCGTCCAGGGCAGGAGTTTCCCATCTCGCGCTAGGACCTGAGGACATAACTTTGGGGTCTTGGGTTCTGTGGAGACTAGGTAGCCCAGGCCGGCCTCGGGCTGTGAGTCTCCTGCTACAGCTGCCCAGGTACTGGGATTCCAAGTGTGTCCATTATATCTGGCTCACGCTAGGACAATCTCAACGCCTCTGCCCAGAGCACTCTGTGTCACTATGCTGCCAAGCAACAGGTCCCACTCAGCACTAGGTTCAGGCAGGCCTGAGGGGAACAATACCCTGTGAGGTGACCAGCAGGTTCCCATGCTACAGGCCAGAGGACTGGGGTCTTGAGCATCAGAGAACCAACAGTGTGGGTGCTCTTTTCCTCAACCATGGCAAGGGTCAAGTTGGGAGTGGCCACTGGGCCTGAAAGATAGACTGGGATGGGGACAGGTAAGCAGCGGGCGCTGTCCCCACAGGGAACCTAGGATGTCCCAGGCACGGCTGTGCTAGTGTGCAATAGAGGGTTCTTTTGTTGTTGTTACTGTTTTTTTTTTTTTTAAACTTCTTTGGTATTTTTTTTTTTTTTATTCTATGTAAAAGTACACTGTAGCTGTCTTCAGACACTCCAGAAGAGGGTGCCAGATCTCGTTACAGATGGTTGTGAGCCACCATGTGGTTGCTGGGATTTGAACTCCAGACCTTCGGAAGAGCAGTCGGGTGCTCTTACCCACTGAGCCATCTCACCAGCTGTTGTTACTGTTTTAAACAGGGTTTTAGTCTGAAGGCCAGGCATGCCTTGAATTCATGATCCCCCTGCCTCAGCCTCCTGCAAGCTGGGATTACAGGCATAAGCCACTATGCCAAGCCCTAAATAGCATCCTTACCTACAGGTACTGATGACACCTGTGGCCCCACCATACGCTGCACGCAGGAAGGAGAGTTGAAATGTGAGCCTGGGCTCCGAGCTCTTAGAAAGCTCAACCCCCGTGCCTGTGACAGACAAGCACAGGGGCTGAGGCTTGCCTACTGGCCCTTCTGCCTGAATAGACAGATCACTGCCATCCTGCCCCTCAGTTTCCCCAGATGTAGACTAGGAAACTCCCCCAAGCATGTGTGTCCGGGGTAAGACACCAAGAGTGTTTGCTAAGCCCGGAAGCACTGGGCACAGAGCTCTAGTCTTTTCCCCTAGCTGTCATCAGAGCAGCAGAAGCTGGTCTGTGACCTTTCGCTCAGACTCTGTGTCAACTGACACATGGGAAGAGGAGAATGAGGGAGGATGGGCATGAGAGCACATGGGCCCAGGAGACTCTCTGCATGTGAGCCGTCAAGGGGAGGGGTGCAGTGAGGCCACAAGGGCAAATGTCAAGACCTTCTAGAATTCACTCTGGGAACCATGGCCATCAGGCGGCAGAGGCTCTGGCTTGGGGCGTGAGGATGATCTAGTGAGCGCCCTGGTGTTTCTCTAGTATTAAACTACAGGGGAAACAATCGGCTCCACTGCCCTGCACTCACTGCCTTCCAAGGAATGTGGAATTGGGAAGGGAAGTAGCTGTGGGGGGGGGGTCCGCTCATAACTTAAAATTCTTGCAGCCCTGTGCCACTTGGACCCCTCATGGGGCTCCCTGCTCCTGGTCACAACTGTCAAGGACAAGAGTCCATTCTCAGACTGGGCTGTCGAAGCATTTAGAGATGAGCAAGGATGAGACGCTGACTTTTTAAAATTGTATGCCATATTTAAATCAACTCTGCTAGTGGATTTCTCTAGCAAAAACACGGCCACATAGACTGGGTGGCCAGAAGTAGCCTGGAGGGAACAGCCCCCAGACAATGCTGGTAGACCCAGACCCTCCTGTTCCTACATGGCTGGAGCAGACTCACACAACACTCCGTATTTCATTTCTTGTCTGTTAATCAGGAATTCCATCCTCTGTTGTTTAGGGGCACAAGCTAGTTATCCTACCTACTACTGGGGCAGGAAGAGTTCAAGTTCAAACTCAGCCTGGGCTGCAGAGTAATAATACAAGACCAGCCTGGGCAACTTGGAAGAGACCCTGCCTCAAAGTAAACAGAGGGCGGAGGACGTGGCTTAGCAGGAGAGCATCTGCCTAGAATCCCCCACTGAGGGGCTGAGGGCGTCTCCACAGTAAGCCACTTGCCTTCCATGCTCAATGAGGTCCCGCATTCCATACCTAATACCATTAAAAAGAGAGGGAGGGCCGGGCAGTGGTGGCGCACGCCTTTAACCCCAGCACTTGGGAGGCAGAGGCAGGCAGATTTCTGAGTTCGAGGCCAGCCTGGTCTACAGAGTGAGTTCCAGGACAGCCAGGGCTACACAGAGAAACCCTGTCTCAAAAACAAACAAACAAAAAAAGAGGTGAGGAGGAAAAAAAAAAAAACACCTCTGGCTTTCATTACAAGTCCTGGCCTACCTAGGTCCTTGCTCCCTGTTGGTCTGGTAGACCTTTGGGAACACCTCTCTGCACCTCTCTGACCTCGGGCCCTCAGCTAGGCACTGGATGACACCATCTCCCATCTTATTTTGTGGAGCCTCTGCAGATGGGGAGGCTCCCATGCTCTCCCCCAGTGCCTGGCTGGAGATATGTAAATGAAAAGACAGCAGAAACTGGACATGGTGCCCCTGGTACCGGACTGCAGTCATGCCCTGACTCCTTCGACATTCGGATTAATATGCAAACAGTCACAGAGGGCCATCTGCTGCTCTAGGCCTGCTGGATTGCTATAAGGGGGCCTGCTTGCTGTGCACCAGGAGACTAAACTTTGGCTGCATGTTTTAAAATTAAGTGCTTCAAAAATGACTTCTAGATGTTTATTTCCCTTTGTAGTGATGATCAGAAGCCTTGGCAAGCAACACTCAGCCGTAGGACCTCACAGCTCGGGAAGGCAGAGGCTGTGGCAGGCTTTTTGCGCACGTAGATTGCGCAGGCTGATTCCTGTAACCGCCCCTGCCTTCCTGGCCTGTGATAAGAAAGCTGAATGACGTACATGAGTGGTTTGGATTCTCAGAGCCTCTTGCTATCCCCAGTTCACACTGCAGAGGAAGGAGTGCGGCCAGGCGGTCTGCTTCAGGTCCATTGAGCAGAGCAGCCTATCTCTGTGCAGAGGAGCAAGCTTGGGCCAGGCAGCTTGCTTAGATACAACATAAAAACAGCGCCCTGTCTCTCTCGCTGCAGGAGAGCTGGGTGGGGGATAGAGAGGCTGAGACCAAATTACTTTCTGCCTCAGAGCAGGCAGGTTGCCTAGATGGGACCCTGGGCTGCTTTGTTCCCTGGAGGAAGAGAGAACTTATTCTTCTGCTCACAGTTTACTAGTTAACTTGGATTTCTTTCCCTGACTAACACAGTTTGAGGCCTGTAGCCTCAACTACAGACACAACACCGGGAGGAGGTAGTGGGAAATAAGCAACAACTACAACAACAAAAATAGATAAATAGAGGCGTCCTCAGAACAAGGAGCAAACTCAGAACAGATAGTCTCCATTTCAGTCACCGGGTAGGCGTGCACCCCCATCTGGGCTCCTGATAACCTCAGCTTTTAAAAAAACCTGGGTGTGGCTTCACCTGCAGGGAAGTGCTCAAAGCCACAGATCTTATCGTGGCTCTGGTGGTTATTTTTACTCATCTTGTCACATTTGCTCCCATCACAACAATCCTCTGCTGGCTTTACTGTGCTACTAATTCAAATGGGGAAACTCCTGTATGAAAGGGCCCCCAGGGTGGACATTGGGGCCATGTCTCTCTGTAAACCACGTCTCTCTACTAACCGAGTCTCTCTGCAAACCGAGTCCTCTCTGCTTTTTGAAGCCTCTGTGGTGCTTGGAGTTCTGGGCCGGGGCCTTTGAGAGCTCAGAGACACATGTGACCCAGTGCTGGCCAGCCAGACTTGTAGGTTGAACTGTCCAGCTGCTGGGTCAGGACAGCTCGAGCCGCAGGGAAGCTAAGAGGCTGCAGGCAGGAGCAAGTAACTAGGGCAGGTTAAGGAAAACAGAAGCCTCACTTGTGAGCACAGATCTCACTCCCCCAGAGGCTTGGCTTCATGTCTCAGTATGTTTGGGTCATTAAAGGAGGGAATTACGCTAGGACATTGTGGGGTAAGTAAGGAGAGAATGCCTAGGGAGCTACAAGCGTCTCCTCCAGCCTGTGAGCCACACAGGCATCCCCTCCCAACTACACATCCTGACCTAAATCCCCATGTATCCTCACATTAGGTTTAGGTGGATGTGTCTCAACTTTCTTCATGATCCCATTCAAGAGTCACGGGGACACTGAGTCTATTCTGATACACTGTACCCTGGGAGCGACCAGAGGTTCTAGTTTGGAAATCTGGACCTTGTGGTTGTTCTTCAAAGACCTACATGGCAGGTTAAGGATAATGTGACCGTACCCTTGGTGTAATTATTATTAGTGTCTCCTTGCACTCACAGAGATAGTGCCTGGTCCCCTAGGGGTGGAGTGGCCTCAGGACACGTCCAGAGGCGTTTCAATAGGATTAATTTATAGTTCTTTAAAGCTAGCTTAACCCCAGGTTATCAGTGCCTCTGATACATGGAGGTGGACATAGATGTCAGGTTGCCGGATCTGGACGAGAATAGGAATGCAGCTCGCAAGAACATAATCACAGACTGGGGCGCGCTAAATTGGCAGGTGCTGTTCTGGACAGCGGGTACTAAGTTAGTCCTAGTCAGCAAGCCTGAGGATCGAAGAAGCTGTATCCCTTCACTTGGGGTTCTAGTTGTTGGTATTGCCTCCCCTGCCCGGTGAATGTCCAGGGCCGATGGCGCAAGTTCCGCTATCTCTACGCACGGGTTCCAAGTGTCCTGACGCTCTTAACCAGCAGAAGGGACGAAGATGGTAACCGTAGCGTCCTAGGAGAGCCCGTCCGCCTCCTCGGGCAGCAAACCCACCGCCCTCCGCGGGTTCAGGACCACACTCCCTGTCCCTGGCGCCCACCCAGCGCAGCCTGGCGCGGTCTCCTCCCGCCCGGGACGGAGCACTAGGGGCTCCCCGCCCCGGGCCCCACTCACCGCTCGCTGGGCGGCGGCCCGCGCACCGGCCGCGGGCGGGCAGCTGGGCTTGCAGGAGGCCGCGGAGCTCACGGCGCGCACGCCGCGGGGGCTGTGTACACACGTGACCCCGTCCCGCCCCCGGGGGCCGCTCGCGTGGTCCCGCCCCCGCCCGCCGAGCAACGCCGTCAGGCCCTGCCCTCTCTCCCGACCCACAGCTCCTGTGGCTCCGCCTTTTTCTTGGAACCGGTGCTTAGTTCCCGCAGGCTCCGCCCCCAGTCCGAACGGACAGTCCCCCTGGCCAGCCACGGCCGGCCCCCTTAATGCTGGAGGGCGGCGCACCTGCCCCCATTAAAGTTTGTAATTTCCACGACCTGTGCTTCCCGGGTCCTAGAGGCGTCTAAGTGGAGCTGTCCGGAGAAAACAGCTCCGACCCACTGTGTAGCTGCTGTCCAACATGAAAGTGGGAATGATGCCATTTAGAGTATTTGCCTAACAGGAAGCCCGGCGTTTAGTCCTCAACACCACATAAGCCAGGGGTAGTGGTGCGTGCATACATGTAGTCCCAACACTCAGGAGATAGAGCAGGGAGGATCAGAAGTTCAAGGCTGTCCCTGGCTACATAGTCACCTGAAGGGCATACTGGGATACATGAGATCTTGTCTTAAAAAACAAAGAGTAACAACAAAATACACACACACACACAGATAGCCTAACTGGGCATGATGGTGCCCATCTATACTCTCAGCACTCGAGGCAGAGCAAGGACTGCCATAAATCCAAGGCTGTTGTAGCTTACATAGCAAATTCTGGGCCAACTGGGGTTGCAAAGTAAGACTGTCAAAAGTGGGGGGGAGGGTCCTGGAGTTGTCGGCCCAATTGCAAGCAGGAGGACCTATGTTTGATCCCTCAGAACCCATGTCAGAAAGGTTGAGTGTGGTAGCATGTGCTTGTAATGCTAGGGAGGTGGCAGGCGCTGGGGCCCCTTGGCCAGCCTATCTTTCACATTTCAGGCCACCAACCACCCCAACCTCACCCCCAAAAAGCCAACCCTGTCTTATAAAAACAAGGTGGACAGCACCTGAGGAATGATGGCCAAGGTGGACCTCTGGGCTCCACAGGCACATAATCTAAAATGAAAGTAAACCATAAATAAATAACCCTCAGGATCCCTGGTGAGACTCTCTGAAGTGTCAGGGTTCCCGGGCCTTCCAGAGGGTTCCTGTGAGCTTCACTCACAACTGGGGAGTGCTGCTGGTTAACCGAGCACCCTCCTAGTGCTCTGCACCACCCGAAGCACAGCACAGATGTTCAGAGCCAGGGCCCCAGCCGTCAACTCGGCTGCGGGCGGTCCTCCCATTGAGCAGGCATGTCCCCAAGCTAGACGTCTTGGACATGGTAGGGTGTGTGAATTGCTGTCTGACCTCGTGCTCTGAGGTTGATATTTGAAAAATCCCACAGAGCTGGCCTCCCTTGTGCTGCAGGGAGGGCTGCAGGGAGGGCTCCTAAGGGTCAGGCATGGCCCCTGCTCAGGCCTCCTTCGGGCCGTGTACTGTACGCAGTGGTCACGAGTCTCAGCTCACGCAGCAGCCCAGTGCCCTGCTGAGGCCAAGCACCATGGAAACGCCCGGAACTTCCCTTCCCGGGCCACATTCTTGGGACTTGGCAGGTCTTCCTGGCTGTTCTGGAGTGGCAGTCGATAAGATCAGCTGCATTCCACAAGGGTACTTCGAAATGCTGGGCAGGAACTAGAGAGTGGCCCTGTTTCCCCGAGCCGTGCATTTGTCTTTCGGGGGTTTGGGGTGGTGGTGGGGTTACATCTGTCCTCATCAGTTCCCCCTCTTCTCCACTTTCTCTTGTGCATTTGAGCGTTGTTGGGTAGGTTGGAATCTAGGGGACATTGGCCAGGAGCAGGGAATATGTTTAAGTTAATTATTAGTTTTTGATGGGGGCTAGGGGCTGTAGCTAAGTTGGTAGAACTCTTACTTAACGTGCATAAAGCCTAGAACCCATCCCCAGCACCACATAAACAACGTATGGCGGTGGATGCCTGCAGTCCCAGCACATAGGAGGCGGGAGGATCAAGAACTCAAGGCCAGCCTTGCCTTTAGAGCAGTTTTAAAGCTAGCCTGATCTCCATGAGGTTTTCTCTCAATAAATAAATTACTTTATTTGTAGAGTTACATGAATATAATCTCTTGCCACTGAGAACCTAGCATATTGCAGACATCATTTTATTTTATTTCTGACACAGTATCTTACCCAGACTAGCCTTGAATTTGCGATCCTCCTTTGAGTCTTCCAAGTGTTGGAATGACAGAAAAGAGCCATCTCACTGATCGCCCAAATATGGAAAGGTGGCCACGTTGAGCTGGGGTGGGGCAGGTGGTCTGAGTTCACTTGAAGCTGTGGTTCCTGTGTGGTGAGCCACAGGTCATCTCTGTCAGCACAGGTTCCGGTGCCCTTTCTGGTACCCTTCCCATCCCTTCTCATCAGTCAGTTACCCTGACTGCCCGCCAGGGCCTTTCCTGTCCTCGGTGGAAACAGATCTTCCCCCTAGTAACACGAGAAGAGCCAGGCTTCATCTCCAGCTGCAGCTAGGCCTTCCGGCCTCCAGATGATCCCGATGTCATTTTCAGTTGCTCTTAGCAGAGGACAGCCTGGCAGGCAGTGACACAGTTCACACTCAGAAGATCTCATCACGGTCTTCTGTTGGTGACAAGCTGGAGTATCCAGGACTATTGACTAACAGAGCATCTTCCCTAACTAAAGTCCCCTCTCGGGGCCCTAGCCACAGGCATGTGAGCAGTTGCCCTTAGGAAGGCTCCAGAAGCAATAGGAATTGCCTGCACGTGTGGGAGCAATCAGACGAGTGGACCTGCCAGGCTACACCAAGCCCCTAGTCTTTTCTGTGGCCCTGGGAACCCTGCTCCCCACAGCCTCACCTTCACCCTCTCTAGCCTGAGACTTGAGGAGTTCTTGTGTCAGAACAAGCCTGCCATAGCCCTGCTGGTACTCTGAGCCTTACGCAGATCACCTCGGGCACGAACGGTGGCAGCTGAAGAGACGGGAAGGAGAAGGAGGTGGTTTTCCGGCTGGCAAGTGCTAAAAATAGAGACGCATGAGTCTGAATTCCTCCCCCCCCCCAATATCCTGTCCTCTCTTAGCCTCTGTGCCAGAGATACTGTTCCCCACCCACCAGGGCCACTCTCACTGCTGACTAGGTAGGAGGCAAAGAGACGTGACGCCACCATAGCACAGCACAGACACTGTGTCCTCACCTGGGGGTGTGACACCTCCAGGTCCCAGTTGTCATCATGTGCCTCTGCCTGATACACAGACCCACAAGGGGTCACCTTTGCTGCCTGAGCCATCACTTAGAACCATTCTACTGCTCTGAGTGAAAGGGGACATTCTAGCTGAGAGTCACAAAGCAGAGGAAGGACTACAGTCAATGAAAAACACACAGGGCTGCAGGCTAGCCCACTTCAGCACCGCATCCTGGAAAAAAGGTGGAGCTTTCAGAGGCCACCAAGGGCCCATGAAACAGTGTGTAGGAAGCCCCGCTCCTGTGAATAGTGTCCGTGGCTGGAGTTGGCCTTCAGGCATAACAGGGCTGGTCTTCTGGGTTGACCCCAGTGAAACAGGCACTCGCTTCTCGATAGACAGGTGCGGTCTTAATGCTGCAAAAATCCTAACACTAATGGCGCTAAGGATAAGCTCTTTAAATCTAGTAAGATGTTCATTTCCCCGTATTAACAAATATTCTGAGGGATGGGCAGTGAGACCCCATTCCTGGTGCTGCTGGGCTCTCCCTTGCTTGCCAGGCTGTCTTGAGCAGAGGAACTGTCAGTCAGGTGAGCCTAGTGAATGACCCTTCAGGCAGCAGCTGGTTTAACTCTTTGATGATATGATGGAAGCTGATTGCTCTAGGCTCCTGAAGGCAGGACTGCTGCAAACACCTTGGACCAGACTCTGCTATCACAAGTGTGTGTACTCAAGATGAAACCATTTGCCCTTTAGCCAGTGGGCGGGCGCTTCCTCTATGCCTAGCAGAGGGACTTCAGAACCTAATTGGGAAGAGATGAGCCTGTGATTGGTGGAAATAGAAGCCCTCATTTGCACACTAGGTTTTCTGTGATTGGGGCCAATACCCTTTTCTATATAAGCAGGCTAGTCATTCAGCTAGGAGACAGCTGCTCCCATAATGCTGTGGTATTGGCAAGCTTAGTGGTGGCGCACACCTTTAATCCCAGCACTTAGAGGCAGAGGCAAGCATATCTCTGTTTAAGGACAGCCAGGGCCACACAGAGAAACTTTGTCTTGCATCACCCCAACCCTTCCCACTTCCATCCCCTGGCAAACAAAATGCTGGCAAGGGACTGGGGATGTGGCTCAGTGGATAAAATGTTTGTTGTACAAATGTGAGAACCAAAGTTCAGATCCCCATTGATCACTAAGTGTGGCCTAGTGAGCATGCCTGTAATTCCAATTAAGAATGTGGAGATGGGGCTGAGAGATGGCTCGGTGGTTAAGAGCACTGACTGCTCTTCCAGAGGTCCTGAGTTCAAATCCCAGCAACCACATGGTGGCTCACAACCGATCATTCATTGCACCGATCATTCATTGGCCATCGCCGGGGCTATGAGCAAGAAGAAGTGCCCCTTCCAACCTGGCTACAAGGACTGGAGGAATCTAGAATTGACTGCGGTTTAGTGAGCAGTCATCTCTATAATGATGTTCTTCAGTGTGGCTCCCTCAGGGAACCTGTGCAGTGCAAGGCAGATGGGCTGCCATGAGGGTGGCCCAGCCACAACCAAAGTGTGTGCGTGCAGTCACCTGTGAGTGCAGGCCAGAAGTTAACTCGTGTCTTTCTCAGCCTCTCCTCACCTTGTATTTTAATACTAAGTCTCTCCCTGTCCTCGTTAGAGTTGCTGTTGCTGTGATAAAACACCATGGCCAAAGCAACAGTGTTTATTTGGTTTATACTTCATCATGGAGGGGAGTCAAACAGGGCAGGCAGAGACCAAGAAGCAGAAGCTGGCCATGGAGGGAGCTGCTTACTGGCTTGCTCCCATGGTGTGCTCAACCTGCTTTCTTATAGAACCCAGGACTACCAGGATGGCACTAACCACAGTGGACTGAGCCCTCCCACATCAATAACTAATTAAGAAAATACCCAACAAGGCTTGCCTACAGCACAATCTTATGGAGACGTTTTCTCAATTGAGGCTCTCCTCTCCAATGATTCTTACTTGTGCCACGTTGGCATAAAACTAGCCAGTATACTTGCTCCTCCTGGCACTCACCAATTAGACTAGGCAGGCTGGCCAGAGAGTTCTAGGGACCTTCTTGTCCCCACCCCTATTCCCAGGATTAACAAGAGTGAGCCATGTCAGACTCTACTTGGATGCCTGGTGTGTTGGGTAGTGTTAATTGTCAGCTTGACAGCACCTAGAATCTCCTGGGAGACGGGCCTCTGGACATTCCTGTTCTGGATTATCTTGAGTATGTTAATTAATGTGAAAAGACGAGTCTTTATTTTGGGCAGGACCGTCCCGGGGCTGGGCACGTGACTGTGTAACCCGAAAGCTGAGCTTTCGTCTCTCCCTGTTTCCTGACGCCATGTCATCAGCTGCTTCAACTTCCTGGTGCCTTGACTTCTCTGCTATGGTGGACTTGGCCTTAAGCTGAGAGCCAGAATAAGCCCTTTCTCTCTTAGGTCGCCTTTGTCAGAGAATTGTATCGCAACAGGAAGAGAAACTAAGGCTCTGAGGAGCCAAACCTGGGTTCTTGTGTCTACAAGGCAAGCATCACACAAAAGCCATCTTCTGCCTCTTACAGAAGCTCCAGAGGGGTTTGCACAAAGGCTCAGCTCGCTCGCCTTGATTCTAACATCCTTCGGCAGGCTTAATGGAAGCTCGGCCCCGCTTAGTCACTCAGTTGTGTCCTGTGTGTTCAGCTTAACTGTGCTCCACTTGGCGTAGAGGCAAAAGGAATGCTAAGAGGTTGAGGCTATCTTGAGCTAAAGAGTGAGACCAGGGTCAGCAAAGAAGACTTAGCCAGTAAAGGCTCCTGGCACCAGGCCTGAATTGAACCCCAAGAACCCAGATGACAAAAGGAGAGAACCAGTTCCCTTAAATTACCCTCTGCCCTCTGAGATTCATGGCACGCGCTCTTCTGCGGTGGCATGTGCTCACCACTCCACCCACCCCCACCAAAGGAAGATCATGGGCCAGTAAGATGTCTCACTGGGTAAACATGCTTGCCACTCGACCCTGATGACCTGAGTTCAACCTCTGGAACCAAGAGGGAAATAAAAAAGCAAGAGGAAGCCAGGCGCAGTGGCACACACCTTAGGAAGCAGAGGCAGAGGCAGGTGGACTGGGAGTTCAAGGCCAACCTGGTAAATTCCAGGACAATCAGGGCTATACAGAATGATCCTGTCTCAAAGACGGGGGTGGTGGGGAGGCAGAGAGAAGACTCAGTCATTAGGAGCATTGGCTGCTCTTCCCAATACAAAGGTTCAATTCCCAGCACCCATATGTGGCTTACAACCACCTGTAACTGCAGTCCCAGAAGATTCAGTGCCCTCGTCTGGCCCTCACAGGCAGGCGCCTGGTATGCACATGTATGCACATACATGCAGGCAAACATCCACACACATGAACAAATAAATCTAAAAAGAATTTTAAAATAGGAGAGAAAAGCAAGCCAGATGTGGTGACAGGCAGCTGTAACCCTGGCACTCCTTACTTTTTATTTATTTTTATTTAAGCCCGAGTTTGAAGCAGCTTGTCTGTGTATACACCGTGTTCCACAGTGCTTGCCAGAATCCCTGGGACTGGAGTTCCAGCTGTGAGCTGCAGGGTGTGGGTGCTAGGGATTGAACCCAGAATTTGGGGAGACAGGATGTGCTCTGAATCACTGAACCATCTCTCCAGCACATAAATAATTATGTTTTTTTTTTTAAAAAGACCCTTCAAGCAGTGCTCACCCCCACCCTGCTGCACCAGGAGGAGTTGGATTCCCTGCAGCTCTCGGCATGGCTACAGACGGGTGTATTGAGAGGTGTTGTGAAATTCAATGCAGGGGTCAGGGGGAACCTGGCGGTCCCATGCCAAGTGTCCCCCTGAAAATTACACATGTGACAGACCTGGTATAAAAGAGGTTTATTTGGAAAAAGGAGTTGGGGGTGGGTCTGGAGAAGGGGTGGGGCAAGAAGAGCTACCAGGGCAGAGAGCCAGGGAGAGTACAGAGGACAGAAAGAGAGAGGAAGAGAGGCCTGCCAGGAGCACGGGGACAGGGGTAAAGAGGGAAAGAGAGAGGGAAGAGGGGCTGGGGTAGTGGGCAGTCCTCTTCTGTTGCCAGGTCACCCGCACCTGGCAGGGTGCAGATAGTGAAGGCAGCATGTGATAACTATTGCTAGGTGTCTGGGAGGAGTCTAACGGAATTGTCTGTAAGCCAGCAAGGTGTCTTGTCTTTTTCCACACCTTTAGTCAGTACGGTGGAACACACCTTAAATCCCAGCACTCAGGAGGCAGAGGCAGACAGATCTCTGAGTTCAAGGCCAGCCTGATCTTCAGAGTGAGTTCCAGGACAGCCAGAGCTACATAGTGAGACCCTGTCTTAAAAAAGAAAGCCAGGCGTGGTGGCGCATGCCTTTAATCCCAGCACTCGGGAGGCAGAGGCAGGAGGATTTCTGAGTTCGAGGCCAGCCTGGTCTACAGAGTGAGTTCCAGGACAGCCGGGGTGATACAGAGAAACCCTGTCTCGAAAAACAAAACAAAACAAAACAAAAGAAAGAAAGAAAGAAAGAAAGAAAGAAAGAAAGAAAGAAAGAAAGCCATGTAGAAAGCACTGGGTGGGGGAAGGGCTTCCTACCTCTTGGTTCATACGTTCTCCAGGGTTGTCACCCTCACCTTCTCACTAACAAAAATAACAAAAAGAATGCACCACAGACCTGCCTTCCGGCTAGTCTGATGGAAGCAGCTTCTCAGTTGCTGTTCCTTCCTCATCCTCAGGGACCCTTGCTTGTGTCAAGCTGACTAAAACCACAACTAGCCAAGCTAGCCAAAGCACAGAGGATGTTCTAGTGACTCCTCTTCTTTTACCTTTGCTATTTTCAACGTTGTATTTTGAAATACATAAGGACTTCCTGGTTGGAAAAACAGCACAGAGGTTCCTCCTAACTACCGCAGCATCCCCACTGGAGCACAGCGCTGTGTCTGTGGCCGGCCCTGATACCGCAGGTTCCCACATCGCTCCAGATATGCCAGCCCTGCTTCCCGGTAGCCCTTACAGATCATCATCTTCTCACGGCCTTGGGAGCAGACTTTCATCACATGCCCCGAGGTCCGCCTTGGTGCATCTCCATATTTCCTTCACTGCTAAGGTCAAGAGTGTGGAAGTGCAGCTTGTTCTTAACTACCAACTGTAGGTCATTTCCTACTGTCCTTCTTGTATGGGCACCTGGCAAGGTGTCTTATTCTAGTAATGACAGCACCTGGAGATTGAGGCAGAAGGATCGCTGGATTTTCCCCTCTCATTCATGCATTCATTCAGAGTGTGTGTGTGTGTGTGTGTGTGTGACCCCTCTGGAACTGGAAATGCCGTTGTTTGTGGGTTCTGGGAACCCAACCGGCCTTTTGTAAGATCAGTAAGTGCTCCCAACCCCTGGGGGCCTCTCCTAATTCCGTGTTGGGATCTATGGAATACAAGTCCGCAGCAAGCTGGAGGGTGGCTTGGCAACAGCACACGCCCCAGCCACAGCCTAGGTTATCCAAGGATGCGGCCACCCACGCCCCCTACATACAATGAGCCCCCTTGGTTCGGGCACGTGCCCCGGCAGAGGCCACGCCCACACACCGTGGGCGCAGGCGCGCCTGCGTCACTGTCCAGCCGGCTGGATCTGGTTCCGCCCCAGTCCGGACTCGCTGCTGTGAAGCGTCCTGGGTCCCGACAGTTCGCGCCAACGACTCCCGGCTGCCTTCGAGCGAGGTCAGTGCGCACCCGGGCGCGGGCGGCGCCAGGTGACCCCGAGGCATCGGTGGTGGCCTCGCTCTGTAGCCACGCGAGGTCGTCCAGGTGTCCCATCTCTCCACTCCCTGCCTGCCCACCCCTGAGCCCACAGCCTGGGCCCCCGCTCATAGTCTTTTTAGACTTTGAGCCTTAGGCTTTGAGACCGCTTGCCAGGTTAACATGCCCACCGTGAGGACCCTCCTGGGTGTCCGCGGTGTGTGCAGAGCCCTGACCCAAAAATCGCAACTTATGACTTACGTAAAAAACTGCTTGTGAACAGTGGGAGGGGCATAACAACAAACTTTATGGCACTTAATGAAGTCCCTGTGTAATGTTGATTTCATTCTTGCCTGCTCCACTAGCCTGGGTTTTTTTTCCACCTCCCAAGAGGCAGACTTTGTTGCAGGCCTTCTCAATTGCTCCCAGGTCAGCCTTTCTGCAGGAACTCCTTAAAGTCTGTGGGGAAGGTGGTATAGTTAGGGTCTGGAGGCGAGAACTTGGCAGGCTGTGCTCACAGGCTGACACTCGCAGCATCACCGGCCGGGGGCAGGAGAAATAGGATCACAGGCTGCTCAGCTAATGTGGGAGCCTGGTGGCTGATGGTCTTTGACAGTGCATAATTGTTTGGGTTTTTTTTTTTTTTTTCCTGCGAGACACCATTTTCTGCCCAGTTGGTAGCTGTTTGCACCCATACCTTGGATGACTCCCGCACTTTGCTTAATGGGCTTTTCAAGCTTTACAAGTCCGGTCTGCATTATAATAGCAAGATCAACACAAAAAAGTAGCAACTATAGAGGATCCCGTGAGTGTTGTTTGTGCCCCAGTGTTTGTTCTGGTCATCTCTGCCCTCATTGGCTCAAAGCTGTCTTCACATTTCTGCTGTTTAAAAAAAAAAAAAAAAAAGTGCAGTTTTGGATTGCTAAGGAGTCACTTTCCCAGGTGAGCAGAGACATCTGACCTTGCTTGCAGGGTGGTTGCTGGGCCCATTGTAGCAGGAGAAATGGCCTTTTCTTGGCTACAGCAAGAAAGCTTCCATGACCTTAATGTCACTTGGGGGGTCCACCAGGCAGTTTGGGATGTGTGGACACAGCTGCTCTACCAGAGGAAGCCAAAATCAAAAGCATTTTGATTACCGGCGGACTCAAATAGAATTGGGAGTGGGGCATGTGGAAACCAGACTAGAACAAGCATCTCTGGGTGGTGGGCACGCCGGGAAGTTCTAGAGAAGGGGATGTGGGTACCTGGCCCTGGCAAGAAAGAAGGCCTCCAGCTAGGGCGAAGGAGGCAGGCTGCAGCTGAAATGAGACTGAGTCTCGCTTGGCTCAGGGACGCAGCGCAGGCTCTGCACAGTGTCACAGGGTCTTGTGTCAGCAGGCTTTTCCTAGCCTGGGAACACTCAGTTATAGATGCAAGCCCCTCTCCTTCACTTCAGGGTCTCCTACTGCAGGGGTCTGATTAGAGACCTCCCTATCTCCCCCACTGCAGGGCCCTCTGCCCTGCCTGTTGGCTGCTTTCTGCCACTTCTGAGTACACCTGGGTGGGAGCTTATTGTGTGCCTCACCCCCACGCCCGTGATTCAGGTGGCAGGGGCTGACTCTGTCCTTGCTCTTGGACCAGGAGCTTCACTGACGGACAAGTTGGGCTTCGCACTTAAACTTGAGCCAGAGCTGCTGGGACCAGTTCCTGTGATCTGCAGGCAAAGTTTTATCTTCTGGAGCCAGCCCCTCAGCCTAGTCAAGGAAATCTGCACCCCTGCCCACCTGTTCAAGCTCCTGGGGTCTGTCTGCTCCTGTGTTGGAACTGGGGTCATGTGAGATAGCAGTGGTAGAGGTTAGACCTAGAAAACCCATGGAACCTTTATAACCTTGTTGGTGGGGCCAGTCAGCCTGAGTCAGGTGAGCTGAGGCCAGAGAGCCAAGAAAACCAATGTACAGTCGGGGACTCACAGCCGAGAGGCCTCGTGGTCTGTGCTGGAGTCTGTGAGAAAGTCAATTCTCTGGGCAGCCTGAGGCCAAGACTAGGTTTTAGCCTGTGTTTAACCCCCAAGTAAGTGACACAGGGTGTTTCTGCTGTGACTACAGAAGGATCTGTGGCCTGGACAGAGCCTGGGCTTGGTGGCAGTGACAACATCACCTCTGGGGATTCGTGTGTTCTGTGGCAGCTGGTGATGGCCCAGTCTCCTGTATCTCGGAGAGCATCAGATCTGCTGCTCTCTTCCGCCATTCAGGTCACTGAGGAAGCAGGGTGCTGCCTCCGTCATCTTTGTCTTTTTCAAGCATGGGGTTTAAGTAACATTTTGTGCATTTGAAAAGTCATATCTAGAAGGGGATCCCTAGGTGGGTGTGACCCTTGCCTTGGCACCAAGGTGGTGAGAGCACAGCTGTGCAAAGCTGGACGGGGTGGCCACTATCCCTGTCCTCCAGGAGCTCACGTATGCCTGCCTGTGAGCGCCTCGGCGACAGAGCCGGTGTCCACCCCTGCACTGTCCACAGACCCTTGACTGCAGACCAGGGTGCTCAGTCGCCGGCTGCTCATGCTGTGCCTTCTTGAACTCGATTGTGCAGATCTGCAGGTTGTTCCGTGGTACAGAATGGAGGGGACTCTGGTTCCTCTGTGCAGTGATGGTGATGCAAGGCACTGACCCCACCGGGGTCCTAATCATCTTAACCTACGCAGACACTGAGGGGGGGAGGGGAGGGGAGCCAGGGAGAGAGCCTTCCAGGTCTCTCCCTCTGTGTGTGACCTATGGCCTGGCAGTTGGTGTCCCTGGGTCCCTTCTACATCCACTGTGTTTCAGTAATTACCTCCAAATAGAAAGCTTCCTTTAAAACAAACCCTCTCCCCTCTCTCCATCATTTTGTTGTGCTTTTGCTATGTCTTCTGGAAATCCTGCTGCTGAGTGAGTGCATGGCCGGGCAGCAGTCTGCTGATTCCTGCTGCTGAGTGAGTGCATGGCCAGGCAGCAGTCTGCTGATTCCTGCTGCTGAGTGAGTGCATGGCCGCCGGGCAGCAGTCTGCTGAGGTGTGTGAACTGGAATGGGCTCTCAACTCAAGGTTGAACACCTCTGTGGGACCCTGGACTCGGGTTGACTCCAACTGAATGGAGGAAGGGTGATTCCGGGCTGGGGAGTGAGAACAGAGTCCACTGGCCTTGGCACCCAGCTTGTCAGCCTCTGCAAGCTTCCCCCCTCCCAAACATCGCTGTCACTTGTAGGCCATTCCCAATGTCTGGGGAACAAGTATAGGGGGTGATAGGGACCAAAGACCATGCCCCAGCCTTGGAGGCACCACCTGGGTATGTGATAGACAGAAGGCCAGGTGCCGGGCTCCCTCGGCCATCTGCTGTGCCCTTGGGACTCTGTCCTGTGTGAAGCGGGTCAAATGACTGGATTCCCTGCCACTCAGCTGCGCCCCTAGTACAGCTGCTCTGGTCACATGATGGGGTGGGGACAACAGAGGGTCCTTCTACCCTCACCTGTGTTCATCCTTACACCTGACTCAGTCATTCCAAGAAAGAGGGCCCTACAGAGCTGTGTATCTGGCACTGGCTACCAGGCCCTCTACTGCCAAGGCCTATAACTAACCTTTGAGGGGTTTTTATTTATGTTTGAGACAGACTTGCTAAGCTCAAGCTAGCCTTGGACTCTCAATCCTCAGGACATATTCACCAACCACCTCCATAATTCCAAGAACGTTTGAACAAGATGTTTTTGAGCCCACTGGATGCTCAAAAACATTGGGCATTGACTGCCTCCCCAGGACAGCACAAATCCCTATTAAAAGAATATACTCAGCCGGGCGTGGTGGCGCACGCCTTTAATCCCAGCACTCGGGAGGCAGAGGCAGGTGGATTTCTGAGTTCGAGGCCAGCCTGGTCTACAAAGTGAGTTCCAGGACAGCCAGGGCTATACAGAGAAACCCTGTCTCAAAAATCCAAAAAAAAAAAGAATATACTCCAGTCACACTGCCCCAGCACAGGTGACGCCCTGGCCAGGGCCAGCAGCTCCTTCTTCTAGCTGTGTGGAGAGGGAGAACATCTCTTTGCCCTGTGAACTTCATTTGGGAAGGACAGTGGGCCCTTGCCCTTCCTCCTACACAGAAGGCCTCTTTGACCCCCATAGAACCCAAGGGAGGGGCAATGGTGGGGTACCTGAAGCTGGGGTTTGCTGTAGCACCCACCTTTGTGTGCCTCCTCAGCGCCTGAGGCTTCAAAAACAGTAAGGTTCAGCCAGGGCTTCCTGACTAAACCTGGAACAAACAAGAGAAGCAGGCCCACGCAGTTGCCCTGGTTCAAGGCTGGTCCTGGCTTTACACACCACCTGGTGAGGGCAAGGGAGAAAGTGCCGCCTGGAGTCTTTGAGCTGGCAGAAAACACCAACTCACCAGGATGCCCCTGCTTACAGATGGTAGAGGTAAGCCTCCTCACTGGCAACAGGCACAAGCAGGCCAGACTCCCGTTACCAGTGTGGCTCGGAATGGCTGGCCAGGACTCGTCTTGCCCAGAACTCAGGGAGCCTGAGGCAAGATTGCCCTAAGGGGACACTCGCCTGGGCTTTATAATTCCAGGTCAGCTTGCCAGCTAACCTACACACACACAGCATGCTGTTCAGAAGACAGACGGACTGGGATATCTTAGCTGTGGAAAAAGTCATGTGCTTGGGACCTGTGCTCAATTCTGAGAGCTCTGAGTCATGGGGACAGCGAGGAGGACACTACTCTTGGGCTAGGGCTGTGCCCTGTCATGGACACCAAGGCTGTTGGGGGATGGTCCAGTTTTCTTCTCAGTCTCCAGAGTCACCCAGCAAGCCTTGCCTGTCAGCATGGGACAGAGGCTGCCTGCTCCGCCAGCCCTGGATCAGTGTAAACCATGAGTGGTGATGGAGGTGTGGGTGGAGGAACCCTCAGGCTGTGCCATTTGGGAGACTGCTGATTGCTGCACTGTCCCCAAAGTGTCAGCCTTCCTTGGCTTTGGTAGGGACAGCAAAGAGCTGAGCCCACCATCCATACAAGGACCCTCCGTGGGTGTAGCATTTGCTCAGGCCAGTGTGCATGTTTTATATGCATGTCCGAATGAGCATTACATTCGGAAGAGGACTTTGGACCCTCTGGAGCTACAATTACAAATGATTGAGAGCCACCATGTGAGTGCTGAGAACCAAACCCAGGTCCTCTGTAAGAGCAACAAGTGCTCTAACCCACCGAGCTATCTCCACGTGTGTGCCACACCGTACCTCTCTTTTAAAAAAGAGGGGAAAAAGAGGGCAGCTCTAATCCTGGGACTCCAGAGGCTACAGAGACAGGAGAAGTGCCAGCCTGGGCAATGTACCAAGTTCCTCTTTGAAAACCAGGGGGCTGGAAAGATGGGGTCTCAGTTTAGAGCACTTGTCCCTCTTCCAGAGGATCCAGTTTCAACACCAGTACCCACGTGATCAAAAACCATCCCGTTCTCCAATAACTCCAGTTTCAGGGGACCTGATACCCACTTCTGACATCAGAGGGTACCAGGCACACACATATATGTGGGCAGAATACCTATGCACATAAGTAAATATTTTAAAAAGTAACAACAACAAAAAAGAAACAGGAGGTGGAGAGATGGCTGTCAGTCCAGCACTTGCCCGACAAACATGAGGACCTGAGTCAGATCCCATGAGAGTACCCTGAAAGCTGACTGTGGCGGTGTGTGTTTGGAATCCCACCACCAATACAGTGGTACTAGGATAGGCAGGTGTTCCACCTTGCCTGGGTTATGCCATGCTGGGGCTAGAATCCAGTGTCTGCATGCTAGGCAAACACTGTACCAACTGAGCCCCAGCCCCAGCTCCCATTGCCTAACTTCGATGTGTCCTTTCTCTCTGTCAAATCCCAAATGACAGACAGTGATGGCACTGGGATGTGGTTTCTTCAGTGGCTACAGATAGAGACCTCCCTCTACAGTCTCCACAAGGGCCAACATGATCCCCCTCAGAGATCCAGTGGAAAGAGTGGAAAGGCAGTGTTAGGTTTTGGGGTGGGAGGCATTTCAGGGAAACACTGTGATCGGTCACTGTAGAGCAGTGGTTTTCAACCTGCCTTCCTGATGCTGCAGTCCTTTGATACAGTTCCTCATGTTGTGGTGACCCCACCACCAGAAAATTACTTTGATTAATACTTCCTAACTGTAGTTTTGCTACTATCGTGAACTGTAATGTGACTAGCGGGGAGGGGGGTTCCCGTTGGTTTTGGGGGGTTGTGACCCACAGGTTGAGAACTGCTGTTGGATTAAAAGAGTTGCTGACATCATGAGCAAGCAGGCAAAGGCTTGGTGGATCCTCCAAGAGTTCAAACCCAGTGCCAGAGACAGCATGGTGGGGGTCTCTGAAGAGAGAAATCGGAGTCCATTTAGCAGAAGTGGGGATCTATTCTTGTAGTTTCTGAAGATGGGGGAAGTTGCATAACAGAGTCTGCCATGTGGCTCATTCCCAGGCAGGGGCAGGGACTCAGTTCCCCATGTGAGAGATTCCAGCACCTGGGATTGCCTACTGACCTGACCAGGGCCTCATGCACTCAGTCAGCCCCCCCTCCCCTCTCTCTCTCTCCCCCTCCCTCCCTCTCCCTCCCTCCCTCCCTCTCCCTCCCTCCCCTCTCTCTCCCTCTCTCTCCCTCTCCCCCTCCTTCTCCCTCCCCCTCCCTCCCCCACTCCCTTTCCCTCTCTCCCTCCCCCTCCCCTCCCTCTCCTCTCTCTCTCTCTCTCTCTCTCTCTCACACACACACACACACACACACACACACACACACACACACACACACAGTTGGGTTCCTGCAGTATCTGTGCTGGCCTCAACAGAGACTGAATTCCACGATTATGATCTTGGTAGCACCTTGTCTCTCTTGTACCAACTCGATCCAGGAACCATGGCTCTCCTTCCTGGAGGGCACACAGGCTGCAGAGCCCCAGGAGACTTCAGCCAGTCCTCAGAGCTTGTAGTGTGCATGATAGGCCTCTCAGCAGGTGTCTGCAGACAGCATCATTAGACCCTAAGACCAGGATCCTGGCCTGGGGTTGCTGAGGTCATGTCTTGTAGACAGTGGGAGGCTAATACCCCCCTCCCCAGATCATCATCTCACTACTCCACTGCCCTGTCTTCTCCCTTGATGGACCTTGGCCCTGGTGGCTCTGTGCACCCCCACACACATGGTTGTGGGGTCAGAGGCGGGCCTGCCAGCCCCGGGGGTGGGGGTGGGGTGGTGTAGGGTGGCTGTCTGCTTTTTTTCCCCATTGCTGCAGTTTATACAAACACTCAGCCACACAGCCTCTGGGACTTGGCCAGAGCTAGTCAGGGCTGGTAGCCAGGGCAACCAGACTCCCCTTCTATCCCTGGGCCTAAGTTAACCCCCCAAACTCCTTTCCTTGTCCCCAGAGGGCCCTCAGGCACCCTGCCCAGGATGCTTCCTCAAATTGGGACCTCTCCAGCTGGGGAAATACAGGGTGACTGTGAGGGAGGGAAGCAAGCGTTTGTCTTGGGCCTCACGAGGAGGCTGCCTTGCGGAGGAGGAGGGTGTTCTAATGTAGCCTCTAGAGCCCCCATGGCCAGCTCCTCTGTGGACTGAGGAGGGACTGCCCTTATCTGAGCAGTCATGGGTGTCAGGTGACTGAATTGTGGGTAAGGCTTCCCTGGCAGGAGGGAGCGCTTCTGTTTGCTGTATCTTGTTCCTCTGCCCTGGGGCTGGAACTGATGGGAACCTGGAATCAGGGGGAGCTCACCCTTCCTGGAAAGGCTCGGTGGCGTGCTTGGGTTCCTCACCATGTCCCCACACCCTTTCCGGGTTTCCAGCTACATCGGAATCAACACTGGTTCTGCTTTTTCCAGGAAAGACAAAGTGGGCTGACCGTGCTGGCCCTGCTAAACGCCTCCCTCCGTGGTGCTGTCCTCCACTTTGCTCCTCTGAGAGGGAGGGAGAGGGCAGGTTGTGGGCTTCCTGGGCAAGATGCCTCCAGAAGTGGTGCTTCCCAAGGCCAGAGCCCCACCATAGCCGAGGTCCCACTCTACAGGGTCTTCACTGAGAGGTGTCCCTAGCAATGGAGACCATGTCAGCCCCCACCTGGGTCTTCAGGACTGGCTAGAGCCAACAGCCAAGAACTGTTCCAGAAAAGAACAGACAAGATGTCCATGGGGCTGCTGCCCTCTGATGGCTACTGTGGGTACTGCACAAGGCTCAGGAAACCATGAAGGAATGGGACTGTGGTCCGTCCACTTGAAACCTGTCAGGTAGATCAGCACCTGAGCTGTGAATAGAAGGGTAGGTGGGCAGTGTTTTGTCTTAGAGCCATACCCACGCCCAGCTTGACAGCCTGTCCTTGTCTTTCAGGTGCAGGAGGCCAGCCCTGAGTTGTCCCCAGAGGAGAGGAGAGTCTTGGAAAGGAAACTAAAGAAGGAACGGAAGAAGGAAGAGAAGAAGAGGCTGAGGGAGGCGGGCATCGCTGCTACACAGACTGCCAAGGTTCAGACGCTGCCAGCCAAGCCCTCGGCTGCCACCCTGGCCCTGGAGTACCTCCAAGGGTAAGCACTATTGTGCTGAATCCAGTACATCCTGCCACTGCCCGTGGCACCGGGTAGAAGCTGGTCCATTGTAGCAGGGGTGAGAGTGGTCCAGCCCAGGTACTGGGGAGGCCCCTGCCTGCCCAGCTCTGTATCCACAGAGCTGCCTGCAAGCACATCTCCTCTTCTCTTTACCCTGTGGAGGGAGGTGTCCTGTGGCTACTGTGTGTCCACACGCACCCCACTCATGACTGAGCACTGAGGACAGGCATTCTAGGTGGCATGATGATCCAGCCCTAAACCACAGGAGACTGCAGACTGTGACAAACCTTTAGCTAGGGCTCTTCCTAGGTGTTTTGTTTTTAAGATTTCTTTTGGAGCTAGAGAGATGGCTCAATGGTTAAGAACACTGGCTGTTCTCCCAGAGGATCAGGGTTCAATTCCCAGCATCCACATGGCAGCTCACAACTGTCTGTAACTCCAGTTCCATGGGATTTGATGCCCTCTTCTGGCCTCAGCAGGCACAGTTAAGAATAACTAAAAATATTTAAAGCAAAAAAAAAAAAAAAAGAAAACAAAAATATTTTTAGACAGGGTTTCTCTGTATAGCTCTGGCTGTCCTGGAACTCACAGGCTGGCCTCGAACTCAGAAATCCGCCTGCCTCTGCCTCCCAAGTGCTGGGATTAAAGGCGTGCACCACCACACCCAGCGGGGGGAAAAATGCTTTTAAGATTTATTTTATTTTACTTATGCTTTTTTTTGTTTTGTTTTTTTAAGATTTATTTATTTATTTATTTATTATATGTAAGTGCACTATAGCTGTCTTCAGACACTCCAGAAGAGGGCATCAGATCTCATTATCTCATTACAGATGATTTTGAGCCACCATGTGGTTGCTGGGATTTGAACTCAGGACCTTCGGAAGAACAGTCAGTGCTCTTAACCACTGAGCCATCTCTCCAGCCCTACTTATTGGTTTTATGAGACAGGGTTTTTCTGTGTAGCCCTGGCTGTCCTAGAACTTGCTCTGTAGGCCAGGCTGGCCTCAAACTCAGAGATCTGTCTGCCTCTGCCTCACAGAGTGCTGGGATCAAAGATGTATGCCATCATACCAGGCAACTTTATTTTTAATTCTGTGTGCATGTACATATGAACACGCATATCTCTAGAGAGTGCTCAGGCTCAGCACCCTCCATGCAGAGGCCACAGTGGAGAGAGCAGCCTGTCTCCCAGTTAGGTCAGCTTTTAGGCAGATCAAGGGGACCCAGATGCAACCTTATGGAAAGGTGCTTTGGCAGGAGCTGTAGAGGCAGAGGGCTATCCTTCACCCCAAAGCTGGGGCTGTAGCAGAATTCCTTGTGACTGGATGAGCTAGAGAGTGGCCTTCTGTTAGAACCAGTGTTCCTCCTGGCCCTGCTGTCTGGTGCCCGTGGCACATGAGGATCACTTAAAGCAGGCGAAGGTTCAGGAGGGGGAGTGGAGATTCCCACCCACAGGCCCATAAGCCAAAACAAGCCTCAGTCCCAAAATGCTCTGGAGGACCACAGGGGCCAGTGAGCCTTAGCACAGTATCTTCTGGGAATCAGATCAAGTACAAGTACGGTGCGACAACTCCTTCATTGTAGGCCGAGTAATGTCTCTGTCAGGACTGTAGCCGGGGCCCAGGTGGCAGTTGAAGCCTTGCACTTCATCCCAAACCCTGAGTGTGCTTGGGCTCCGTTCTTCTGGATTCTCTACCATTGTATCCAGAGAGGGGATGGCATAGCCTCACTCTTTACCGGTCGTGGCTGAGAACTTGGGGAGACCTGAGGGTGTCTGCCAAATGGCCACTTCCTTCCTACCCTGAATCCCACTGGGCTCAGAACTAGCCCTGCCCTGCCGTTTCAGGTATTTGGGGTGTGGCCTGAGTGCTCTGGTCTGTATGTCACCTCTAGCTGACCTTCCCAGCCTGTTGTCCTGCCTCTGCATCCTCCTGCCCTGGAGAAATCACTCTCAGGGTCTTGGGATGTGTGAGGCAATGGAAGGATGTGTGGTGTGGGGACCTGGAAACAGGACACAGAAAATGTAGCCCTTGACTGTCCTTGGGGTCCTCACACAACAGGAGACCCTCCTTGGACTTTGTGTTAGGTAGAGAGTTCAGCTCAACCCTGAGGTGGGCTGAGAACTGTGGCTTCAGCGGGCAGCCTGTGAGCCTTGTGCAGCAGCTGTGAGAGCCGTGCGAGGGCCTGAGCTGCGAGGCTGGGTGCGAGTCTCAGTCCTTCCCTCCTGGTGCAGAGACCTGGTGTGTGTGTGTGTGTGTGTGTGTGTGTGTGTGTGTGTGTGTGTGTGTGTCTCGTGTGTGTGTGTGTGTGTGTGTGTCTCGTGTGTGTGTGTGTGTGTGTGTGTGTGTCGTGCCCAGTCATTCAGTGTGTGTGTCGTGTGTGTGTGTGTGTGTGTGTGTGTGTCGTGCCCAGTCATTCAGTGTGTGTGTGTGTGTGTGTGTGTGTGTGTGTGTGTGTGTGTGTGTCATGCCCAGTCATTCTTCAGTGGCCTGCAAGGAAATTCCAACTAATGATGGCATACTCCAGATCCTCACTGGCCTCGGCAGAAACATCAGTGAAGAATTAATGAGCCAAGACTGGGCACAGACGCTGAGGGGTCAGAGTGTGGATCCCCAGAATCCGTGGAAGAGTGTGGGGTCCTGCCTGCAATTCCATCTTCAGAAAGCAGAGATAGGGAGTCTCTAGTCCAAACTGACTAAGGAGACCAGCCATATTGGCAAGGTCTGGGTTTGACTAAGAGACCCTGCCTCAGGCAGGGGGTGGGGAGGTGGGGTGACGGGCGCATGCCTTTAATCCCAGCACTTATGAGGCTAACACTGGGGGATCAGCCTGGCTACATAGTGAATTTGAGGCCAGCTTGACTAAATAAGACTGTCACAAAAAAAGAAGGAACGAATTCAAGATGTGTAAAATGCTGCCTTTCATGTTGTAAAATGGAAGAGTTGTAGAGTTGGAAGATGACCCTGGATCCCTAATGTTACCAATGCAGGCACTGCAGATGGCCTGAGGACTCTCCGAGTCTCTTAAGCCAGACTCGGCCAGCACATGCTCTCAGGCAGTGTGGCCGCAGAGCCCCTGGGGTTCTCCTCTCTGTCCTGAGGTGTCTGTCTTGGTTCCCAGGTGGGCTCAGAAGCAGGAGAGCTGGCGGTTCCAGAAGACAAGGCAGACGTGGCTCCTGCTGCACATGTATGATGAGGACAAGGTCTGTGCAATGGATGGGCCAAGGGGGAGCTGGGGGACCGTGGGACATTCAGGTCACAGGGTCCCTGCACGGCAGGTGGGCACCTAGACTGAGCCCTGAATGGACAGTGGACACTTGGGTGTCCGGGTCCACGCACAGCACATGGATAACTAAGCAAAGCTCCTAATGGCCCCAAACTCCTCATCCTTCCCTGTGTGCCACATCAGCGCTGGGATCACAGGTACGCACCGCACTGCACCGCACCGCCCCACCAGTGTATGCAGTACTGGGAATAGGAGCCAGGACCTCGTGCTTATCAGGCATGTTCAAGGCCAGCCTGGACTAGAGATAATGTCTCAAAACCATATCTTTAATTTAGATAGGGAATGTCTGAGGTACAGGAGAATCAAGCCAGCATCCTGGCCTCTTTTCCACCATTGTCCTGACTTTTTCCACCTCTTGTCCTGACAAAGTAGCAACAGGGTGGACTGGGGTTCCTTGCACACAGCTGTACAGGGAGACCCCATCATGAAGACACCTTAGGTTAGTCCCCCCAGGCAAGCACTGCCTGCCCGCTGCTCAGGGTCCCTACCTCGGCCCTCGACTCTGTCCTCTCCCTCCAGGTTCCTGACGAGCACTTTCCTACCCTGCTGGACTACCTGGAGGGACTGCGGGGCAGTGCCCGGGAGCTCACAGTCCAGAAGGCAGAGGCCCTGATGCAGAAGCTCGATGAGGCTGAGCCCGAGGACAGCGGCGGGTCTCCGGGGAAGGTGCAGCGCCTCCGCCAGGTGCTGCAGCTGCTCTCCTAGTGGGCCCTGAGGACTCACTGGCTACCTCCTCCCAGAGCTGTGGGAGCACACGGGTCCCCAGCAGGTCATCTGGCTGGAGTCCTGAGAAGAACCCTTCATCCCCTCCCTATACACTGTAACAGTTTGTAGTGCCTTGGGAGTTGAACATGGCGTCCCTGAAACAGCTCCGAAGTGCCACTCCCACACGAGTGGCCCTACAGTGACTGTAAACAGAGTCTACTTTTTCTACCAAGAATATCTTAGACACTGGCCCAAGCTGGCTTTCCCCATCAGCTGGGATTCCCTGGGGTGTGTGGGGGGGGGGCTCCTACATATTTGATCTGGGGGCCATTGCAGTACAGCCTGAATGCAGCTTACCGGTCTGTAGGGAGAGCCTGTATTGAGGACCCTGGGCCAGTGTGGCAGCTGCCCACGAGCTGGTCAAAGCTGCTGCTCCATGATCCACTCGTTTCAACAACAACCCCATGCCGTTCCTAGTCTCAGCAGCTGGGCCCGGTTCCTTGTCATTGCACCTCTTGGCCAGCTCGTTGGAAACAGAAGGACTAAGCGTTTGTATCTGGACCCATGTCGCCATCAAAACGCAGGCCCCACTCCCATTGAGTGACTTTTCCTTCAGACCATAAAGAATCACCCATAGATGCCACATAGGGAGGCTGCTGACAGGCTCAGAGAGGACTTTGTGCAAGTCGAGCTCACTGAGCAGAGGGGTCGTTAGGGTCTGCAGATGGGAGCCATGGCGTGTCCGCCTTCTGCTTCTTGAACTCCCCCTCAGCCCCCTGCACCAGAGTCACTTTTATACACCCAGGTATGGAGGTATATAAAGGAGGTTTACAGATAAGTATATCCCAAGAAATCTATTTTAAAGTGATTCTGAATACAAATAATTTTCCATGTATTAAAGATAAAGGCAAGTTTGCGTATTCCTGACTGTTTGCCTGTCTAATGCTGCACCAGCCACGGATAGCGCAGCTTGGTTGCTCAGAAGCTGAGGGGCGGGTAGCAGAAAACACTGAGAGCTTGTTTTCCATAAACTGTTTTAAGAACAAAAACCTTGATTTTAAAACCATGACACTCTTTATTCCCAGCGCTTAGGAGGCAGAAGCAGGCCAGTCTGAGTTCGAGGTCAGCCTGGTCTACAGAGTGAGTTCCACACCACGGCTAGGGTCACACAGAGAGACCTGTGACCTGAGACTGATAACATCTGGCCGAGAGAGAGCCAGGGTACAGCTTACTTACACCAGGGCAGTGCAGTGCCCGTGAGGATGCCTCACACAGTTGCTTTTGCTTGCCTGCTTGGTTGGCTTTGGTTTTTTTCTAGGCAAGGTTTGTGTGTGTGACCCTGGCTATCCTGGAACTGGATCTGTAGACTGGACTGGCCTTAAACTCACAGAGATCCACCTGCCTCTGTCACCCAAGTGCTGGGATTAAAGGCGTGTCCTACCAGGTACACATTTTACTTCAAGTTTTTGATCATTACACAGATATGTCTGACTTGCCAAATATTTTGTGCCCAAGCAGGGTTGCAACTCACAGTGGAAGACGCAGGGGGGACGGTGGCTGGGATCTCTAGTAGGTCAGGCAGTCATCCCACCCACCTATCCCTTTCCTCCAGGAATGTTAACAGGCCGAGTCTCTCCAGGGTCTTGTTCAGGTGATGACAGCTGCTCTGATCCAAGGACAGAGGACACAGTCCACCTCCCACTCGCAGCTCCAAGTGACCAGGACGTGCGTCACAGGGAGGAGGAGGGCATCCTGGGCCAGCTGGGCTAAAGCCAGGTGCCCTCAGCTGCCTGGAGGCCCAGGTGTTCACAGCATGCTGAGCCTGTGAGAGCAGCCATAGTCCTTCATGAGCAGTCCATTCAGATCCAGCTGCCACTAGAGGGCAGACCCCATACCCCTAAACCTTAAGCATGTTGTCCTCTGCCTTCCTGCCTGGCAGTTGCCACATGGCAGGAGAGAGGACACACTGGGGCAGCCTCTAGACTTCTAAACTGCGAGCTCACTTGAGTGGAGCAGAGCTGAGCTGTCCCCAGGTCTAGTAAAAGTGATGAGATTGGCAACAGTGGTGCACGCCTTTAATCCCAGTACTCAGGAGGCAGAGGCAGGCAGAACTCTGAGTTCAAGGCCAGCCTGGTCCACAGAGTGAGTTCTAGGACAGCCAGGACTACACAGAAAAACCCTGTTTCAAAAAACAAATGGAATAGGCTTGTTTCTGGTCCCTAGCACTTGAGCACAGTAGCCAAATACTGCATTAATGTGGGGAGACAGGCGGCCAGCCAAAGCATGAACCTCTTCCTGGGTCTTGGGGTCTCAGACAATCTGGCTACAAACCCTGTCCTCAACCTTGTCCTATGTCATTTAGACATTCTGTCACTTCATGTTTAGTTACTTTAAAGCACTGGCTGGGGCCAGCATCAACACAGTACACCACCAAAGCCCAAGGGGGACTTACTCATGTCTCTTTAGACAACAGCGACCTGTCACCACCAACCACCAGACTCTTGGTGCCAGAAGGGACTCAAGTGTTGTATGATCTGGGTCTCACATGTACTCCAACTGGCTCTTGCCACTCATGGTGGCATCTAGGTCTGCCCTTCTGCACTTGGGGAAGCCCTGTACTGATGGTGGCCATATCCATGGCCACAGGAATGCTTCTGGAGAAGGCACAGCTGGAGTTGGCAAGGCACAACAGACATATGCAGCAAGGTTATCACTCGTGCATTTCAAAGCCTTGAGTGAGCGCACAGAGAAACAAGGAATACAAACACCACTGAGAAGAGGAGGGGGCGGGGGGAGGGGTGGAAGGAACAAGGACCATGGCTAAGGGTTTCCTGGTAGCCAAGTCGAAACAGGAAATGTGGTAAGTTCCTCGCTGTTGGTGAGAACTGGCATCAGGAACCAGGCGAAGGTTCCCGGGGCATCAGCTGGGCGAAGCTCTTTCCCTCCAGCTATTCTTGTTCCAGGTAGCCACATGGTGGAATGCCAGTTGTCACAGCAAAAGAAAGGAACAAAAATGTCGCCTGTGGTCAAGCTCAGGCAGCCCCTGGGTCCCCTTGGTACCAGTCAAAGGTGGAGCATCCCGAACTGTGGGCAGAATCTGCCTAGGTAGGGAGATGGGGTATACTGGAGGGGCTGTGGAAGGGCTATAGACCAGGCTTCTGGGGATGGGGGAACCCTGTGACCTGGTGGGAAGCCTGGGTATAGCCAAAGATGGGGGGGGGGATGGGGGGGGGAGGGAAGAACAATGAAGGGATTGGAGTGTAGTCTCTACCCTGAGGATTTGGCTGCCTTGGGGACCAGAATAGAAAAGTGTCTGTAGTGTCCAGGTGTAAAAGCCTGAAAGGTGAGTTAGGGTTCCTATAAGCCCATATCAGGACAGGGTAGGGCTGCTGCACTGGGCCGATGTGCCCTCTGCCCATGATGCCAGATGAAAGGCCAGCTTCCAACCTCCACAGACGGGTAAGCAGCCTTGACACCACTGTACACTGAGTCATAAGAGCTGAGGTGGTCCAGAGGGACAGTGTGGGACTGTCTGCCTATCATTCATTGCTAGGAATGCTACAACCACCCCCAAACCTGCAGTGCACCCTGGAGAAGAGGTAGGCTAGGCTCTGGTAGTTTTCCAGTATGTGTGCACCCTAAGATCTCGGCACCACACACAAGGTCTGGGCAGGAGGCCGCATGGTGAAAGCTGGGGCAGGCCGTAAATCCAGGTCTGCAGGGCTGAGGCCAGGTGGGGGCAGTAGGCGGTACCGCTGAAGGAGGCCAGCGAACAGCAGAAAGAGCTCTGTCCTGGCCAGGCTCTTCCCAACACAGACCCGGCGACCTGCAAGAGAAGCCCATGTAAGATGCCAGGCCTGCTCCTGGAGGGGAGAGGGCTGAGCAGGAGCTGGTGTAGGCACACCCCGAAGGCTAGCAAGTTACCAGCGGAGAATGGCAGGAAGGCCCCCCGCTTCATAAAGCGCCCCTTCGCATCCAGAAAGTGGTTTGGGTTGAACTGGCTTGGGGTCTCCCACTGTGTCTTGTCCAGGAGCACTGAAGTCAGCAAAGGAATCACAGGAGTGCCCTGTGAAGCAGAGGGGTCCCGGGGTGGGTAGGGGACGAGGGCAGGACACCATCTGGGGGAGTTCCTGCCTGCCCCACAGGTGAATATAAGACCCAGGAAGTCCCCCATGCACCCCAAGTCAAAGGGAAGAAGTAAGTGGGGCCCCACCTTGGGGAGCAGGTAGCCACCCAGCTGGATGTCAGCAGCTGTGCAGCGGGGCACATGGGGCAGGAGTGTGATGTACCGCTGGACCTCATGCAACACAGCACTGGTGTAGGGCAGTGCTCTCTGGTGCTCTGGTTGAGGCAGCTGCCCAGGACCCAGCACTCGGTCCAGTTCCTCCTGCACACGACCTAGGCCAGAGGGTAGCACTGTATGGGTGAAGCCCCATTCCTAACCCCCAAGAGTTCTCTATCATGGGGTGACTCTCACCCTGCACATGTGGGTGCTTAACCATCAGGAAGACGGCCCACTGCAGCGTGGCCGCCGTGGTCTCTGTTCCAGCCATGACCATGTCCAGTGTACAGGCCAGAACATTGGCCTCGCCAAACATGTCCTCAGGGTCATCCTCCTGCAGGGAGAGTGGTCAGAACTGGGCTCGAATCTCGGAGGATCCAACCCCATCCTGTACGCCCAGCCTAGTTCCAGGACCCGGAGGAGGATGGGCAGAGATCAGGCTGGGTGGAAAGCACTGGTGTTTACTGGGGGGTTCACCCAACATCAGTGCCCACTCCAGGCATTCACAGGGGCCAATCTCATAGAGGAGACTGAGACTCCCAGAGGTCCTCAACAGATGGGGAAGAGCCCTCCATAGTTCCCCTCCCGTGAACTGGGGCCTCCAACACCCCACCACCCCCGTCTCCGATGAAGCCCTGTCCCCGTCCACACCTGGCCCTGCTGAAGCAGAGCTTCCACATAACTCTGCGCGGTACCGCCGGTTGGCAAGGGCGGTCTCCGCGTTTCCAGCAGGGTTCTCAGGATGGTGCGCACCTCCTCGATCTTGCTCAACACCGGCCTGTGCAACCGCAGGAAGGCCCCCAGCCGGGGGAACGTGTTGAATAGCTGCGTGTGGGCGGGACAGTGGGGTGGAGTAGAGGTGAGATGACAGGTGCAGTTACTGTGAGCAAGCCAATCCATCCATCAGGTGCAGGCTCTGGACAAACGAGTCAGGGCAATGCTGCCCCTGGCCACAAGAGGGCACTAGACCAGCAGTACTGGAGGCTTGTCAACCCTCCTGGAAGTCCAGGGAGCAGGAGAAAAATCTCAGGGTGTTCAGGAAGGAGCCAGCTGACCTGATACATTTGGATAGCTCTGTGCAAGATCCAAGTACTCTTTGCTCCCCGGAAACATGTTCCTTTCTATTATCGCTGAAGGGAAGGAGTCATAGCTATGCGGGCTCACAGGTCCTTCGGACGGGCAATGTGTGACTTACAATAGAGTGGGTCTGGTGCCAGTAAGTCTTCAGAATTCTGGGTGCATTAGCAATTACTGGGGAAATGCCTTATATTGCTCTAAATGGTGGGGACCATCTCTACTGCCCAGGCTATGGGGGGGGGGGCACCTCCTTCATCCCCCATAGGGAGTGCTCTGGGATTGAGCTCACTGCCTGCTCCTACTACTTGAATGGAAAGACCAAGCTTAAGAGCAGGCTCACCACAGTGGCTGCTCCTCCTCAGCCCTGTAGGGCCTCATCCTGAGCCAGGACCCAACAGGAACAGATGCTGGCTCAGCAGCTCCTGGCCCTCGGGATTGCCCACCTTCCAGAGGTGAGCCTCTCATAAGGCTAGGTGCTACGTGTCTAGGCTTCAGTGTCTAGTCCAAAGCCAGGACTCTTTAAATGTTAGGGCCCTGGACATTAGAAAGGCTGAGTTTCATGATTTCTGTGATGCGGAGGTCAAGAAGGTGCCTAGCCAGGCATGGTAGCACACACCTTTAGTTCCAGCATTCAGGAGGCAAAGACGGGTAGATCTGTGTGATCGAAGCCAGCCTGGCCTACATAGACAGTTCCGGAACAGTCAGGGCTACATAGAGACACTCTCTATCAAAAGAATAAATAAGTACAAGGAAACGTGCCTGGGTGTGGGGGACCCCTCGGACTCAGGTCCCACAAACTGTAAAGGTCCTCGCACACACTTCAGCAGCTGCACTTATTACTATAGGGGTGTGTGAAAAGGTGGGGCTCTTTGGTCCAAATGCCCCATCTGCCAGAGAGCACAGGGCCTGGTTCATGTGCAGTCTGTCTTTAGCCGATGTCACACATCCATTGTTTGAAGATTGTTAGGTACCAACCAGCCCTGACCTCAGGGTTTAGAACTGGGCCCAACATTCTAGTTCAGCTGGGGCTCAATTTCCTGTCGGGTGGCAACCTCTCACCTGTATGCCAGGTGACCCCAACAGGACCATGACCTGGTCAATGAGACTCAGCAGGGACACAAACACAGGATCCTGGTAGTCAAAGCGCTGGCCGAAGAGAAGTGTGAAGGTGATGTTGCAGGGTGCCCAACCCAGCAGGGCTAGGGGGAGGGGCTGGCCTGTAGGTCAGGGAGAAAGATAGGCCTCAGATGGGAATAGATGCTGGGCAGGGGCATCCTGGTCCCCCACTCACCTCCATAGCTGTCCAGCTGTCCTTTAAGACAGGCCAGCTCCTGCAGCGCCTTTCCCACCATGGATGGCTGTTGCACACCCAGGCTCTGCAGTGTGCGCACCGTGAATTGGCGACCCACCCTCCAGCGAGCTCCAGAAGAAAAGAAGATGCCTGTTGGGTAGACATGAGCCATGAGTGCCAGCCACGCCCCATCTGATGATGCATGCAGGGAACAGGGGGCCCACTCTGGGGGGGGGGTGCAGGCTCAACTCCAAGCCCCTCCCATTTGGAGGTTACCCTGGGTCATACTTCTCCTGCCTTGCAATAGGCTGATCCTGTCTCTCCCTAGTACCAATCCAAGAGGCCTAGTCCCCTCCCCATCTGGCAAGGAACCCTAATGCCCACCTACCCCCACCTCGCTGGATGTGCTGGAAGATGGGAATTGGAGGCCGGTCGGCTAGATCATGCCCAGTTCCAACCAAGGCCTCCCTCACCACCTCATAGCCTGACAGCACCACGGTCTTCTGAGATCCCAGATGGATTGTGAACATCGGCCCGTAGCGTTCTGAGAGCTGGTGGGGACAAACAGGTGTCAGACAGGCAGTCTCCACCCACCCTCTAAGAGTTACATACAGCTGTATTGTATATAGGCTGGAAGCTAAAGAGCTGGAGAGAACCCCAAGAGCCCCTCCAGTCTCCCCAGGAGGGGGCGCTGTTCAAATGTTCAAACTTCCATCACCCCACTTCAAAGAGAAAACGTTGAAAAAAATGAGAAAGCTAGAGTGGAATTTGTGGGTCTCACCCAGAGTCGTGGCTGGATCTGCCTGATCTCTACTCCTCAGACTCGGCTCTGAGGTAGGGTCTGAGCCTCTGAACCTAGTGCCTGCAGCCACGTCGGAGTCTAGCCTGATCCACCCTAGGAAAGGTGTGGCAGAGCCACTTCAAGCTAGCTCTGCAGTTGTGTGGACTTCTCTGCAAACAAGAGTCCCCCCAGACAAAAATCAAGGTCCTCCATCCTACTGAGTCAGTTAACCCTGGCTAGTGGCGGTGCAGCCAGCTTACCTTCATGTCTGAGTTCTGGGGAGAAGCCGTACCCAGCTAATACCCTACCCAGACAAGGGCACTGCTGCCCTGCCACATTTCCAACACTTCTAGACACACCTGCCAGTCTCTTCCTCATTGTTCCAGAGCCCACCCTGCTCACCAATCCTGAACCCTGACCCTTGACTGCTGCCCCGCTCTATCTATCTATCTATCTATCTATCTATCTATCTATCTATCTATCTTTTATTTGCAATTCTGGGATAGAACCAGGCCCTCATGAATGCTAAGCAAACACACTACAATGAGCTATATCCCTAGCCCTAGGCCACTCTTGCTTCCAATATCTGCTCTCTGGGGCCAAGCCTCTGGAATCCCGAATCCCCTCCTGGCTTCCCTTGTCAGTGCTGGGACACAGACACCATGTGAGCTGTGAGATGAAATAGGGTCGCCCACCCTACCTCCATCAGTGCCCGGTCTTGTTGGGTCACACCCAGCAAATGCAGGTTCCCCAGGAACGGCAGAGGGCGAGGCCCAGGGGGCCACCGAGGGGCCAGGGAGGGGCTCCGGGTGCAGCCCTGGAGCAGTCCCCACAGCCCCAGAAGGAGCAAGATCCCCCAGACACCCAGGAGCAGCAGAGCCATGTGAACAGCTGGATAGCAAATCCTCAGCTCTCCAGGGGCCCAGTGAGCCCTCTGCCTTATAGCCATCCTCCCCAGGGCGTGCCGGCACCCCACCCACCCCACCACCCAGAGAATGTGGAACGAGCAGTTTGCAGGGGACAGCCCAACAGGAGGCTTAAAGGTACAGGTTATGTGGAATGTGGGGTCTCCTCTGTGGCAGGGGGCCTCGGTTGGGGGTTGAAAGGACCTCTGTAGGCAGTACAGGGCCAAGACTTTTTGGGCACAGGTTATCCAAGCCTGGGTCAGGCGAGGTCAGACTTCCAAGATACCTACATCCATCCCTCCCTGTCTCCTCAGGTTCCGGTGTCACAGTCAGAGCCGTGTCTATTCTGTCCCCCACTTTGGGAACCGATAGTTCTCCGTGGTCTCCCATCAAAGTGGAACTTACGGGACTCTGAGACTAGACCCTCATCCTGAAAGAAAGGATGAGGGTCCCCTGTGTCTCAGGCCCCTAGTGCCCAGCAGGTACACTGAATGCCCTGTGCAGCCATCAAGGACCTCTCTCACCACAAGGACCTCAAAGCTCATAGCCTTCAGAAGCAGTGAGTGTCTGCTGAAGCTGAGGGAGCTCACTCACCCCAGCAGCCTAGAGTAAGAGGCACAACCACCCGGACACTGAGGGGCCATCCCATTTAGGAGACTGTGAACAGACCCAGCAGGTGGCTGGGTTTACAGCCCTAGCTGTCTGGGCTCTAATCCTGTCTCTTAAACCCTGGAGGCCTCACTGGGGAGGAGGTGCCTCGGTGAGAAAGGGCTCTTGGCACCAGAAGTAGCTGGGTTGCTTCCTGCAGCCTGCCTCGACATGAGGCACCTGGAGTCCTATCCCCCAAGCAGGGCCCCTCACCACGGGGCCTATCCCCTGGGGTGATAGCCACACCCTGCACAAATGCTGAGCTGAGGAAGGCGCAGAAGCCATCCACAGTCCTTACACCCAGGTCTTGTCTGTGGAGAGAAGCCCAGCCTAGACTGCATTCACCCTAGCATCTCTATTCCCTGCAACAGCATGTCCCTGGGACAGCTCCCTGTCGCTACTGTGGATGTCTGGGTCATGGTTCAACCAACTGCCACCAAGGCCACTTACAGAGCATCCAAGCTAGGGCCCCTACCCAGACAGGAAAATCTACATAATTGCTGCAAGAAATCCTTACTGAGCAGTCGCTATGTGCCAGACTTGGCCAGGAGCGAGGGCTATGGAAATCAGAGGCAGAGGAACCAACAGGATTCTGATGACACAATCCCAGGGCAGGATTGGTGTGGCTCCGTTTGCATGTATTGGAAAGGAGGAAGTCAAGGCAGATGGTATGCTGTGGTGTCTGCACGGTAGCTGGTGAGCTGAGATTTGCCTGGCCATCAGGGACAATAAATGGGATGTGGAGGTAGGTGTAGAAAAGCCAGGCAGGCTGGGACAGGAGACTTGTCAGGGTGATCGGGGCTGTAGTCTGCAGCCCCTCCTGGAGCAGGCACGAGCTCCCATGCCAGCATGAGAGTCCCCATGGCTTCAGCGAAGACCCCAGAATTGCCTGGGTGGGTTAAGTGTTCTGGTGTCCAGGCATCTCTGGACAACTTCCCCTGCAGGGTCCATGCTTCTGCATGGCTGTCTGGTGTGGCCCAAATCCTCCCGCTTCTGCCTCCCAGGGCTGGGATCACAGACAACACCACTCAGCTACCTTGGGGGTTATTTTGGGGAAGGAATTTTGCTGTTTGTTGTTATGGTGTTGTGGTTTGTTTGATACAGGGTCTCATGTAGCTCATGCTGGCTTTGAACTCCTGCTCCTCCAGCCTCTCCTTCCCTAGGGCTTCGATTACTAGTATGCACCATGAACAGTTGAAAAGGTCTGTGTGTGTGTGTGTGTGTGTGTGTGTATGTGTGTGTGTGTCCGTATGTGTGTGAGTACAAACACACACATACCACAGCCCGTGTGTAGAGGTCAGAGGATGACGTCTGGTATCAGTTCTCACCTTGAACCTTGTTTGCAATGGGATCCTTTGCTTGTAGCTGCCTATGAGCTGGTGTGAGGGCTTCTGGGAGTCCCGCTGCTCTCTCACCTCCTATCCTGCTGTAGGAGCGCTGGGATTGGGGGATAATTTCACATCCATCTTCACATAGGATCTGGGATCCTCAGACTTGCACAGCAAGCATGTAACTCTTGAGCCACACATCTCCCCTGTCTCACCTTGTGGATTCAGACAGGATCTCTCCCTGGCCTGGAGCTCACCAACTCTGCTAGGCTGGCTGCCCAGCTCGCCTTCAAGGGTGTTTGCCTCAGCCTCTTCAGCTGCATTACAAATGTGTACCACATGCTTTTTGCCTGGCCGTTTGCATGGGTACTGGGGATGGAACACAAGTCTTCACGGTTGCACAGCTTGCCCATCTATTCTCCACATGTATAATGTTATTAACATATACATATATATTAACATATAGCATATACATAGACCACATACATAACGCACATATTCTGGGTTGCAGATTAGCAGCACAGGCACAGGCACCGTTTAGCAGCAAACCATTTACTGAAGCATGCACCAGGAGCAGGGCTCCATCTACCAGCACTGAGAGAGGGAGGGAGGGAGGGAGAAAGAGTTTACATGACTGTGTACCCAGAATTAGACATGGGCCTCCTCTGCTGTGCTGGGCGTGGTGGGGTGAGTGTTCCCGTTGTTCCCTGCCTTAAGCTGTCACAAAGCAATCGGCTAAAGATATGAAGGCAGAACGGAGGCAGGTGAGCGCACCTGTGACCCCAGCTCTGGAGAGGCTAAGGCAGGAGGAGTGTGAGCTCTGGAGCAGCGCGTCCTATATAGGAAGACTTGACACTGCACAGCCACAAGAGTTGCAAAGTAGATTCTGAGCGAAGCTGCTGGAGTTTGTTATTATTTCTTGTGGTGCTTGCTGAGAATCAAACCCATTGCTTGCTAAGCAGGGGCTCTACCACTGAGTCACGCCCCCAGCCCCTCACTGGGGGATCCTAGGCAGATATTCAATAAAAGAATAAAAAAGAAATAAAAAGGAAGGATATGGCCTCTCCTAGGTATGGGGAAGTTTGTTGTAGATATGAGGGCAAGCATAACTGGAGGCAGGGGCATCTGGGAGAGTCCAAAGTGGACATGACCCTGAGCAGGGCCATGTGAGGAGAGGGGTGGTAGAGACTGGAGAACTAAGAGAGTAAAGGGGACGTGAAAAGAGCCGGGTAACCAAAATGGCTGGATTATAGAGAGAAATTCAGCTGTGGGGCAGAGCAGCCCAGCCCCTCAGCTGGAGAAGTTTAGGACAGAGGGCATGATATGCCAGCCATACTCACCTTATAACAAGTAGGAGGCAAGGGATGCTGGGAGAACCTGGCAGCCAGGTCTGCTTTGATATGTTAAATAGGTACCTCCATTTAGTTATTTTTCCCCAGATTTGAGACCTAACACTCTACTATTGAATTGCATCCCCATCCTAATTTTAAAGATGTTTAAAGACAGGGTCTATACCCCAGGTTGACTAAGTTGACCTGATCCCCTCCTCCTCCCCACTTCTCCAGAGTGCAGGCTGGCACTGCAGGGGTGCACCATCAGGCCTAGTAGCTGTTGGTGTGTGTGTGTGTGTGTGTGTGTGTGTGTGTGCATGTGCGCACACACTGAGGATTAAATCTTAGCTTTACTAAACTAAGTCCCCAGCCCTGGGGCTGTTCTCTTTTTTTAATTTTTATGGAATTTCTCCACACCCAACAAAGGTGTGGCGTCAACTGTCTCCAGCACAGTTACTCAATCCACTGAGGGTCTGTTCTCATCAGACTTGGTGGGGCCAGACTGAGGGATGCCCCAGGCTATCCCTGCATGCAGAGCTCTGATTGACTGGCTCGGGCTACATTTAGCCTTGACCTGATGTGGAGGTCAATACCCACCAAAGGTGGCCACATAGATGGTCCCTATCATATGTTCTTTGAGTAATACGATGTTGTCATCTTCTATCAGAAGGGGTCTGTATTTCCCACACTGTATGGATGCTGTTAGCACCCCAGAAGCTAGGGCATTGAGAGATATAGTTCACACCAAGTTTTGAGGCCCTAGTGCCTTGCTGGGAGGAAGCCGGGGTAGCCTGCAAGAGCCCAGGTGTAGAACACACACACACACACACACACAGGTGCATCCAGCTACACACACACACACACACACACACACACACAGGTACATCCAGCTACACACACACACACACAGGTGCATCCAGCTACACACACACAGGTGCATCCAGCTACACACACACACACACAGGTGCATCCAGCTACACACACACACACACACACACAGGTGCATCCAGCTACACACACACACACACAGGTGCATCCAGCTACACACACACACACACACACACACACAGAGGTGCATCCAGCTACACACACACACACACACACACACACAGGTGCATCTAAGGACATAGCCATGCTCCCATGGTCAGCCTGAGTGGGCTGGTATAGTGGTCATGAGTTCTTTCACACAACCATGAGGGCTTGAGTTTGAATCCCTAACACATAAAAAGCCAGGCACGGCTGTGCATGCCAGCAACCCCATCTAGGAAACAGAAACCAATGGATCTTGAGAGCTTGCTGGCCAACCAGCTTTGCCAAAAATGATAAGCTTCCAATCCAGAGTCCCCACCTCAAAGCAATAGGAGAAGGTGCTTGATGTCCTTCTGTGGTCTCCACATGTGCACACACAGGTGCATCCAGCTACACACACACACACACACACACACACACACACACACACACACACACAGGTGCATCCAGCAACACACACACACACAGGTGCATCCAGCTACACACACACACACACACACACAGGTGCATCCAGCAACACACACACACACACAGGTGCATCCAGCAACACACACACACACACACAGAGGTGCATCCAGCTACACACACACACACACACACACACACACACACAGGTGCATCCAGCTACACACACACACACACACACACACACACACACAGGTGCATCCAGCTACACACACACACACACACAGGTACATCCAGCTACACACACACACACACACACACACACACACACAGAGGTGCATCCAGCTACACACACACACACACACAGGTGCATCCAGCTACACACACACACACACAGGTGCATCCAGCTACACACACACACACACACACACACAGGTGCATCCAGCTACACACACACACACACACACACACACAGGTGCATCCAGCTACACACACACACACACACACACACACACACACACACAGGTGCATCCAGCTACACACACACACACACACACACACACACACACATAGGTGCATCCAGCTACACACACACACACACACACACACACAGGTGCATCCAGCTACACACACACACACACAGGTGCATCCAGCTACACACACACACACACACACACACACACAGAGGTGCATCCAGCTACACACACACACACACACACAGGTGCATCCAGCTACACACACACACACACACACACACACACACACATAGGTGCATCCAGCTACACACACACACACACACACACACACAGGTGCATCCAGCTACACACACACACACACAGGTGCATCCAGCTACACACACACACACACACACACACACACAGAGGTGCATCCAGCTACACACACACACACACACACAGGTGCATCCAGCTACACACACACACACACACACAGGTGCATCCAGCTACACACACACACACACACACACACAGGTGCATCCAGCTACACACACACACACATAGGTGCATCCAGCTACACACACACACACACACACACACACACACACAGGTGCATCCAGCTACACACACACACACACACACAGGTGCATCCAGCTACACACACACACACACACACACAGAGGTGCATCCAGCTACACACACACACACACACACACAGAGGTGCATCCAGCTACACACACACACACACACAGAGGTGCATCCAGCTACACACACACACACACAGAGGTGCATCCAGCTACACACACACACACAAGTGCATCCAGCTACACACACACACACACAGGTGCATCCAGCTACACACACACACACACACACAGAGGTGCATCCAGCTCTACACATACACACACACACACAGGTGTATCCAGCTACACACACACACACACACACACAGTTGCATCCAGCTACACACACACACACACACACACACAGAGGTGCATCCAGCTACACACACACACACACACACACACACAGGTGCATCCAGCTACACACACACACACACACACACACACACACACACAGAAGTGCATCCAGCTACACACACACACACACACACACACACACACACACACAGAGGTGCATCCAGCTACACAGACACACACACACAGAGGTGCATCCAGCTACACACACACACACACACACACACACAGGTGCATCCAGCTACACACACACACACACACACACAGAGGTGCATCCAGCTACACACACACACACACACAGAGGTGCATCCAGCTACACACACACACACACACACACAGAGGTGCATCCAGCTACACACACACACACACAGAGGTGCATCCAGCTACACACACACACACACACAGAGGTGCATCCAGCTACACACACACACACACACACACACACACACAGGTGCATCCAGCTACACACACACACACACACAGGTGCATCCAGCTACACACACACACACACACACACACACACAGAGGTGCATCCAGCTACACACACACACACACACACAGAGGTGCATCCAGCTACACACACACACACACACACACACAGAGGTGCATCCAGCTACACACACACACACACAGAGGTGCATCCAGCTACACACACACACACAAGTGCATCCAGCTACACACACACACACACACAGGTGCATCCAGCTACACACACACACACACACACAGAGGTGCATCCAGCTCTACACATACACACACACACACAGGTGTATCCAGCTACACACACACACACACACACAGTTGCATCCAGCTACACACACACACACACACACACACACACACAGAGGTGCATCCAGCTACACACACACACACACACACACACAGGTGCATCCAGCTACACACACACACACACACACACACACACACACAGAAGTGCATCCAGCTACACACACACACACACACACACACACACACACAGAGGTGCATCCAGCTACACAGACACACACACACAGAGGTGCATCCAGCTACACACACACACACACACACACACAGGTGCATCCAGCTACACACACACACACACACACACACACAGAGGTGCATCCAGCTACACACACACACACACACAGAGGTGCATCCAGCTACACACACACACACACACACACAGAGGTGCATCCAGCTACACACACACACACACAGAGGTGCATCCAGCTACACACACACACACACACAGAGGTGCATCCAGCTACACACACACATACACACACACACACACAGGTGCATCCAGCTACACACACACACACACACACACACACAGGTGCATCCAGCTACACACACACACACACACACACAGGTGCATCCAGCTACACACACACACACACACACACACACAGGTGCATCCAGCTACACACACACACACACACACACACACACACTGTGCAGGGTGGTACACACCTTTGCTCACAACCCTTGGAAAACCAGCACTTCCAAGGCAGAGGGAGGCAGAACTCAGTGAGTTCAAGGCCAGCCAGAGCTGCACAGTGAGTACCCATCTTAAACCAAAACAAATAACACAAAAGCATTCATACAAGGCAGTAGCCATTTCCGAGGAATGGCGGGTTAAAAGTTGTTGTCACAGCCCAGACACCACCTCCTGCTGCTTTCTTGGTTCTTTGGGATGCCTGACAGAGGGTCTGCCACCCCAGGAACAGAGATGTCTTCTTATTTTAAGTGGAAAAGGGCTGCTTGCTGAGTCATAAAAGCCACCATTGTTCACAGTCCAGAAAGCATTAATGAGTAACTCAGTGTATGGCCTCTGGTCCCAGGCATGGGAAAGGTGCAAAAGAGCTGTTTCTATGATATGAACAATGTACAGCTTTCCTTCCGAAGTCTCTCCATAACACACACTCTCTCTCTCTCTCTCTCTCTCTCTCTCTCTCTCTCTCTCTCTCTCTCTCTCTCTCTCTCTCTCTCTCTCTGATGTGAATATTTGCATACCCCATACACATGTGGAAACCAGAGGAGGACATCAGCTGCCCTGCTCTCTCTCTCCCCTTTATCCCCTTGTGACAGGGCGTTGGCTGAACCTGGAGCCAGGCTGGCAGCCAGCAAGGCACCCCGTACAATGCTGGGATTAGAGGCCCATGCTACCCAGCCTGGCTTTTGGGGGTGGGGGTGGGAGGCTCTAGGGATTTGAACTCAGGTCCTCATGTTGCTATAGTGAGTGTCCTTGCCAGCTGAGCTCATCCCTCCAGGCCCCGTTTTGAGAGGTGATTGGAAGCAGACCTGGAATGGGCTTTCTGGAAGTCTGGCAGGGAGATGGTACTCCTCTGAAGGCAGCCTGTAGGTCTGCTAAATCCAGCCTCCCAGACAGGAAGGCAGGATGGGATCCAGCAAGAAGACCAATGGGTGCCTGTGGAGGAGGGGAGTCCAGCAAGACAGGAGAGACTGAGTGGATCTGCAGCCCCTGGGAATTGTTTCTGCTCCTGCGTCAGTGATGTTGGGACCATCAAGGGACTGTAGAGGAAGAGCTGGCCCCAAGGAGCTGCTAGGAGCCCACTGACCCCATCCTGCTCACTGCCAGGGCCTGGCGTGGTGTGGAACATAGCATCCATGTGTGGCTGAGATGGAATGACGGCCAATGTCCTACACTGACAGCAGTGCAGGGAGGCAGGGTGCAAGTGGTCTTCTCTGTCCCCAAGCTGAAAAGCAGGGGTCCTGGGCATGGGTGTTATTGCCATAACAACAGCAAAGAGTCAGTAGAGTGCACCCCACTACCATAGAACAGCTCCCCCCCAATCCACGTGGCACAATCCCAACCCCCAGGACATTTTGGCCTCTTTTGAAATAATGTTGTGGCAGATGTAAGCAGCAGAGGTTAAAATTGTTGGGATGCTGAGCATGGTGGAGCACAACTTGAATCCCAGCACTTGGGAGGCAGAGGCAGGTGGATCTCTGGGTTCAAGGTCAGACTGGTTTACAGAGAGTTCCAGAACAGCCAGGGCTACACAGAGAAACCCTGTCTTGAAAGAAAGAAAGAAAGAAAGAAAGAAAGAAAGAAAGAAAGAAAGAAAGAAAGAAAGAAAGAAGAGAGAGAGAGAAGGAAGGAAGGAAGGAAGGAAAGGAAGGAAGGAAGGAAGGAAGAGAGGGAGGGAAGAGGGAAAGAGAGAAAGAGGGAGAGGGAGAGAGAAAAAGAGATAGGGAAGAAGGGAGGAAAGAAAGAAAAAAGAAAATCAGACAGCAAAGAAGGAAGGAAGGAAGGAAGGAAGGAAGGAAGGAAGGAAGGAAAGAAAGAGAATTGATTGTTGGGATGGCCCTACCCCGGTGTGGCAATGTCATAAAAGGAATACTTGGATACAGAAACATGGGAGAATGTCCCCAGAAGTGGAGGCCCCGGAGGGAGATATCTAGCAGCCCAGAATTACCTAAAATTGACAGAACATCTCAGAGGCTGGGGGAGAACCTGGGCTCCCTGGAACAGACAGCAGGGACAGCAGGCCACAAGAGGGCTGATGACCAACACCTTAGGATCAGACTTCCGGTCTCTTGAACCACAGAAGATGCCCTTTGGGGAGATGTTGTTTTGTTTTGTGGGACTGGGTCTTGCTAACATAGCCCATGTTTGCTGAAAACTCACGCAATCCTTCTGCCTCAGCCCCCTAAGCGCTGTCTACAGGTGTGAGGGACTGCACCCTGCTTTATTTTCTGTTTGTAAAAACCCCTGTTTGTATCACTGTGTCACGGCACTGGCAGAAAGCTAGCCACCCCTCCTTTAGTGTGCTTCTTTCCTTGATGAGACTCTCTGAGTAGATGGGAAACTCAGTCCCTGGAAGACAGATGGATGGGATGAAGATCCCGGGGCACAGACTGGTGTCCTCGGGCAAATGGCTGCATCTTTCTGTCCTTATTTACTAATCAGTACCAAACTGCCAGGCTTCTTTCTGCTTCTCAGAGGGCTGGAAACCAGGGGCAGGTCCTTTCGCAACACGGCGGGGGCGGAGCTAGATAGGTGAGGCGGGGCTTGGTGGGTGGAGCCTGGGTGGACTCGGGGTGGGGCCAGTCGTCCGCTCGACTAGCTCGACGCTTCCTGGACCCGCTCGGTGTTCAGCCATCTGCCCTGCGTCGCCGACGCTCTCCGCTCTGGATTTCGCCGTGATGTCGACCGCAATGAACTTCGGGACCAAAAGCTTCCAGCCGCGGCCCCCAGACAAAGGCAGCTTCCCGCTGGACCACTTCGGTGAGGCGAGGCGAGACGAGGCGAGGCACAGGCTGATGGCGGCCTGGGATCGGGTGGCAGAGTTAGGAGTACTGAATCTGGGTGGCAGCGTCTCGGGTGCTGAGTCTGAGTGGTAGGGAGTGCTGTTTCTCGGTGACAGGTGACAGGATCAGGGGTATTGGAAGTAGGTGGCAGGATCTGGGCTGGTTCTGGATGGCAGGGTCAGGGGTACTGGGGTACTGGGTTTGGGTGACAGAGTTATTGGTGCAAGATATCTGGGTGGCAGGGTCAGGGGTACTGGGGTACTGGGTTTAGGTGACAGTTATGGGTGCAAGATATCTGGGTGGCAGGGTCAGGGGTACTGGATCTGGGTTCAGGGTCTGGGCTGCTGGGTCTGGGTGGCAAAGTCTGGAGTGTTGTCTCTTTGCGATAGATGGCAGGTTTGGGGGCACTGGGCTTGGATGGCAGGGCCTGAGGTACTGAGTGGCCGGGTCAGAGTTGCTGGATTTAGGTGTAACGTCTGAAGAGTTAGATGTTGGATGTGACAGGGCCTAGGGTGCTGGATCGAAGGTCTGAGAGCCAAAATGAAGGAGCTGAATATGAGGGACAGTGTGTGGGAAAATAGACCTGGGTGGCATTGTCATGTGTGTTAATGACAGGATGCTAGAAATGGTGGATGGGGTCTGAGGTACTGGACCCTGGATGCAGAGCAGTTAATATTACAGGTCCTTCCCGGGTAGTGGGGCTGGGCGTGCTCAGAGCCCTGTGGGGGTGCATTCAGAGAAACTGAGTCTTGAGGGTCCCTATTTCAGAGGGCCACATATCATGGCCCTCCAAGTAAGACTTGGGGCTAATGTGATAGGATGGTGACAGGCCTCCTGGAACGAAGCTTGATGTTAGGACCCCTGGCGGCAGCGCAGCGCAGCGCAGGACATACCCTCCCTCCCCAGCTCCAGGCTCTGGGTCTGCCATGAACATTAGGCAAGGAAATATTTTCAAAAAGCTTTTTGATATCTAACACTGGGGCTGAAAGCCCGGGTTTGGCACATGCTAGGTGAGTGCTTCACCTCTGAGCCACGCCTCCAGCCTGGAGGATTTCCAGTCACCATTCTGAAGTCTACAGTTAACAGGCCTTTTGGGAAACTGGAACATGGGAAAGAAAAAAAAAAAAAAAAAAAAAAAACTGGGAGAGAATTGGAGATTCAGATTACAGAGGCTGAGCTGGTGCCTGGCACGCACAGGAACCTGAGTTCAGTCCTCAGCACTACAATAATTAAAAAAAGAAAAGACACCCCCCCCAACACCAGCATATAGGACACCCCCACCCCCGACCTACCACCAACACACAGGCCTCCCCCCAAGTCCTACCACCAGCACACAGACCTCCCCTCAAGTCCTACCACCAGCACATAGACTCCCCCCCCCCACCCCATATATACCACTAGCACACAGCCCTGAGAGATGCAGCAGCCCTCGTGTTAGTGTAGAAATGGCGGCTGTTAGTGTAAATTAGAGGCTTTGGTGAACTGCTGCAGAGACTCCAGCTCCAGGGACAGCTTTTTAAGTTATGCTTATTTATTTAGTGTGTTTGGGGATATGCCATGGCACGTATATGGTCAGAGGACAAACTGGGGAAAACTGGGGATCTTTCCACCCCCACATGGGTCCCGGAGATCAAACTTAGGTTGTCAGCCTTGGTGGCAAGTGTGTTTACCCACTGAGCCATCTCAGTATTTTTAGGTTATAATTTCTTTGCCAACATTTCATTGGGAAATTTTCTATTAAAAATTTTTATTTTAATTAGTTATTGATTCTTCATTTTTTTCTTTCTTTTTTTTTTTTTTTTTTTTTTTTGGTTTTTCGAGACAGGGTTTCTCTGTGTAGTCCTGGCTGTCCTGGAACTCACTTTGTAGACCAGGCTGGCTTCGAACTCAGAAATCCGCCTGCCTCTGCCTCCCAAGTGCTGGGATTAAAGGCATGCGCCACCACCGCCCGGCAATTCTTCATTTTTTTCAAAGGCAGGGTCTCACTATGTAGTCCTGGCTGTCCTGGAACTCACTGTGTAGACCAGGCTGGACTCAAATGTACAAAGATCCACCAGCCTCTGCCTCCTGAATGCTAGAATTAAGGGTGTGTGCCAATATGACCGGCTTTATTATAATTTTTTTAAGTTTATGTGTATGTGTGTGCATCTGAGTTTGTATATACACCATTTGTATGCAGGTACCCTTGGTGGCCAGAAGGGGGTGTTGATACCCTGGAGCTGAAGTTACAGGCATTTGTTAGCTGCTCAATGTGTGTATTAGGAACCAAACTCAGGTCTCTGTTAGAGCAGCCAGTGTTCATAACCAGTAAGCCATCTCCCCAGCTCCTTTCAGCCCTTTTGTTTTGAAGTACAGGGATTTGAACCCAGGGGACTATATGCCAAACATGCACATTACCTCAGAGCCATACCCACAGCCTCACAAAGGGAACAAATTTTGATGGAAACCCTAGTGCTGCTCCTAAAGTCAGCGCGTGAGCAGGCCAGGCCTTCTCTTTAACTAATAGAATGCTGGCTTTCTTCTTTTCCTAGGTGAATGTAAAAGCTTTAAAGAAAAATTCATGAGGTGTCTCCGTGACAAGAACTATGAAAATGCTTTGTGCAGAAATGAATCTAAAGAGTATTTAATGTGCAGGATGCAAAGGTGAGTTCTGTGTGTGTGTGTGTGTGTGTGTGCATTCACATGTGTGAGTGCTTATGATTGTGCTGGGAACTTGGTCTGTTGCTGGCCTGGATTCACTAGTTAGGCTCTCTGACTACAGGCAAGCCAAGGGATCCTCCCCTCTCTGCCCCCAGTTCTGGGACCAGCACACCCAATTGTCTCGGGTTCTCAGGAGGGAACTCGGGTCCATTTTACCAACCCAGCCACCGCCCCTGCCACAGCAGAGTGGCTGATGTTTGCCAGGAGAAATCACAGTTTAGCCAGTGAGGAGGCTGCTAAGGGCCCTGGAAACCTTCGTGAGTGACAGCCACAGAGTGAGTGTCTACAACTTCGTCCCTCCATCTTTAAGCTTTCAGAATCGTAGATCCTAGCAGCGCTGACTGAGCCAACAGGTTTTCATGCCTTTCACATTCTCAGCCCAGTAAGAACACACATGGCCTCGTGCTGTCCTCTGAAAGCTGTTTGAAATGTCACCGGGACAATAGGCGACTTAAGCAGTGATGGATGATGATGCCCACCCCCACCCCCACCCCCACCCCCACCCCCACCCCAGGTTTACTTTTTTTTTTTTTTTTTTTTTTGGTTTTTCGAGACAAGGTTTCTCTGTGTAGCTCTGGCTGTCCTGGAACTCACTTTGTAGACCAGGCTGGCCTCGAACTCAGAAATCCACCTGCCTCTGCCTCCCGAGTGCTGGGATTAAAGGCGTCAGGTTTACTTTTAAACAGAACAAAAACCAAAATCTGTGGCGCTCTGCCTTAGGACGAGAGCCATTCTACTGTAAATGTGCAGAAGCAGCTAGCACGCCAGTCCTTGGGGAAGGAGGCCTGTCCCCATCGCTGTGTACACAGGAACTCAGGCATCCCAGCCTCTCTCAAGATGTCAGTGGTCCGCTTAAGCCTGCTTTCTTTGTGTTTAACAAACCCAGACAAGTCCCAGAGGCGTAGGCATGTCGGGGTGACAGTGTAGGTGTCTCAGCTCTGGCGGTGACAGCAACTTAACCGTAAGGTCTTACCCTGCCGTCACAAATGGTGCTTGGGTCTGTCCTGATCTCGCTGCTTCCAGACAGCTCGTGGTTGGAACTGAGCCTCAGCAGATGACTGAGAATTCCCTCTTGGCTCTGCTGAGCTTTACAAGAGGGCCAGAGTGATCCCAGCCTGGAAGGAGGCTGTGAGCAGGTTCCTGCCTTCCCCACAGCTCAATCCCTGGGTCTTGGTGTCTACAAAAGGAAAGGTTCCCATAGGCAAGCTAGACAAATTCAGCAAGTAAGAGCTTTAGTGGAGCCTGACACATGATTGTCATCTTAACTGCTCAAGAAGCTGAAGCAGGCCGGGCGTGGTGGCGCACGCCTTTAATCCCAGCACTCGGGAGGCAGAGGCAGGCGGATTTCTGAGTTCGAGGCCATCCTGGTCTACAAAGTGAGTGCCAGGACAGCCAGGGCTACACAGAGAAACCCTGTCTCGAAAAACCAAAACAAAAACAAAAACAAAAACAAAAAAAAGAAGCTGAAGCAGGAGAATGGTGAGGTTGGGGCTAGGCTAGCCTCGGCTACAGAATAAGTTGAGAAACTATCTGGGCAATTTAGTAAGATCTTATTTCAAAATGATAAGAAAAACAGGGTTGAGAATATAGCTCAGTGCTAGAACACCGGCTTAAAATCCCCTCAGTGAGGGGCTGGGGGCGTGGCTCAGTGGTAGAGCCCCTGCCAAGAATTCCCCAGTGAGGGGCTGGGGCGTGGCTCAGTGGTAGAGCATCTGCCTATAGTCCCCCAGTGAGGGGCTGGGGTGTGGCTCAGTGGTAGAGCCCCTGCCTAGAATCCCCCAGTGAGGGGCTGGGGCGTGGCTCAGTGGTAGAGCCCCTGCCTAGAATCCCCCAGGGAGGGGCTGGGGGCGTGGCTCAGTGGTAGAGCCCCTGCCTAGAATCCCCCAGGGAGGGGCTGGGGGCGTGGCTCAGTGGTAGAGCCCCTGCCTAGAATCCCCCAGTGAGGGGCTGGGGTGTGGCTCAGTGGTAGAGCTCCTGCCTAGAATCCCCCAGTGAGGGGCTGGGGTGTGGCTCAGTGGTAGAGCCCCTGCCTAGAATCCCCCAGTGAGGGGCTGGGGTGTGGCTCAGTGGTAATGCATTCCACAGTTATGTGAGGTCCTGGGTTCTGTCTACAGTATCCCCCTCCATACCCCTTTCCAAACATGAGCTGATTTGTTTTTTTGTTTTGTTTTGTTTTGGTTTTTTTTGGTTGGTTTTTTTTTTTTTTTTTTTTTGGTTTTTCGAGACAGGGTTTCTCTGTGTAGCCCTGGCTGTCCTGGCACTCACTTCGTAGACCAGGCTGGCCTCGAACTCAGAAATCCGCCTGCCTCTGCCTCCCCAGTGCTGGAATTAAAGGTGTGCGCTACCACGCCCGGCTGAGCTGATTTGTTTTGACCGCAGTACCTGGCACAGATGCACAGGGACTCCTACTTATGATTACTTCGAGGGTGTGGCTACTTTGAGATCCTCTGGGGAGGTGACTAGTCTGCCCGGCAAGGCTCTGGACAGTACCAGCAGAGGTTCTTGCCTGTTTGTCTGTGGGGTGAGCTGAAGCAAGGCCTCCTAGTCCCCATGGCTCTGTGCCACACTCGACACCACATAGAGCACGTGCCTCAGAGTTGGGAGGGAAGGGCCTGCTTCCATGGCCTATGGGACCTCAACTAGGCAAGTGCAGGCACCCACGGAAGCTTCTGGCTTTGTCCAGTGTTGGCAAGGGTGTTTTGGTTTGGTTGGTTGGTTGGTGGGTTTATAAATAAATGCAATTAAGAAAATAAAGTTAAAATACTCCTCTCAGGCCTCCGGGGCGTGGGGAACCTCGGGGGCTGTGGCTGTCATCACATCTCAGCTGGCTGTGACCTTGCAGCCCTCCTGCCCCCACCTCCAGAGAGGCAGAGGTGACAGGGGCATGGAATGAGTGTTGCTGGGACAGGCAGGGATGGCAGAGCCCTCAGGAAGGCTCCAGAGCACAGCTCAGGGCTCATCTTAGTGTCTCCGGCCTTAGAAATCCCAGGGACAGTTTTCTAGGGGTGTCCTCTGAGGTAACAGAAGCACATTGAGAGCATTCCTTGGCTTGACTTATTCTTTTGTCTGTGTGCGTGTGAGGAAGCTGCTGTCTTTCTGTCTGTGGAGCTCCAGGGTGCTCCTGCCTCCACCTCCCCAGCTATGAGGTCACAAGCACACCTTGGTGGCCTTCCGTCTGTCTGGGGGCTGAGCATCAAGCATGGTTCCTTCTTGTGTCCAGAGCAAGAACTTCACCGGCCAAACCGTCTCCTCGGCCGTTGTTTACTCATCTTTTGGGACAGGGGCTGTGATGGCCTCACTACAGCCTATTTCTGCCCCACACTGGACTCACAGATGTGAGCAAGACCTAAAGTGTCCGGTCTTCCTGTTAGCTGGGCCCAGGCCGGTGGGGACCCATGGGAGCTGAGCCATGTCTTCTGAGCCATGTCCTTCCTGGCTGGTGTTTTTTTATTTTTTATTTTATTTTATTTTTTTATTGTTCCTTTTCTTGCTCTGAGCATCCAGTGGCTAAGAGCCAGCCTCGGTAGGCCTGTGACCTGTGGCTTCAGAGCCACAGAGGCGACTCCCACAGTTAGCATACTCACCTCTGCAACCGCTGGGCAGATGGCCTGAAGGTAGGCCTTAGCTTCCCAGAGCTAGAGTCCTGTGTTCCTGAAGAGCTCCTGGGCTGGGGGGAGACAGCTGTCCCTGTCTTTGGCAGATGTGGGGACATCTGCATCTCCAGACCATGAGCCACTTTCCTCCTGGTGCTTGCTTGCTGTCTGACCAGAGCCAATGAGACTCTGATTCTCGGTGTCTCCCTGGTTAGAGTGTGGCCTCCCAGCCGGTCCTCTCCTTCCATATCAGGACATTGGCACCCACAGGCCCTGGGCCCTGGGACTGTCTGTCCTTGGGGATCATGACTGTGAGTAAGGCAGAGACGTCCCTGGGTTGAGATGGTGACCAGATTCACTGTGAGTGTCTCCTAGTGTTCTGAGCTGCGGGGAGTGGAGTGTGGTGGGGGAGGGGCGTTTACTGAGGGAATGGAGTGTGGAGGATGGAGGGATCAGCCCGAGTGGGCAACAGCATGAGAGCCCTGCCTGTGGACGGCTGGTCGGGAGGCAGGCTGGGGAACCCGGTGCTGGGTTTCTATCTGTCTTCACAGGGCAGCTGTATTCCACGTAGCTGTAAAGGGGGTAGAGCCTCACGGGTGCTGGGATCATAGCACTGGTGACAAGGCTAGGTCATTCTATACCACTTTCTGGCCTCCTCTCTCCAAGTACCCCTTCACAGTGACGTGGAGGAGTCTCCTCAATGTCTTTCTGCAGTGTGGGGGTGAAGAGGTCTTACCCCCAGCTATGTGCACCCCTAAAGTCTTCACAGGCAAGTCCACACAGCTATGAGGACACTTATCTAGCCTTAGCTCTCCCCATTTCAACTCGCACCTGTGACCCCACCCACATCCTCAGCCCCTGTCCTTATGAGCTTGGACTGGCAATGTGGCTGGGAGGGACCGTGAGGCTCACATGGCCTGTTGGCTCCTTGCCCTATGGGGAGGGCACCACTCTCTGGGTCTGTTTTCCTGTTTTAGAGCAGGGGTGGGGGTGGGGGTGGGCTCTGGAGGCCTGGGCAGGTGAATGAAGAAAAGAGCATGGTGGGATGGAGCTCTGCCAACCCCCCAGCCCTTCCTCCCCTCCACCCTGTGACAACATCTTTCTCTTCCAGGCAGCTGATGGCACCGGAGCCGCTAGAGAAGCTCGGCTTTAGAGACCTAATGGAAGGGAAGCCAGAGGCAAAGGATGAATGTTGAGAAGGGAGCCACAGGACTGTGTCCCCTGCCTGGAGCAGAGCTGAGCCCTTCTGCCCACAGTGCAGGGGGACCTGACACTCAGCCCATGCTGCCCCGTGCAGGGACTCTCCGTGGGGACTTTAGAACATGGCTCACCCCTGCAGCACACACCGAAATGAATCCTCTGCTGACCTCAGTTCCCCTCTAGAGAGTGTGTTTTTCTTCCATCTGTGTGTCACAGGACCTGTCAAGACTGAACACTGCTGTGATTTGATATCCCGCCCAGAGTGGCTGTCACACCACAGAGCCCTGGACAACATTCCACAGCGACTCAGCCTGTCACAGACCTGAGTCCTCACACTGGAACCTGTCAGTGAAACCAAGCGACAGGAAAATGTCCGCCTTTTGTGCTCACAGACTCACATCAGCTGGCTTCCCTCTCTCTGTGTTCTCTCCTGTGAACAAAACTGGAATACAAAGTAGGAAGTGAGAAACTGTTTGGCTTTTGACATATTTGACCTCTTGTTTTAAGTGTTTTGAGACAGGGTCTCAAACTGCCTATGTAGCCAAGGATGGCTTCAAACTCTTGATCATTCTGCCTCCGTGTCTGGGGTACTGGGGAGTGGAACCCAGGGTTCCCTGCAGGCTAGGCAAGTACTCTACTGCCTGAACCATGTCTCTAGCACAATTTCTTGCTTTTTAAATGATATTATTTATTTATTTATTCATTTAGGGTAGCACTGTGTCTCAGTGTGTGTGTCTCTGTGTGTGTGTGTGTGTGTGTGTGTGTGTGTGTGTGTGTGTGTGTGTGTAGTTTGTAGGTGGGTCAGAAGACAGCTTAAAGGAGTCTGTTCTCTCCTTGCATGAGTGAGTGTCTCAGGCACTGAACTCAGCTCACCGAGCTTGGTAGATCTCCCAGCTCAGCTTCCACTGTCCCAGTCTAGCAGCAGTTTGGGTTTATGCTGCATACTGTTTTCTGGTCACCCCAAACTGTTTCTAAACCTAGCGTTTCCTTTCAGTAGCCCAGTGTGTGTCTCCACAGGTCAGGTCAGCTGTGCACTAGGAGCTGGCCTACCATCTTCCTTTTTCACTTTTGCACCCTGTTAGAGGAACACCATGTCTCTGTGTCACCCCTGGGTGCTGAGCACTGACCCCGTACTGTGAGCACCAAGCAGGGCTGAGCTGTGGCTGAGCCCAGGCCATCCTCAGAGTCGCCTGTGGGCTGTTTAAACCCCCGGCACCAGCAGAATGCCAGCACCAGAAAGAGAGGGAGGGGGAGGGGGAGAAGAGGGATGGGAGGAGGACTCAGCATATTCCTGTTGGTCTTAGGCAGCAGCTGTGGTACTGCAAGGCCTACTACTACAGGGTCTCCTGATCCCCTCGGGGAGTTTACCTTTGCTCCACTGGATGTGAGTGCCTGAGAGCCCTGTGCCCTGTTACACAGAAAGGCTTCTTGGCCCTACCCACAGTCATGTCCACCAGGGTCTGCTTGTTTGTACACACTCGCTCAGCTCAGACGCACAGTGTGGGGCGACACCAGCTTCGTGTGTACCACATTTCACATTTGAACCTTGGTTTTTATCACCCGACGCTGGTGTCACCCCAGCACTGGTCATAATTGCAGTGATGGAGCAGCCAAGCCCTCTGACGACTGAGCCATCTCGTCAGCCATTTTGTTGTGTTTGACTTATTGAGAGATGGTTCACTCTGTAGCCAAGGCTGGTCTTGAACTCTGCTTCCACCGTCCAAGTGGAAGCCAGAATTAAATTCAGAGTCGTGCTATTTTCCAAGCCTTTGGTGTATCTCGTCAGCAAATGACAAACACACTTAACAGTCAAGAGCGGCAGAGTTTTACCGTTCCAGCACATCACAGTGGCTCCATCCACGAGAGCTCCCCTGTCCACCCATCTCCATCGAGATGCCAGGAACACAGGGTAGCGATGTTGATGGCTTTGGGGACCGGAGTTGGAGGCTACTTGGTTCATTTTATAACAAGTGTGCATCACTTTTATAGAAACTATAAAATCCTTACTTGAAGGAACTCACTGCGTTGAGTAGTGTTTTTATATCCTCTGTAAATTACAGGCTGGTTGTAATTTCTCATCCCCTGTGGATACCAAACCATTTATTTCTCCTGGTGGTACATTGCACTGTGTGTGTGTGTGTATGTGTGTGTATGTGTGTGTATGTGTGTGTATGTGTAGTATGGGTATCCGTGTGTGGGGGTTGTGCAGTATGGGTGTGTGTACCTGTGTGTACACATGTGTGTGGGGTGCAGTATGGGTGTGTGCACCTGTGTGGGGATGTGCAGTATGGGTGTGTGCATGTGTGGGGGTGTGCAGTATGTGTGTGTACACATGTGTGGGGGTGTGCAGTATGGGTGTGTTCATGTGGGGGTGCAGTATGGGGGTGTGCACATGTGTGTGTGGGTATGCAGTATGGGTGTATGCACGTGTGTGTGTGGTGCAGTATAGGGGTGTGCACATGTGTGTGAGGGTGTGCAGTATGGGGGTGTGCATGTGTGTGTGGTGCAGTATGGGGGTGTGCACATGTGTGTGAGGGTGTGCAGTATGGGGGTGTGCACGTGTGTGGGGTGCAGTATGGGGGTGTGCGCATGTGTGTGAGGGTGTGCAGTATGGGGGTATGCACATATGTGTGGGGTGCAGTATGGGGGTGTGCACATGTGTGTGGGGTGCAGTATGGGTATGTGCATGTGTGTGGGGTGTAGTATGGGTGTGCACATGTGTGTGGGGGTGTGCAGTATGAGCATGCTGGGCTTCCACAAGGCTCCCTGAACATCTTGTCATTATAACATCGTGGTAGCTTTGGGGAGAACTACTCCCAACAGTTCTTTGAGCATGCATGTACATTCAGAGGCCAGAGGTCAACCCCGGGGCTCATTCTGCGGGGCTCATTCAACCCAGTGAGCCGAGTGTTCTCCCTCCCTTAGTCTCCTCTGCACTGTCTATGATTACAAGTGTTCATCACTGTACCTACCTTTTCACAGAGTTCCTGGGGATTGAACTAGGACTCTCATGCTTGCGTAGGGAGCACTTTAGCCATTGATTTATCATCCTGACCTCTCTTATTTTAATTATTGATTGGATGATTGATTTTTTTTTTTTTTTGAGACAAGGTCTCACTATGCAGCCCTGGCTTGCTTAGAACTCAGAGAGAACCACTTGCCTCTGCCTCCTGAGTGCTGAGATTAAAGGTGTGCACCACTACTACTGGCCCTCTTTCTTCGCCTTCTTTTTTCTCTTTCTCTTCCTCTTCCTCCCCCTCCTTGTCTTTCTTTTTAAAAGGAACACTTAGGGTTAAGGAGGTGGCTCAGTGTGCAAACTTGAGGACCCAAGAAAATTTAGAGCACCTATATAGCAAGCCGGAAATGGCCACAAATGCAGCCATATCTCCATGTCACTGAGAGACAGCGACAGAAGGATCGCCAGGGCTTGCTAGCTGCTAGCCTAGCTCCAGACTCAGGGAGAGACCCTGTCTCAAAGAAGTATGGAGAGGAGTGATAGAACAGGACACCTGACCTCCTCTTCCAGCCATGCCCATCCATAAACGCACATATGCCACACACACAAAATGTAGAACAGTTTTGAATTGCATTGTATCCTTGGACAGCTGAGTGCTAATCTCAGTGTCTTTCCAAGTTTAGTGTGGAAGATGATGATGACGACGATGCAAAGTAACTCTTAGATTCTAAGAATTGGGGGCTGGAGAGATGGCTCAGCGGGTAAGAGCACTGACTGCTCTTCTGAAGGTCCCAAGTTCAAATCCCAGCAACCACATGGTGGCTCACAACCACCCGTAATGAGATCTGCCGCCCTCTACTGGTGCGTCTGAAGTCAGCTACAGCAAGCCGGGTCAACCGGATTGAGGTCCTAAAATTCAATTCCCAACAACCACACGAAAGCTCTCAACCATCTGTGCAGCTACAGTGTACTCACATACACACACATATATATTCAATGTTAAAAAAATTCTAGGGGCTGGTGAAATGGCTCAGTGGGTAAGAGCACCCGACTGCTCTTCCGAAGGTCCAGAGTTCAACTCCCAGCAACCACATGGTGGCTCACAACCATCCGTAACGAGATCTGGCGCCCTCTTCTGGACTGTCTGAAGACAGCTACAGTGTACTTACATATAATAAATAAATAAATCTTTAAAAAAAAAAAAAATCTAAAAACTGAGACGGAGTCTCACAGCCCAGACTAGCCTTGAACTCCTTCCTGCCTCTGCCTCTGGAGTGCTGGGGATTACAGCCCATGCATATTAACACATACAGCCAGTCTTGGTTTGAAGAGGCTCCCTGGGTAAATGTGTATAGCCTTCACCTGGGCAGGGAGGCTAAGGTTGGACCTGCCCACGGCTCTTTCTTAGTCCCCTCAGGCCTCCGTCCAGACAAACCTCATCTGTGGTAGGTGTGAACCTGCCCATCTTGTGCTCAAATGTAATCGTTTGAGCTGAATGCCCACAATGGGTGAGAACTTGGGGGGGGGTGTTATTATTGCCAGAGACATTAAAGAAGTTTCTATTAAGCCACCGAACAAGTGGCTTTGTCATAATACTAGGAATGAAATCGCAACCCCCTGTTCTGTCCTAGAGGAGTGAAATCAAATTTCACAGCTCTGTGCTTGCCCAGTGTTATAAAGTGGAGCGCCTGGGGCAGAAACCTCCGCCAAGTCCCTCCTCCTGCTGGTAGCCTGGGCAAATGTCACCCTCCACTTAATTTCTTCAGGGAAGACACATCAAACATCATAAAATCGTACCCACGGTGCCCTGAGACTTGGCTGAGCGACGAGGAACCCTCAGAAGCCACCTTTTTGCAGAAGGATGGAGGCTGGGAGTCCAGGAAGCATGCTGGGCCGGGGGTTGGGGGATTCAGGGGCTGCATGTGTTCCAGGATCCTGGATTCTGATCCTGTTTCCTACCACCGTCTGGTGACCCACATACCACAGCCAGCCATCTCGGAGCAGCCAAGCACCATTAAGTACAAGGCCGCCACAGACAGTTCTACCCCTGCTTGTTGGTACCCCCCCCCATGCCCTCTAATGACAGCCTGTGATCCACAGAGTCTATAGCAGAAAATAACAACACGAGGCCAAGCACCACTTTGCCTGCCATGGGTGAGTTCTGAGTGTGTCTTTGGAGGAGCCCAGGGCCGGCAAGCAGCAGCAGACCCAAGATGTCAGCAGCCATCACAGGACTTGGCCACACAAAGCCACCACATACAAATCCATGAACCTAGTCAGAGAAAAAGGTGGGAATAAAGCTAAAAGAGCATGACTCCACTCAGAGAAGAGACGCCCACCTGCTGTCCCAGAGAGCTCCAGGCCCCTGGCCACCATAGTGTGAGCTGTGTACTCAAGGCCAGCCCTGAGGTGGAATGTGTAATCTAGTCAGATGGCAATGTCCCTGTGTGTAATCTAGTCAGATGGCAATGTCCCTGTGCTGACAGAGGATGGGACAATGTCTCCTTGGTGTTCCCTCTGCTATCTGGGTCTGAGGAACCTGTCCTGAGCATTTGCCCTGAAGGCACCTCCAGCCTCCACTGCACCCTCAGGGCTCTTTAGAATGGGACCCCTTTCACCATACCTCTGGCTAGCAACCTGATCCGGTTGGGCCTCAGCTTGTTCGTTCTTCCTCCAGAGGGCCCTGTACCACCTTCTTTTGTACCAAAGAGAAGTCTGTCCCCACCCCAGTCCAAAGGACAAAGGAGCTGGAGCCCAGCCTGGCCTGGAGGGCAGTGTGGAGCCGCTAGTAGAGATAAGAGTGGAGGGCCAGGTACACAAGCTCACCAACTGGAGACCAGGGCTAGGGTCAGAAGGGAAACCTCATGCCCCACCCTGGGCAGGAATAGGGCCCCAGCTGAGGCTGTGGGGGGCACAGAAAACCTGGGATCTACCAGGCCTGGCCAGGACACAGTAGCAGTAATAGCCATGTAGGTATCAAGAGTGGCCATGGTGACACCAACCAGTCTGCACCCCACAGCACAGGGTCAGCTACTACCCAACTTGCCTCAAAATTGTCACCATGATTTTGTCCCAAGTGCCAGCCAGGCCCGAGAGGTATTCAGCCAGGACTCAAGGGCAGCAGGACACTGTCTCATGGTCCTGTCTCACACGCAGCCTTTGTGAGGACTCTGCAGCGGGGCACAGCTTCCGGTCTTGCTCGGTGTTAGATTTAAAGAATTGGAGAGACCCTGGCTCAGACCACCTGGTGGGAACTGGCTCAGCAGGACTCTGAGATGCTTCATGTCAGCAATGCAGCTGGACCCAGGAGCTGACCCTAGGTCCTGAGTTCAAACCTGGGAATCAAGCCTCAAACATTGGTGGGTGGCAGGAGAGGACAGGGTGTGGTTCCACACACCTGTGATCACAGAGGCAGGTGGCTCAAGTTTGAGCCCAGCTTGGTCTATATAATGAGTTTCAGAATAGCCAGGAACATAGAGAGAAACTGTCTCTACTCTTTCCAACCCTTCCCATCCCCCACTAATATCCTCAAGGAAGGAGGAAACTGCCCTTCGCATCTGCGGTGCTGGCACCTGGAGAAAGGAAACGCTGTGTTTTATCTCCCCCTGCTGGCAAGTATTGGCATTGCAGCCTTTGCGAGGGTCACTTGGAGGACACTGCCTTGAGCTTTCTTCAACTTTTCCTTGAGACTGAGCCAACTTGCATGAAACCTTAAAATCTGCTGCTCAGGAGCGGTTTCTGCCAGGGCCGGGAGAAGGGGAGGGTCTTCTGGCATTTTGTCAGGAGCCTGTGATCCAGAGCAGGTATGCGCACACAGCTCCGGAAGGCCCTTCATTCCTTGTCTTTTTGAGGGCCATGAATCATTGCCTCTGTCTACCTGTCAATCTTGTGGCTTCTCCCTATGAGGCAAACCGTGCCCCCATCTCCCTCTCCCTCTCCCTCTCCCTCTCCCTCTCCCTCTCCCTCTCCCTCTCCCTCTCCCTCTCCCTCTCCCTCTCCCTCTCCCTCTCCCTCTCCCTCTCCCTCTCCCTCTCTCCGTCTATCTATCTACAGACAGAATTTCATATAGTCCAGACTGGTCAAACTTGCTATCTGCTATGTTGCTAAGGCTGACCTTGAACTCCTGACCCTCCTGCCTTCATCTCTCCAGTCCTGGGACTTCAGGGATCTTCCACCATACCCAAACTATGTGTGCTGGGGTGATATCCTGGGCTTCTTGCACGCTGGGCAAGCACTCTACTGACTAGGCTACATTCCAAGCCTGAAAGAAGAATTCTAAATTCCCCACAAGTCCATTCTGTAAACCCTAGCATTCACGGCTGCCATGCCGCCTGCCCCACCCGTGTCTATCTATTATCCTTCAGGATAACTCCAAAGTGCTCCCTCTTAAACCAGATTGGTCCTAGGTGAGGTGCTTTGAACCGCTCCTGTCTGGAATCAGGGGTCCCTTGGCCTGGTCTCTTGGCTGTGGGGGAATCATGACCTGGCAGCATGTGCCAGGCTCTCAGTAACATTTGCTGTCTCCTTTAAGGCTCCCTGGAGCAGGACTCCTTGGAAACACTCCTCGCTGCAGATCAACTTTCCATTGGGTTTTTCTGTTTCTGTTGTGAGAACAAAATGCTGTCTGTGGGGGGTGGGGTGGGGGCGGGGTGAGGGCGGGGTGGGGGCGGGGTGGGGGCGGAGTAGGAGCGAGGTGGGGCGGGGCTGTGCTGATGCCCGTGCTGGCTACCAGAGATGCTTTGGGGGAGCAGTAGCTTCAAACAGGGACGTTTTAAAAGCCCTTGCTCCCACATTCCAGTCTCCCATCACCTGCATCCCACCCTCTGGGGGAGGAGATCTCCAAACCCTGCTCTCCTGCCCCTGCCCCAGCCCCAGCCCCAGCCCCAGCCCCAGCCCCAGCCCCAGCCCCAGCCCCAGCCCCAGCCCCAGCCCCAGCCCCAGCCCCAGCCCCAGCCCCAGCCCAGCCCCAGCCCCAGCCCCATCTCTGAGAAAGAGTGAAGGCAGTTCGAGGCTAGCTGAGGTAAATGAAACTATGTCTCAAAACAAGTAAATAGGCAAAACCAAATGCATTTTGGGCCAGCCTAGACTACATGAGACCAAGGTCTAAAACAAAATACGAAGGCAGGTGGATTTCTGAGTTCCAGGCCAGCCTGGTCTACAGAGTGAGTTCCAGGACAGCCAGGGCTACACAGAGAAACCCTGTCTCGAAAAACCAAAAAAAAAAAAACAAAAAAAACAACAACAACAAAAAAACCAAAATACGTCATTCTGTATGCTAATTGAAAGGGATTTAAAAAAAAAAATCAGATCCTGTTGGTCATGATGACTATGACCCAGCAAGGCCACTCCTGAGGGAATCAGTCTGGTGGGGGGTGGAGTGGGAGGGGGCAATCTTCACTACAAGGGATAGGGGATCCTGCTCCCAAGCATACAGGGTTGTACCTGGGGCATTGGACAGCAAGATCCATTCAGCATCCTGCTTCCATGACCCCATGGCTTTAGGCCCTGAGGCCCCAGTTGACTAAGGGTGCAGCTCCAGTGGTATATACCACCCTCGGAGGGTGGAGACATCAACACTAGGTCTCCAGCAGAGGCTGGGCCTTCAGCAGGTACCGAGCTAACTTCTGGAGAGACTAGGCATGCGTATGGGCCTACTGATCTGGACAAAGAGAAGGGAAAACAGAGGCAGAGGAGGCCCCCCGGGAGGTGGGTCAAGGCTACCTAAGCCGTGAGACACCTGTGTGCAGCGCCTGAGCTGACCAGCTCTTCCAGAAGTACATCTCGGCATCCTCTGGCCAGGGGTGTTCATCACTAGACCTGGGCTACCATCCCCCCAGGTAGTCCCAACTCTTTTGCCTTCCTCTCTCTTGGCCTGCAGGAACCACCTGGATGCCCGTCCCTGTGGCAGGAGCTCCAGACAAGCGTCTCAGGACAGGGTGAGAAGAGGTAAAAGAACAGGACACTGAGGGCACAGCCTGCAGCCTGCTACCCCAGTCCTACCTGCGAGAGAAACTGCAAGAAAGCCAAGCCGGAGTTGGCTGTTCGATCCCCAATGGGGAGGCTACACGGCTGCTGTCAAGACGCCACCAGGGTAGTTCTTCTTGGTCCATGCAGTCTTCTTCAGCCATTCCTCCAGTGTCACTGGCAGTTTGGCCCTCCTTGGCTGGCAGACACAGCCCTGATCTTTGTGCATCTTTCCCCAGTGGCCTTCCACCTCTATCTGTGCCCACATGTCCCCTTTGAATGAGGCCTCCAGCCAGATTCCACCCTTGTGATGACCCTGTTTCCAAACACAGCCACATCTGCAGGCACCTGGGTTAGGTGCCCCAATATTTCTTTTGGAGGGTGCAATTTATCTCGTGGCATTCAACAACTGGTCCCGGGCACTGCTGTGGGGTTGCTCTGCAGTTCTGGGGTTCCACACTGACTTGGGGAATTTGAGTTCTTGGGCTATCTCTTTCCCTAGGGTTCATGGCCAGCCTTCTCACTACTGATTCTTGCCCCTCCCCACCAGAGTAGATGTTCACAATCAGATGCCTGCCGTGGGGTCATTCAGTAGCCTGGCCTTGTCTTCATCTCCCTCAGAAACCTGTTTCTCTATCCTGGCCCGAGATTTGGGTTCCATCCAACTGTCTTTCGCCCTGGGTAGGCCACGGAGTCTCTCTATCCAGTAACTACTGTGGGACTTCGATGATAAAGCCGTCATCCTACTGACTTCCTGTCCCATCATGTGTAGCTGAGGGAGGTCACAGCTCCCAGGAGCACCTGAGCCACGACACCAAACATTCATATCCAACAAGGGTACCTGGAAAGCAGATGCGTTAAAGCGTCCCCACCATTCCAGTCTAGGGTTGAGGCCAGACTAGGGTACCCATCTCAGACTGGGGAACCCTGTCTCAGCCGAGCAGTGGTGGTACAAAGTTTTTTTGGTTTTTTTCAAGACAGGGTTTCTCTGTGTAGCCCTGGCTGTCCTGGAACTCACTCTGTAGACCAGGCTGGCCTCAAACACAGAAATCTGCCTGCCTCTGCCTCCCAAGTGCTGGAATTAAAGGCGTGCGCCACTACGGGCAAATACTTTTAATCCCAGTACTCAGGCTGAGAGTTTGAGGCCATCCTGAGCCTGGTCTCAGAGCAAGTTCCAGGAAAGGCAGGGCTACACAGAGAACCCCTGTCTCCAGCAATCAATCAATCAATCAATAAACAAACAAATAAGAAACCAAACCACTGGGACTGGAGAGATGCCTCAGCCGCTCTCCTGCAGGGGATCCAGCTTCAGTTTCCAGCTCCCATACGAGCTCATAACTGTCTGCAATTCTAGTTGCAGAGCATATGACACCCTCTTGTGGTATGTGCAAGCACCAGGTGTGCATGTAGTACACAGACATACATATAGACAAGACCCTTTCATACACATATAAATTTTTATATCTTAAAAAAAGAAAGTCGGGGCTGGAGAGATGGCTCAGCGGTTAAGAACACTGACTGTTCTTCTGAAGGTCCTGAGTTCAAATCCCAGCAACCACATGGTGGCTCACAACCACCTGTAATGAGATCTGACGCCATCGTCTGGTATGTCTGAGGACAGCTACAGTGTACTTACACACAATAATAAATAAATCTTAAAAAAAAATAAGTCAAACCAAGAAACTGGAAAGATGGCTGTCAGTAAAGTTCCTGCTGTGCTAGCATGAAGACCTGAACTTGGATCCTCGGCACTCATGGTAAAGCTTGGGTCTATAAGTCTAACGCTGAGGAGGAAGAACTAGGGGATCGCTGGGGCAAGCTGGCTAGCCAGCCTGGCTGAACTGGTCAGCTCCAGGGTTCACTAGAGACCCTGACTCCCCAAATAAGGAACAAAGTGATAGAGGAAGTTACCCAACATCAGCCTCTGGCCTCTACATACATGTGCACATGCACACACATGCACATGTATGCATGCACACACCACACACACAATGAATCAAACAAGAGGCAGATGTTTCACCCCCCTCGAGCTTTCTTCATGGCCCATATCAGTTCTTGCTTTGTGACCTTAGAAACAAACCCTGTCAGGGGACCATCACCTTGCGATAATGAGAAAGGAAACTTCTGGGAGACAGGGCTCGCCTCTGCCTTCCTCAGAGCAAGGACAGCTGCCAGCACGGCTGGGTCGTACCATGGGACTTCTGGGTCCTTGCACAATTCCTTACTCAGGGTTTCACGGCATAAGCGGCCAGTGGAGAGGGGAGGCAGGGGGCTGTCACTGGTCCTTAGAGACCAGCTACTAGGCTGGAGTGGCCATCCTGACTTTCTCCAACAGCTCTGGGCTCAGTTCCCAGCCTCTGAGCCTCTGGTGGCAGCTGCTTGCAGACCTACTGTGTATAAGTTCCTGCACTCACTGGGTGCTGCAGGAGGCACTCAGCCATCTGAGGCACTTCCTACCCAGTGTGGCCATATGCTCTGTGGAGGCCTACGCCTGGCCTCTGGTTAGATGCCCAACCCAGGCCTGGGAAGTGCTAGGGTATTGGGGCTGGGGTCTGCAGCAGAGACCTGGACAGCAGAGGAGAGGACTGGAAGGGCAGAGAAGAGGAAAGCTCAGATGGGTGAATCATCTTTGCTGGCAGCAACACAGGCCTGAGACAGCAGGGTGCCTTGCTGCCTTTGAGCTGTCCTTGACAGGCCTTGGTCTGGCCCCAGGAAGGAGCTACCTCTCTGACAATTTATTCTCTTTAGGGAGATGGGGTCTGTGTCTCTTTGTCTCTCGGGTTTGCTGTCACTCTAGTTCTGACATGCATACGTGTGCCTCAGTTTCCCTGACTATAAAATGGGGGTTGAATAAGAAAGCGCAGGTGGCACTCCATGCTTGTTATTTGAGCACTCAAGAGACGGTGGCAGGATTGCTGCAAGTCTGAGACTGACTGGATTACTAGAGAGACCTGGGACACAACTACTACCATTAGTCTATTTTTGTCTTGATTCTGTTTTTTTCTTGTTTGTTTGTTTGTTTTTAAAGACTGGGTCTCATATAGTCCAGGTTGTTCTCCTCATACTAGATGTGTAGCTGAGGATGGCCTTGAACCGCGGATCCTCCTGCCTCGACCTCCTGGGCACTGAGAGTAGAGGCATCCATCAGTACTCCTAGGTTCTGTGGTGCCGAGGACACAATCCGCGGCTCGGTGAATGCTGGGTAAGCTCTCTACCCATTGAGCCACTTCCCCAGCCCCCAGCAGTCTACCTTTTGCCACATTCTCCAAGCTCCTGCAGTGTGCCAGGTCTGGAGCAGGCTCCAGTGGGCTGCAGGAGAAAAACATTAGATCCATTAAACAGTAAGCCTACAGCGTCACTGGCCTCATGACCTCCGAAATGTGCATTGGGGTGGGTTTCATGTTCTGTCTCTTGATCCCAAGACAAGTTCTGCAATGGCGTGACAGCCAGGCCATGAGGGACAGATGCCCCTGGCAAGACAACAGCCTCAGCAGAGGGGCGCCAGGTGGAATCGGCCAGGATTGCAAACGTTCATGACATCAGAAAGACAACAGCATGACATATGTGGTGGGACAAAACGGACCCTTCCTCCCCAGGAAGCAAGAGAGAGCATAACGAAGAGGCTAGGGTCCCAACAACCTAACTTCCTCCCAGTAGCCCTGACCACACTATAGCACCACCGTGGGGACTGTGCCCTTAACCCAGGGGCCTTTTGCGGGGCAGGGAACACTCTGGGGCCAAATCATAGAGCAACCAACACCCTGGCTGTGACATATTAGCAGGAGTAGACTCTCAGGAGGCTTTGGAGATGACTTTCATTTCTCAGTTGGGTGTGGCCATTAGCTTCTAAATGGCTACTATTGAGTTTATAATGGAGAAAATGGAGTTTGAAAAGAAATGCTAGGGCCAGTTAAAGAAGCAGACACCCGGCTCTGGGAGGGAGCCGGCCAGAGATCAGGAAGGGTGTGGCCAGCTCTTGTCCTATCTCTTGGAGATGAGACTATAGACTTGGACACGTGTGAGGGTGGAGCCCTCCGATCCTTTTAGTACTGGAATTTGTCATTCTTAGGTAGGGCTAGCCTGAGCTACCCGCGACCTCAGCTTCAACCCAACAGGCACGCTTGCGTGTTGGGTGGCCCATCCTTCCGCAGCGCGGGTTCCCTGCGACCCCGCCCCAGGTGGACCCGGTGAGGCCGGGCTCTCGAAGAGGCCGCTGCCTGACCGCGCCGCTGGGGGCCGCCCGCGGGCCGCGCCGTCCCGGGCGCGCCGTGCGTTGCTCCCCGGTCCCCGCGCGCGCAGCTCCGCTCAGGGCGGCCCCGCGCGGCGACACGATCGGGGCCGGCGCGCGGGCTGAGCGGTGGCGATGGCGCAAGGCGGACGGCGGGCGCGCGGCGCGGGGCCCTAGCGGGGCGGGCGTGCTCGGGACGGCGCGGTGGCCGCGCAGCCATGGCCGGGGAGCGGCGCCGGGCGCTGCTGGAGCTACTGACGCGGCCGGGGAACACGCGCTGCGCTGACTGCGGAGCCCCGGGTAGGTGCGGGACGGGCGGAGGCGCGGGGTGCGGCCGGGTGGACAAGACTGTGTGGGGGGCGCGGGGGATGGGGACGCGCCACGCGCTGGGTCCTGGCTGGGTTGGGGCGCGGCCCGGGTGCACCTGCCGGCGTCAGGGACTGGCAGTGGCAAGGCGCAGCATCCGGAGGGCACCTCGCGGGCTCCGTGCGACCTGTGCCGCCGACTCCCCTCCCCCGCCGGGCTGCGTGTCACGCTGTCACCCGCAGCCGCCTCCCCTCCCCAGCCTTGCGAAACCTTGGCGTCTCGGGGTATTAAAAAAAAAAAAAAAAGAGGAAATCAGCAGGGGCGGTTGGCTTGCAAGGAAAGCGGCCAGTGAGCCCAGGGTGTCTGCCAGGGAGTATGGGGTCCACCTGGTTCCCAGCTACCTGGAGATGACGTCATGGCATCCCTGCCTGGGGCCACCGTCTTGTACAGACTCAAGGCTGGGGGAGGATGCAGAGCCTTGGGTGGCCCTGTGAGGACATTCTGGCCATGTGCCTTTGGCACTCTCTACCTAGCTTCTCGGGGATCAGGACAATCGGGGACAGGTGGGAGCCACAGACGCATCTGCATCTGTCAGACATCTTCCAGACTTTGTCCCTTGGTTGCTCCTGGTTTGGAAGGATTTGTAGGAGCCAGAACACAGGGGCTCAGGATTGGCTATGGAAAAAGGGCCGGGTTCTCTGTCCAGCTGGCAGGCTCCGAGAGCTGACCCTCCCAGGCCTATCCTATCTGGGTATGCAGGTGGGGACAGGACATTTCAGGGATATCAGGGGGCCCTAGCATGATCCCCTCAGAACATACCAGGAATCAATTCCTTGGGGACTTAACTCTATCTCCCTGAGATGCAGGCGGAAAGCCTGCAGTCTGTAAATAGGACCTCCTTCCCATCTCTCCCCCACATCCCCGCCTCTGGGCTGAAGAGTGCCAGCCCGAGGCTGAGAATCTGCTAGCCAATAGTAAGTGCATGCCACCCCAGGGGCCCTGGTGTCCCTGAGAGGAGACATTGACCAAGCTTCAGTGGGAAGCAGGCAAGATGAAGTAGCCCTTTCCTGGTCTCTTGGGGCAACGCAGGGCCCTGACGGTGGTGCAGCGGGGTGGTGCCTCCCTGGTGCTATGTGGTACTGCTGCCAGCTGGCCTGGCTCAGTGGACTCTCCCCACCTCCCTCTCTCAGACCTGCCTTTCAACTTGTTTAGGAAAGCTGGCTATGCTGGAGTCCCCTGTAAGGAAGGCTGATGGGTTGCCCAGCTTCCAAGCCTGACTTGTGTGGGGGCAGTAAACCCCACGAGAGAAGCTGACCTGACCTCGTATTCCTTGGCTACCCAGCCCAGGAGCAGCTTTTACTCTCCAGATACCCTAGACCTCCTGGCCTGAGCAGGAGGAAGAAGGGGCTTTCGGAACCCTCAGTAGCAACCACCCTACACCATTCACCTATGTAATGTCCTAGCAGCCCTTTAGCCAGTCCCAGGCCACTGGCTGCCGCAGCTACTGCCCTCTTGGGGCCCAGCCCTTGCTGGCTGTAAGCCAAGCTGCCCATTTTCAGACTTGCCTTATAATAACAGCTTGTTTCTCCCCCTCCCCCACCTGCGAGGCAGATTAAGTCTGAGGCTTGTTTCCATTTTGTGAGCAGGGAAACTGAGGCCTCAACAGCTTGAACTCACTTGGGTGTCCACAGGCTGCCCGGGTTTCCTGATGCCCACTCGGGGCCCACACGCACTGTCTATACAAACCTCCCATTTTTGCCTAGCTCCTGGGCTCAGCCACAGTGCCTGCCTCGTGACTCCCGACGGCAGGCCCGCACAGGCCCCCAGTGCTTAGTAGGTAATTGGGTCTTCCTGTGTTCTGCGATACTGTTCTGGAGTCTCCTGTCTTGTGGTGGCCTTGTTGAGGTGGGGAGACATGTGTGTTCCATGTGGTCCTCTGGATTGGCTCATGGGTGTTCTTGACCACTCCAGTGGGATCAAGGGTACCTTGGGGAATAATGACATCTTCTTAGACAGCAGAACATCATGGCAAGCCCAGGTCACCTCTGACCATCAAGGCTCCAGGGCAGCCTTGAGCAGTTCTCACCCGGCTGTGGGAAAGCCTTGCTGTGGGAAACAGCACCCGGTGAGCCTCACTCCAGTCTGTATCTTGACTTTGGGGTCCATCCATCACCCACCACAGATATTTTCTCACCCCAGGTATAGTGGGCTATTGACAGGGAGGGCCCTTTTCCTGAAGACTCCATTGGAGTCCTGTCAAGGGCTGTGTATAACTCACCCTCAGCTATTGTGGGGTGCTGACAGAGCTTAGCTCATTCTCTTTCAAGACTCCATTGGTATCTCTGTCCTGCCAAAGGCTGTAGGAGAGGGAGGGTGTGTTGTGCGCCTCCCAAGCTGTCCGTGAAGGTGGCAGGTTCTCTCTGCAAGCATCTGGCCATTGGATGGCCTGGGCGATTTTAGAATCACTCATTCTTGCTTAGATGCTGGTGAAACCTGCACTCCCAGGCGCCCTGACCTGCAGCTCTGGGGGGCTAAGGGAGAGGAAGGAAGTGCTTGCTTCTAACTAGGTCCGGAGCTGCCGCTTGACACTGCCCCTGGGCTGCCGATCCAAGCTTCTTGAGGTCCCAGACAAAGGGAATGAACCTAGGGCCAGCAAGAGGTGAACTCAGACGCGGGTTCCTCATTACACTTGGAGGCTTTGGGGGAGCTCAGAAGTGGTTCCTGGTCCAGCCCTCAGTACAAAAGGTTTCCAGAATAAGGTTCAGGTTAGGAGAGGGTCCCTCTGCGTGTGTTTTAGAGAGGGAGAATCCAGGACTGAGATGTGGGTCTGGCGGACTTCCCTGTGTCTAAAGCAGTGGCCCAGAGGTTCTCCCCCCACCCCTTTACCTCTTGTGTTGCAGATAGAATTCAGGGCCCTAGATATATGAGGCAGGAGCTCTACCATTATACCATACCTTTAGCTCCTCCCTGGGGAAGTCTAGGCAGGGGCTCTGCCACTGAGCCACGCCCCCAGCCCCTCACTGGGGGATTCTAGGCAGGGGCTCTGCCACTGAGCCACGTCCCCAGCCCCTCACTGGGGGGGGATTCTAGGCAGGGGCTCTACCACTGAGCCACGCCCCCAGCCCCTCCCTGGGGGATTCTAGGCAGGGGCTCTACCACTGAGCCACGCCCCCAGCCCCTCACTGGGGGATTCTAGGCAGGGGCTCTACCACTGAGCCACACCCCAGCCCCTCACTGGGGGATTCTAGGCAGGGGCTCTGCCACTGAGCCACGCCCCCAGCCCCTCCCTGGGGGAATTCTAGGCAGGGGCTCTGCCACTGAGCCACGTCCCTAGCCCCTCACTGGGGGATTCTAGGCAGGGGCTCTACCACTGAGCCACGCCCCCAGCCCCTCCCTGGGGGATTCTAGGCAGGGGCTCTACCACTGAGCCACACCCCAGCCCCTCACTGGGGGATTCTAGGCAGGGGCTCTACCACTGAGCCACACCCCAGCCCCTCACTGGGGGATTCTAGGCAGGGGCTCTACCACTGAGCCACGCCCCAGCCCCTCCCTGGGGGATTCTAGGCAGGGGCTCTACCACTGAGCTATGCCCCATCCCCTCACTGGACGATTCTAGGCAGGGGATCTATCACTAACTTATGTTTGTTTTTTGTTGTTGTTGTTTTTGGTTTTGTTTTTTGTTTGTTTTGAGACAGGGTTTCTCTGTATAGCTTTGGCTGTCCTGGAACTCACTTTGTAGATCAGGCTGGACTTGAACTCAGAAATCCGCCTGCCTCTGCCTCCCAAGTACTGGGATTAAAGGCATGCGCCACCACCGCCCAGCTAACTAACTTATATTTGTAACTCTTTCTTTAAACTTTTTATTTTGAGACTGTCCTGTCCCGGCAACAAATTTGCTTTATAGCCTAGCTGTAATGTTCCTGGCTTGTTTTCCCAAGTAGGTGAGATTATAGGTATATACCACCAAGCCTACTTGGTGTTTGTGTGTGTGTGTGTGTGTGTAGTGTAGTGTATATGTGTGAATATGGCTAAATATATATGTGTGTATATGTACAGACATACTATTCTATTTTTTTTAAAGATTTATTTATTTATTATATGTAAGTACACTGTAGCTGTCTTCAGACACTCCAGAAGAGTGTGCCAGGTCTCGTTACGGATGGTTGTGAGCCACCATGTGGTTGCTGGGATTTGAACTCCGGATCTTCGGAAGAGCAGTCGGGTGCTCTTACCCACTGAGCCATCTCACCAGCCCTCTATTTTTTTTTATTTTTTATTATTTTTTTAAGATTTATTTATTTATTATATATAAGTACACTGTAGCTGTCTTCAGACACTCCAGAAGAGGGCGCCAGACCTCGTTACGGATGGTTGTGAGCCACCATGTGGTTGCTGGGATTTGAACTCTGGACCTTCGGAAGAGCAGTCGGGTGCTCTTACCCACTGAGCCATCTCACCAGCCCTCTATTTTTTTAATAACATCTTTATTTCTATTTTATGAACATTGGTTGGTGTTTTGCCTGTGTTTGTGTCTGTGTCAGATCTCCTAGAACTGGAGAACTGGAATTTACAATTATAAACTTCCAGGTAGGTGCTGGGAATCGAACCCATGTCCTCTGGAAGAGCAGCCAGTGCTCCTAAACACTGAGCCATTTTTCCAGCCCCCATCTTCACTATTTTTAACATGCAGTTTGGAGACACGAAGCATATTCACAATTTTGTGCAACTGTTACAGGCATCCACTACCAAGACACCCTCATTTTTCTCAGCTGAACTCCTTTTATACATTAAACACTAGCTGTCCCCCCACTTCTCTATTCCTGAGACCCACCATTCTGCTTGGTTTCCCAAGGGATCAGACCCTCCAGGAGCCTTCTCTGAGTAGACTCACACCACATTTTTCTGGTCGGGGTCTGGCTTGATTCATTTGCTCGTGTGATGGCAAGGCTCAGCAGTGCTGGAGCAGGTGTCAGAATGTTCGCTTTTTTTAGAGCAGACATGGTGTCCATATTGTCATTAGCCATTCACCTGTATGGGACAATGTTGGTTGCTAAAGCTCCACTGTCCCTGGGTGGGACAGTGCTGGTGCCAATCTGTACTCAGGGTTGAGGATTGAAGGAGGCCTGTTCCTCTGCCTCAGCTCTGACCAGTCCTCCCTTCTACCTAAACCAGTGTTTCTCAACCTGTGAGTCCTCACCTCTCTGTGAGCTGCATATCAAATACTTATATTACAATTCATAACTGTAGCAAAATTATAGTTGTAGCATAGCAATTACATAAATTTATGGTTGGGGCATTAGGAAGATTGAGAATCACTGTTTAGGACCTAAGCAGTGTCCCCAGCCCTCTGTCCCTGAAGTATACTGTTGTGCTTGCTGCCTGGGGTTTTCCCAGAGTGGACCCCTTAGGTTGCTGGGCCAACCACAAGACCCGCAGGCTTCTCTCTGCGTGCAGGCATCACGGCCCCGCCCACATGTATCTTAAATGCCCATGATGGCATCTCAAACTCAGGCCCCTGACACTTAGGCCACTGACAACTTTAGATTTAGTGTCATTTAGCAAGTTCTTTCTTGGCACCAGGCAGGGAGGTCATCCAAGGGTGGCAGAGAGTGGCCTGGTGCAGCGTGGCTTGAAGGCCTGAGAAGTGTGACAACGGGTGTGGAGGCCACGTGCTGCTCACAGCAGGAGAGGGAGCTGAACCTTTCTGGGATGGAGCCAGTCTTCCCCACCCCCTCACCCCCAGCTCCATGCACATGTGCAGTGCCCAGGCCCGGGGAGACTGAGGCAGTCAGGGACTTCACACAGAAGCTAGCAGAAGATGCAGTGAGTGGAGTTGGCAGCAGGAGCTTGCTATGGTGGACAGCTACTGCCACATAGTTGGTAGGGAGCAGGGGAGCCAACACCCTGACATTACTCCACAGTATCCAACAGTAGCTAGGGAGGTACACGGCCCACTGGGCTAGCTGGTGGAGGCGCCTGATCTGGTTCAGAGAGATAGAAGAACAAGAAAAAGGCATGTTGGGTGTATAGAAGGCTCCGCAGAGATGTAGGATGGTCTAAATTTAACAGCCAGTTGCATTGCATTTTTTTTTATAACTCTTATTATGGTGTGTGTGTGCATGGGTATGCATGTCACAGCACACAGGTTGAGGTCAGAGGACAACTTGCAAGACTTGGTCGTCTGTTTTCTACCTTGTGGGTCACAGGGATCAAGTTCGGATCAAGTTTGTCAGTAGGCGCTATTACCTTGGGGCCACCTCACCTGCCTTGCCTTTATTTATTCATAGACAAGGTCTCATGTAGCTCGGGCTGGCTTGGAACTCACTGTGTAGCTAAGGGTGACCTTGAACTTCTCACCCTCCTGCCTGCACCTCCCTCCCGAGTGCTGGGATTACAGGCATGCACCAGCATCCTTGTTTTAGGCAGTGCTGGGAATGGAACCAATGGCACCGTGCGTGTTAAGCAAGCTCTCCACCACGAGCTTTTTTTTTTTTTTTTTTTTTTTTGCTGTTGTTTTTTTTTTGTTTGTTTTTTTGTTTTGTGTTTTTTTTTCGAGACAGGGTTTCTCTGTGTAGTCCTGGCTGTCCTGGAACTCATTTTGTAGACCAGGCTGGCCTCGAACTCAGAAATCCACCTGCCTTTGCCTCCCAAGTGCTAGGATTAAAGGCGTGCGCCACCACCGCCAGGCTACAAGCCTGCTTTTTAAGACAGGATCTCACTAAGAGCCCTGGCTGGCTGGAGCTCGCCTTGCTTCCTCTTTGGTCTTCTGAGTGCTGGGATATCAGGCCTGCGCCACCATGCACAGCTATTAAAGATGGTCTTTGAAGGGTTCTCCCATAAAGCACTAATTCATGGTTTTGGGAGCACCCTACCTATAGGGAGGACCATAGAGGTGCTCCCAGGGGTTACTGGCTCAAGTGTTGTCATGGTTGCAGAGGATTCTGGGGGCTTGAACTTGGGACCAGGAAATGATGCTCACAGGGAGGGCACAGATTAAAAGAAGAGAGATGGATGGTGCACAAACTGACCCAGAGTCCGTTCCTTCTGTGTGGTTTGTAGCTGCTGTCAGAGGCCGATAACCCTTGAGAAATACTTGAGAAGTTGAGGATCACAAATTCAACCCTAAGCAGCAAGGCTACAGACCAAGCTCGTGGCTAACCTAAACAACACAAGTGAGACTGTCTCCAAATAAGTAGAAAAGAGGGCTGGATTTTAGCCATGAGTTCTACTCTGTACTTAGGAGTCTTTGAGCCGGAGAAGCCAGAAGGCCAGCGTATGTGAGGGTGCTTTAACAGCCACTGCGGGACTTGGCTTTATCTGCAGCAGTGGGAACCATGAAGCACAGCGGACAAGAAGGGTCCCAGCTTTGACTATGTAGAGGGTCAACCGCTGATGTTACAGACCGGATGCATCCAAGAAACCAGGTGTGGTGGGCATAGGTCTGCATCCTGGCACTCAGGATGCTGTGAGGCAGAAGGATTGCTCTGGGTTTGAGGCCAGTGTGAGTTACAAAGAGAGACCTTGTCTCAAAACTAAAACCGGCTGGGCATAGTGGCTCAGGCCTTTCATCTCAGCAGTTGGAAGGCAGAAACGGGTGGATCCCTGTGAGTTCGAGGCCAGCCTCGTCTACAGAATGACTTCCAGGACAGCTGGAGCTACATAGTGAGATCTTATCTTGAAAAAGAATAAAATAAATAAGTAAATAAATATCACCCCACCACCATCAATAAATAATCTGAGAGTAGCTGGGCTGGATGGTATTGGAGGGCAGAGCTGCCACTCAAAACGTGGGCGGGTGTTGGGATGCGTGGGTGGGGTTGCGTGTGCCTCTGAGGAGAGGCAGAACTGGGGCGCGCCAGCATGTAGATGCTTTTTTCTCCTTTTTAAAAACCCTCCCAGCACAATCCGCATGTGGTAAAATTAACCGACTCCATGAAGACACAGTGGTGTCTAAAACCCAGTCTTTTACGGCGCCATCACTTCTAGCTGGTTCTTAAAATAGGTTTCGAGCCCAGTCGAGCGCAGAGCTGGGAGCCTGAGCCCCTGTGGCAGTGGGGACCCAGAGAAGAGGAGTGTCAGGGTAGAGACTACAGCGAGCATGGTGTCTTCATCTGAATAGGAGGGGAGGCACAAGGGCGAGGGGGCGGGGAGTTCCACTTGTCTTGCCTCCAGCATCTAGGGCCCTGGAACTGACTGAGTGCAAATTCTATAGGAAGCACAGCCTCATTGTGGGAATCGGCAGCATCCATCTAGAAGCTCCTGATGCTCATTCCAGTGGGGTAGGAAAGAGAACCCTAGTGGTAGGTCAGGAAAAGGAACCCCCATGCAGGTGGATTGCTGGGGGCAGCTATGTGTATGTGCCACTCCAGACACCCTTGTATTCTATTTCTTTTGAAGGCCTCCTACCCTCCAGCTTGAAGCTGCCCACCTGCCTTTACCCTGGGTAGCAAACAGGCTATCTGGCCACGAGCTTGACCTTTGGAAGAGCAAAGGTCTCTAAAAACTGAGCCACAGGGTTCTGCCAGAGTCACATTCCACTGATAGGGTCCACTGCTCCGCTCCTCCCCATGCCTAGGCCTTGACCAAGGGGGACACACCTGCCCCACCTGGCTCAGCCCCAGAACACGCCTGACCTGCTCAGGTGCCTGAGAGCTGCTCCCGGAAGCACCGAGGGGCTGAGTCACCTTGGAAGGACCAGGAGAGGCAGGGCAGGGGCTGGAGGGGGCATGGCCTTGGGCAGTCAGAGTGGTTGATCCAGGAGAAGTGAGGACTGGGCAATCAGGGTGTTGAACCAGGGTGTTGGTGGGGTGCTGGGGACTCAGCCTCGCATCTGTGATCTGTGATCTCTGGCTCACCATTCCACATCCCTGAACACTCTTAGCCCAGGCCATTTTTTATGGCCTGTCTTGAGATGGCATGGGCCCTAGAACAGTTTCCAAGCTAATGGGCAGAGAATTTTAGGATCCTGGGCAGCTAAGGTGTGGCCCATGTAGCAGCAATGAGTCTCAGTAAGTGTGGGGAAAGTACACTGAAATGGAGCCAGGACCTCTCTGGGATATGAGGGGGGCCTGGTCAGTTCTCCTGGTACCTAGCCAGTGGTCTGTGTTCAGGTTTTGTGTTTGTTTTAAGATTTATTTATTTTATTTATATGAGTACACTGTAGCTGTCTTCAGACACACCAGAAGAGGGCATCAGAACTCATTTCAGATGGTTGTGAACCACCATGTGGTCGCTGGGACTTGAACTCAGGATCTCTGGAAGAGCAGTCAGTGCTCTTAACCACTGAGCCATCTCTCCAGCCCCTGTGTGTGGGTTTTAACTTGACCCCTTTACTCTGTGGCACCCATCCAGGATCTTGGAGCCTTTTGTTCTGGTGGGTACGGAGATGTCAGGCAGTGAGTAACTAAGGCACAAGGTTAGTCCAGAGTTGACCTGGTAAACACAGTTAGTTGTCCAGGAGCCACCCCATGGTGCTGTTGCCTTCAGAGCTGGTCTGGGTGCTATCTGGCTGGAATCTACTTCTGTATTGGACACTTCCAGGGCTATGCTACCCAGGGTCACCCACAATGGTGTCAGGACCGTTTTAAATCATAGTCTCAGGCTGGGGAGATGGCTTGATGGATAAGAATGCTTGCTGCTTAAGCGTGAGGATCTATCCAATACCCATGTACGAAGCCGAGCATGGATCTGTATACTTGTAACCCTAGTTTGGTGTGTGTGAATGGTGGGGCCAGAAAGAGGAGGAACGCTGGTGTTTGTTGGCCACCAGTGTTAGCTCTAGTTTTAGTGAGAGACCCTGTCTTCAGGGATTAAGGTAGAGAGCAATCAAGCAGGACCTTCAATGTCCTCCTCTGGCCTCTGTGTAAGTACACACACACACACACACACCATATACACACACACTCCTATACCAAAGCACACATAGACACACATATACCATACACAGATACACATACCATAGACACACACACACTACATACACATCACACACAGACACACATATGCTATGCACACACAGACACACACATATACCACACACAGAGACATAGAGAGACACCATCAGATATAGAGAGACACACAGACAGACAGACAAACAGACACACACACACACATGCCAGGTGAAATCTCACCATTAGGGAGGCAAGATCATTGTGAGTTGAAGTCCAGCTTGGGCTACATAGTGGGACCCCGTCTCAAAACTAACAACACACCGGGCGGTGGTGGCACACACCTTTAATCCCAGCAGTTGGGAGGCAGAGGCAGGCAGATTTCTGAGTTCGAGGCCAGCCTGGTTTACAGTGAGTTCCAGGACAGCCAGGGCTATACCGAGAAGCCCTATCTCGGAAAAACCAAAAACCAACCAACCAACCAACCAAACAAACAAACAAAAACTAACAACACAATTAGAGTTTCAGTTGGAAAGCTTCCAAGGCCCTGTGGACAAGGCCCTGTGGTGACTTTGTAGAGCCAGGGCCTGCCAGCTGGGAAGGTGCTTCAGACTTTCACAGCAGTTTATAAGGCAAAGTGTGGCTGGCGCAGAGCTTTGGGCAGGCCAACGGTGTGCTGGAGGCAGGAACCTACCTTACTGACCTCGCTGGCCACTGGCCGCCGCCCGGGCTGCCTCCGGGCCAACCTGTTTACCTACCAGGTTTCCCTTGGGCGGAATCTCTGCAAGTCCTACAGTACGAGGTCTCTGCTGAGGGGATTTCAGAATGGGGTAAGGCGGGAGGCCACACCTGCTGCCCTGGGCTTGGCCGAGCTCTGTCCTTGGCTGCTGCACTCCACACCTCCTAACCAGTACCACCCATTTCCATAGCTAGAGCTCAGATTCTTCCTCCAGGAAGGCCTCCTGGCTTCCTGCCCACGCTTGCCTCCCATGGCTGGCTCCTGGCCTCAACATAGCTACCTGCCCGTGACCTTCCTTAAGTGTAAATAAATGTAGTTTTCTGGGATTGAGACCTCTTTGGGCTTAGGCTTCCCCAGCAGGGACCCCGAGTGTGACTCTAAGCCCTGACACCATGTGACATTGGGGCGCAACTCTTCCTTCTACCTTCCCCCACTTCCCACCAGAGAGCCAGCAGGTCAGGGTGGTTAGTCCTGTCACCTGTGGGGACTAGAGGGAGACTGGTGTTTTTGTCCTGGGCTGGGTCCTGTCTGCCTGAGAGAAAGGTAGACAGTGGACAAGGCAAGGCTGGAGTCCAATCCTGGGCCTTGTCACCTTCCATTCTAAGCCTGGGGTTCCAGGTACACCAGGGGGTTCTGGCTAGACTCTTCAAGGTGACAAGAATTCAGAGGTTTGGGGTCACCCATATCTCTGCCGTCGGCTCTTGTCAGAACTGAAACAAGAGTTTCTGGCCTTTTGACCAGGTGCTGGTGGCCTTTATAGGCCCCTGTGAGGTCATGACTGTGAGAAAATCTTTCCAGGTAACCAGGCCAAAGGACTCAGTTAGGGAATTGCTTCTACCTCCGGGTCTCAGTCCTCTTTCCCCCGTTCCTATAGGACCAGCCGCAGGTACCAGGAAGGTGACCCCAGGGCGGAGTTGGGTCCTGGAAGACGTTTTACTGGTATTCAAGTCCCAGATCTACCATAGAGTGACCCCAGGCAGGCATCTGACCCTGAGTTATCTTTGCTTTATTCCATAAACTGAACCACAAGCAGGATTGCACTTTAAAAGGGTATGATGAGTCTGGGGAGAAGGTTCAGTTGGTGAAGGTCTTGCTGGGCAGGCAGGAGGGCCTGACTTCAGATCCCAGAACCCAAGTAAAATAGCAGGTGTGGGGCTCTGAGTCTTGCTGGCCAGCTAGCTGGATTGGTGGACTCCATATTCAGTGAGAGACACTGTCAATATGGTGGAGTGATTGAGAAAGACACCTGGCATCAGCTTTTGGCCTCTACATGCGCAAACATGTGCACAGGCATGTACTGTACACACAGGCACAAACATGTACACGGGTATATACCATACATACATCTACACACATGCATGCACATGCGTGCACATGGTCACATGGAGATGGAGTGAGGTGTGCTTCAGTGTTGGACTCCAGTGAGTATCTATCATATGTGGTGGAGGAAGGGCTGAGGAAGAGGGTGTCGGCTTTATCTAAAAGACTTGCGGATGCTGTATCGGAGCAGCCTGGGTCTCCAGGCAATCGGTGCATGACCTACTGGTCACATGACCTACCGGTCACACCAGTAGCACTTCTTCCAAGAAAGCCTGTGCTGTGACTTGACCCCAGGGCCAGCATCTGGACAAGCTGGCTGCCCTGGGCTGGTGGGGAGGAATGAGGGAGGCTATGTGTTCCGGCAGCCCCCATGGGGGGGCCCTTGCTGAGACGGAACACACTGTAGTGAATCTGTCCTGTCCAGCTGGAGGAAGTGACTACGGTCACAGTTCAGCTGCTGATCATTTTTATGATCTTAGGACACCCTCAGGGGCTGGGGAGATGACTCAGTTAGTTAAGACCATGAGGTGCAAGCATTTGGACCTGATTTGGGTCCCCAGAACCCATGTTAAAAAACAAAACAAAACAAAACAGGAGTGAACCAGGCGATGGTGGAGCATGCCTTCAATCCCAGCACTCAGGAGGCAGAGGCAGGTGGATTTCTGTGAGCTGAATTTCGGGACAGTCAGGGCCATACAGAGAAACCCTGCCTTGAAAAAACAAAAAATAAAATAAAACAAAACAAATAGAGGTGGAAGAAGTTAGATGTGGTGGCACACACCTTTAATCCCAGCGCTTGGGAGGCAGAGGCACTCTGAGTTTGAGACCGGCCTGGGCTACATAGACCCTGGCTCAAAAGTCAAAACCAAGGTGGATGGGGCCTGAGGGCGATGTCCTCTGGCTCCACACACACATGTATACATACGGACGTGCGGACACACACACACACACAAATGCAGCGACATGCTTTGCAGCTCTGCGACTGAGGGGGCTTCTCGTAGCCTCCAGAACCCCTTTGGGCAAGCATCTGCCACTTTGCCTATTTTTGTCCTCTGTTCTTTGCTGTGTCGCTGAGCTCCAACCAGGCTTTCATCGGATCGGCCTCCCGTGGGTGTGGCTGCTCCTTCACCTATCCTTCTCTTGACAGGAGTTTTCAAAGAGCCAGCAGAGTTTCTTCATCTCATCAAGAGAGCTTATTTCCCCTTCCCCCAGTCTGCTTTTAGTAATGTGTCTTTTGCTGTTATTCTGAGACTGCAATTTAATTACAACATTTCTCCCCCTGCCCCTTTTCCTCCTTTTAATCCCAGCACCCGGGAGGCAGAGGCAGGCAGATCTCTGTGAGTTCAAGGCCAGCCTGGTCTACAGAGTGAGTTCCAGGACAGCCTGGGCTATACAGAGAAACCCGGTCTCGAAAAAACAAATATATATATTATATAATATATATATATAATATATATATATACATATATATATGTTATATATATATATTTGTATTTGTTTATTTTATTTATATATATATATACATATATACATATATATATATATATACACATAGTTGTTTTGTTTTGTATGTTTTTCTAGACAGGGTTTCTCTGTGAAGCCTTGGCTGTCCTGAAACTCGATCTGTAGACCAGGCTGGCCTCAAACTCAGAAATCCGCCTGCCTCTGCCTCCCAAGTGCTGGGATTAAAGGCTTGTGCCACCACTGCCTGGCCACATATTTTTTCAAGTTACAGAAAAGTAAACTCTTCCCTAACCTCACTCCCCCTAGGCTGAGTTCAGTGGGCTTTCAGGAAATCATGAGGACCCAAGTTCGAATTCCCACACCAGTGTAAAGAGCCAGGCGTACCCCATGCATGTCTGTCCCCTGTCACTGAGATGGGGGGGGGGACAGGAGGATCCCTGGGGCTTGCTGGCTGCCAGCTGGGCTCCAGGTTCAGCAAGAGACCCCATGTCAAGAGAATAAGGGGCAAAGTGACAGTGAGGGGACCTGATGTCACAGAGGCATATGCATCTGTGCACACAGACACATACATGCTCCGCAAACAGCTCTCTGACTAATGCAGAGTCACAGCTGCGTTCTTGCTCTAGCTGTCCTCCAATGTTGGTGCTCCACACTGTGATGCATTTGCATGATTTTCACTGGAGAGTGACGTCATGGCAAAGTGTCTTCCCCTCCTCGCAGCCTCATGGGAAGAGTCTTCCTTCTTGGCTGACGCACTGATTCTATCTCAGTTAAGTTCTCAGATGCCATCATAGGGCAGGCTGGCTTTGGGATTCTGCTCTGTTTATCTGTTTCTATGGCCAGTGCCACACTGTTCTGAGCTTTGTAATTCAGTAATGAGGTCTGAAGACAGAGTGCTGTCCGGTTCTGTCTTGGTGTCTTATTTAGGTTCTTTTGATGATTTGACAGTGTTTATTTATTATTTATTTGCAGTATGTGGGCGTAGGTTTAGGGTGCATGTATGCGTGTGAATAGGTATGTGCATATGCCACGGCGTGCATGTGGAGGTCCCGGGACAGCCTCTGCTGTCACTCCTCATCTTGGCCCTGTTTGTCTGCAGGGCACCTTAGGTCCTTGGCCCGTCTGCTTCACGGGAATTCTCCTGACTCTGTGTCTCAGCTCCCCCTCAGGAGCATAGGGATCAAGAGGCTCACATCATGTAAATGGCTTCTGTGTGTGTCCTGGGGATCCACACTCAGGCCCCCCACCCTTCCACGGCAAGTGCTTGAAGCCCTGAGCCGTGCCTCTGCCCTGAGTCTCTGCCTTTTGAGCTCACACATGAATTCTAGGCCCTTCTGACATTTCACTTCGTTAGGATTCCCATTGGCAGTCTGGTGGGGATTACAGTGAGCCCATAGACTAATCTGCCAAGCATTTATGGGTTGATAGTCTTGTCTTTTCTTTTTTTCTTTTTTTTTTAAGATTTATTTATTTTATTTTATTATATGTGAGTACACTGTAGCTGTCTTCAGACACACCAGAAGAGGGTGTCAGATCTTGTTATGGATGGTTGTGAGCCACCATGTGGTTGCTGGGATTTGAACTCAGGACCTTCGGAAGAGTAGTCGGTGCTCTTACCTACTGAGCCATCTCACCAGCCCCAGTCTTGCCTTTTCTAACCCAGATTCAGCTTCTTTCCACACTGTGGATCTTTAATTTCTATGCGGTGTTCCGTGCTTTTCTATATACTGTCTTTTACATCTATTGTCATAGTTATTCTTAAGTCTTTCATGTTTTTATAGTACTTAAATAGTTATGTTGTTGTTTTGAGACAGAGACCCTTCTGCCTCTGCCTCTGAGGGATTAAAAGTGTATACCACCACAGCTAACAAAAACGACATTTAAGAAATATTTATTTGATTTTTATTTATGTGTATGGCTGTTTGCCTGCATGTGTGTATGAGCACCGTCAAATGCTATTTCTGCATCAAGATGATTCAATGGTGTTTCTCTTTCTTGATTTTTTTCTTTGTTTTTGTTTGTTTGTTTGTTTTTGTTTTTTGGTTTGGTTTGGTTTGGTTTGTTTTGGTTTTTGAGACAGAGTTTTCCTGAGTAGCCCTGGCTGTCCTTGAACTTCCTCTGTAGAGCAGGCTGGTCTCAAACTCACAGAGATCTGCCTGTCTCTTCCTCCAGAGTGCTGGGATTAAAGGTGTGTGCCACCACTGCTGGGCTACCGTGCTTGATTTTCAAGTGTTAAACCAGCTTTGAATTCCTGGTTGAAGCTTTTGATGTCTATGGACTGTAATTCAATAATACATTGTTTACCTACCTTATCATTGGATACTGTCTTAGGCATTTGTGTGGCCATGACCAAGTGCTCAAGAAAAGCATCTTAAATCAGCAAAGCTCTGGGTTTCAGAAGTGTCTGTCCATCATGCTGGGGAGGGAGTGGAGGAAACGAGGAAAGAGGTGGACGTCAGAAGGGGTCAGGGTGAGATATGTCCCCAAGGCCACACCCTGAGTCACCTGCTTCCTCTAATCAAGACTATTTCCTGCTCTTTACCACCTCCCAGTAATGGTGTCATGTTATGAATGGACCAAGGAATGAAGAATCACTTGCCTGGATTAGAACCCTTAAGATCCTAACAATGCTAACATAGACACACACACACCAAAGTGGGCTTTGCAAGTAACGAACTCAAGTTGGAAATCAAAATTAACTACCACAAGTATATGAAGGCATGAGGACCTGAGTTCAAATCCCCAGCACCCATATGAACGCCTGATGCATTGGTGAAACAGAACTCCAGCCTCCAGTCTTGAGCTGCCCACTCCTGCTACCCTTGGCCCACTGAGGGCTGCAGTCCAGCTATCAGGCCAGAATCCCAGCTACGAATCAGCACTTCGAAGGGCAAAGGACTCTACAGCCATATTCTGTCAGTGGAATTCACTGTTCCCTCCTTCCAGAGATCTCCAGAACTGGATGGCCAGGCAGTTTAATTGAAATGGCCAATGCTCTAGGTGCAGCAAGACATCCTGTGTAAGACACAAGGTGGAGACCAAGCAAGAGAGATAGTGATGTCAGCCCCTTGCTTTGTCACGTGCGTGCACAGGCAAGGACAAGCACACACATGTAAACAACACATGTGAAATGAGACATACCAATAATTACAGATATAAGTGTCTCTTCATGGCCATGTCTTTATCTCTCTTAGGTGGGAATGCAGTAAGGTAATGGTTTGTACAGGAGATGTATGTGCAGCTACATCAGAAGTTGCTGGTGAACCTAGTGGGGCATGCCTATAATCACAGTTATTTGGGAGAATCACAAGTTCAAGGCCAGCCTTGGCTATATAGAAACTGTGAGGCCAGCCTGAGTTATATGAGGCCTGTTTTTGTTTTTTGGTTTTTGGGGTTTTTTTAAATAAAAAAGGAAAGAAAAAAGAAATGCCAAACAGATTTCAAGGCAACTAGCAAATGTATATACCTATCCCAACACATAAGCATCCCAGACGGTCTGCATCTTTGTCAACTCTTGACTACATCAGTCTTTTAAATAAGGAGACATTCTGGCCTGGCAAGATGCCTCAGTGGGTAAAGTCACTTGTTGCCAAACCCGACAATTTGAGTTTAATTTCCCAGGGCCCACATTGTGGGAGGAGAGAATCGACCCGCACAAGTTGTCCTCTGACCTCCACACCATGGCACAATACACACATGCATTCAAATAATTATATACACAAGTAAATAACCGATAGCCAGAGCACTAGCTCAGCAGTTACAGGCACTCTCGGCTCTTCTGAAGGACCCAGATCTTAATCCCAGGACTCACACGGAAGCTCACAGCCATCTATAACTCCAGTTCCAGATCTGAGACCCTTTTCTGGCCTCCTTGGGTACCAGGAACACACAAAGTACACACACATGCAGGCAAAACACTCACACACAGAAGACTGTTAAAATAAAAAAAAAAGAAAGAATGTAATTAAAAACAGTTTTTTTTTTTTACAGATTTTTAACTGGTGCAGGATTGTGCAGGCCTGTAATCTCAGCATTTTGGGAGGCTGAAGTAAGAGAGTCAAAAAGTTCAGGGTATTCCTGGGTTACAGAATGAGTTCTAGTCCATCCTCAGTAACTTAGTGAGACTGTGTTTCAAAATAAAAGGTAAAGAGACCTGGTAGTGTGGTACAGTGGTAGAGCCTCTCCCTAGAATCCCCCAGTGAGGGGCTGGGGGCGTGGTTCAGTGGTAGAGCCCCTGCCTAGAATCCCCCAGGGAGGGGCTGGGGGCGTGGCTCAGTGGTAGAGCCCCTGCCTAGAATCCCCCAGTGAGGGGCTGGGGGCGTGGCTCAGTGGTAGAGCCCCTGCCTAGAATCCCCCAGGGAGGGGCTGGGGGCATGACTCAGAGGTAGAGCTCCTGCCTAGAATCCCCCAGTGAGGGGCAGGGGCGTGGCTCAGTGGTAGAGCCCCTGCCTAGAATCCCCCAGTGAGGGGCTGGGGGCGTGGCTCAGTGGTAGAGCCCCTGCCTAGAATCCCCCAGGGAGGGGTTGGGGGCATGACTCAGAGGTAGAGATCCTGCCTAGAATCCCCCAGTGAGGGGCTGGGGGCGTGGCTCAGAGGTAGAGCTCCTGCCTAGAATCCCCCAGTGAGGAGCTGGGGGCGTGGCTCAGAAGTAGAACACCTGCCTAGAATGCCCTAGTGCAGTGGTTCTCAACCTTCTTAATGATATGACCCTTTAATACAATTCCTCATGTTGTGGTAACACCCCCCCCCAACTATAAAATTTTTCACTGCTACTTCATAACTGTAATTTTGCTATAGTTATAAATAGTTAATATCTCATACATAGGATATCTGATATGTGACCCCAGTTCAACCCCTAAAGGGGTCATGGCCCACAGGTTGAGAACTGCTGCCCTGGTGAGTGGCTAGGCTTTGGCTCAGTGGTAGAGCTCTGGTCCAGTGTGCTCAAGCCCTCAGTTCTATCCCCGCCACCCCCTGTCATGGCCCTCTATTGGATTCTATGTCCTACCTTCCTGACCTGACTTTCCTCATGGGCGTGCTCTGGACTCCTAGGTGAGCTTCCCTGACCTCTGCCCTTCCCTTCTAGATCCTGACTGGGCGTCCTACACCCTGGGTGTGTTCATCTGTTTGAGCTGCTCTGGGATCCACCGGAACATCCCCCAGGTCAGCAAGGTGAAGTCAGTCCGTCTGGATGCCTGGGATGAGGCCCAAGTTGAGGTATGAGTCAGGAGAGGGGCACTGGATGGAGAGAGGGGCATGGGTACCCTGTGTCCATATATGGGGATGACCCTAGCTCCTTCATCTCCAGGCAATGGGCCCCTTCAGGGTCTGGGCTGTCATAGGCTGTGGCATAGAGCACAAGCTTTAAGGAAACCTGGGCTGGCTGAAACCGACGGTTTCATGGCTGATCCTTTGAGGAGCCACGTGGTAACAAAAATCAAAGCATTTGTCTATCTATCCACCCACATTCTTCCATCTAGCTATCGACCCATCCATCCACCCACACTCTTCATCCATCTACCTACCTATCCATCCATCCACCCATCCATCCATCCATCCATCCACCCATCCATCCATCCATCCACCCATCCATCCATCCATCCATCCATCCACCCATCCATCCATCCACCCATCCACCCATCCACCCATCCATCCATCCACCCATCCACACATCCATCCATCCACCCATCCACACATCCATCCATCCATCCATCCACACATCCATCCATCCACCCATCCACCCATCCACCCATCCATCCATCCACCCATCTACCCATCCATCCATCCACCCATCCACACATCCATCCATCCACCCATCCACACATCCATCCATCCACCCATCCACACATCCATCCATCCACCCATCCACCCATCCACCCATCCATCCATCCACCCATCTACCCATCCATCCATCCACCCATCCACACATCCATCCATCCACCCATCCACACATCCATCCATCCACCCATCCACACATCCATCCATCCATCCATCCACCCATCCACCCATCCATCCATCCACCCATCTACCCATCCATCCATCCACCCATCCACACATCCATCCATCCATCCATCCATCCACACATCCATCCATCCATCCATCCACCTGTTCACTCATCCATCCACCCACTCATCAGTTCATCTAGCCAACCAACCAGGCATCTATCTATCCATCTTTTCATCCACCCATCCATCTGTCTACTCATCCACTCACCCATGTATCAATTTATCCTTATATTCAACTATCCCTCCATTCATCCTCCCACCCAGCTATATATATATATATCCACCTATATATTCATCTACCCACCCATCCACTCACTCATCAGCTATGTATCCATCCATTCATGCATCTACAACTCCATACATTTACCCACCTGCCTTTCTATTCACCCCCATCCTTCCATGCATGCACCCATACCTACATACATCTATCTATTCACCTCACATGGGCACGTACTTTGTAGCTGGCTGGGGGAGCTGAGCAAGGAATAGGCATTGCTGCCCTCTGAGAAGGCAGGGGTGGGAAATGGGTGTGAACACAGGCCCAGGACACAGGATAGCTGCTGGGATGCTGTTAGTGTGGCAGAGTGTGTGGCCAGCATAGGACAGATCCCCACATAGAGTGTGAACAAACACTGACAGGTTGGGGAAGCATATTCCTAGCTGGGATGATGGGCTCTAATACTGAGTCACACCATAGCCTCTCCCTGGAGGATTCTAGGCAGGGGCTCTACCACTGAGCCACTCCCCAGCCCCTCACTGGGGGATTCTAGGCAGGGGCTCTACCACTGAGCCACGCCCCCAGCCCCTTCCTGGGGGATTCTAGGCAGGGGCTCTACCACTGAGCCACGCCCCCAGCCCCTCACTGGGGAATTCTAGGCAGGGGCTCTACCACTGAGCCACGCCCCCAGCCCCTCACTAGGGGATTCTAGGCAGGGGCTCTACCACTGAGCCATGCCCCTAGCCCCTCCCTGGGGGATTCTAGGCAGTTAGACTTAGTAACCTTCCAAGTCACCCTCTTCACTATCCTAGAGAAGAAGAGGGTCTCAATCTTTGTGTTAAGGGCAGGCTGGCCTTGGTCCAGTGAATCCATGAGGCAATACCAGCAGAGACACAATGATAAGATGCTATTGTCTCTGGCCAGGCCTGACTCTGATTAGGAAAGGCCAGTTCCCAGGCTTGTGGAGGAGTCTGGACTTGGACCACAGGAGCCCTCCCAGAGGATGGTTCTCCTACTTTTCCAGCACTCTCTGCAGTCTTTCACATTTCAAGGCTTGTATACTGTCCTCAGTGTTCTTCAGTTGTTTGGTTGTGTTTCAGAGACAGGGTCTCATGTGCAGGCCAGCCTGGAACTTGTGGTGTGTCCAAGGACGACTTGGAACTCCTGATCCTCCTGTCTCTGGGGCCCAAGCAGTGGGATAGTGAGTGTGTGTCACCATTCTTGACTTAATTTTTTCAAGATTTCTTGTCTAATATCTTTTAAAAAGTTTTTTTCTGTACTGGGAGGTGGTGGCACACGCCTTTAATCCCAGCACTTGGGAGGCAGAGGCAGGAGGATCTCTGAGTTGGAAGCCAGCCTGGTCTACAGAATGAGTTCCAGGACGGCCAGGACTACACAGAGAAGCCCTGTCTCTGAGTTCAGTTCCTGGGACCCACATGGTGGAGGGAGAGAACTGACTTCCAGGTCGGCATTCACCTCTGTGTGTGAGCTGTAGCATGTGGGCACGGAAACACAGTAAACCAACAAAGAAGCATAAATAAAATTGAACATGGTGGTGCACACCTTTGATTCCGCGGAGGCAGGCAGATCTCTGAGTTCAAGGCCAGCCTTATTTACACAACAAGCTCCAGGCCAGTCAGGGCTACAGTATGGAGTCCCTGACTTTTAAAAAGTGAAATAGCCAGACATGGTGGTTCATGCCTTTAATCTCAGCACTCGGGAGGCAGAGGCAGGCAGATAGATCTCTGTGGGTTTGAGGCCAGCCTGGCCTACAGAACAAGTCCAGGACAACCAAGGCTCTGTTGTCCAGAGAAACCCTGTCTCAAACACACACACACACACTGAAATGACAGAATCTCACTCTGTAGCTGGCCTGGTACTTACAGTCTTCCTATCTCAACCTTATGAGTACTTGGGATGACCGGCATCACCACCAAGCCTGCCTGCTATTTGGTGTGTTTTAATAATTTGCTACTGTTGTGCATGGGGCACATTTGCCAGGCTCAGCAGAGGATTGACAGTGTGAGAGGTTTTGGCTTCTCACCCCCTCCTCACCCCAGAGGCCACCAGTGACCAGTGCTTCGTGCTTCCTTTGGAAAATGTCTGTCTATATGCGCATGCGTGTCTTTAGCCCACATACAAGGACTGCTTTGTCTTTTCTGTATTCAGCCATGGTCTCTAGAGTATGAGGACCTTGCTCACGGTCTCTGCATGGACACACTTAGATCATTCTTTCTTTCCCCTTCTATTTCCTGTTTCTTTTTATCTTTCTTCTTTGTCCCCTTTTTAGGTTGTGAAAGACAGGGGTCTCACGTAGCCCAGGCTGGCTCTAGCTCACTATGTAGCCAAGGATGACCTTGAACCCTGATCTTCCTGCCTCCACCTCTGAGTGCTGACCTTACATCTACATCACCACACCCTACTTCTTTTTCTCTTTCAGTTTTGAGACGCAGTCTCTCTCTATAGCCCAGAGCAATCTCATACTCACAATCCTCCTGCCTCAGCCTCCTGAGTATAAAGATGGCCAGCCTCGGGTTGCTTTCAGTCCTATCTCTCTGTAACGGTTGGGTCCCCCAAGCTGCTTCTCAGTGTGACATTTGTGCTTCTGGGAACTCACTGGTGACCTATTCTTGGAGGTGGAGGTGGAAGGTCCAAGGCTAAGCTGCATGGCAGCTCGGGAGAGTCTTGCCGGATCCTGCCATAGAGGACTCCAGCGAAAGTGGAAGAGGTTGCGCCACACCCCAGCTGATGCACCTGTGTGGACCTGGTGGTGTACGCTTTTCCTGGGGAGATTGGGTCCTCATCTTGAGCTGAAGGTCCTGAGAGAGCTTTGCTCTCTCTCTCTCTGTCTCTGTCTCTCTCTGTCTCTCTCTCTCTCTGTCTCTCAAACTCACTCTATAGACCAGGCTGGCCTCAAATTTCGAAATCCGCCTGCCTCTGCCTCCCAAGTGCTGGGATTAAAGGCGTGCGCCACCACTGCCCGGCGGCTGAGAGAGTTTTTCTATCCTCAGCTTGCTCTATGCTTGCTTGGCGGCCCTGCTGTCTCCACTGCTTTTACCCTCTTGGGGTTTCTCGACCTGTTCAGGAAACTCGCCCAACCAAGAAGCAGGCTCATAGAAAATAGATTTTCACAAGTGTCTTGGTTTTACTCATGGTGGTTTTTGACATGGAAATTTTTTTTGTTATGGCTTAGTCAAACTGATCAGCCTTTCTTGTGGTTTACAGCATACTCAGACAGACTCAGAGAGCGACTGCTTGTCACCTAGTGCATATGCGTGTACGGGTGCAAGCGTGTGTGCAGAGGTCAGAGGACAGCCTTGGGTGTCTGCACCTTCCCAGGCACCTGCTCTTTGTAATAGAGCCTCTGGTTGGCTTGTAACTTTGCCAATAGGCTAGGCGAACTGGCCGCTGATCTTCTACGTGTCTCTCTGCTTTCTATCTTGCCATTGCTGGGTTACCAGGGAATGTCTCTGCGTCAGCTTTTTACATGGGGTCAAGCTATCACGTTTATGAGACAAGAACTTTAACAGCTGAATCACCTCACCTTGAGAGTTGGGGTTTTGTTTTGTTTTATTTCAGTATCAGTTATGGATTCTGGAGTCTAATATCACTAGCCCCTCACTGGGGGATTCTAGGCAGGGGCTCTACCACTGAGCCACGCCCCCAGCCCCTCACTGGGGGATTCTAGGCAGGGACTCTACCACTGAGCCACGCCCCCAGCCCCTCACTGGGGGGTTCTAGGCAGGGGCTCTTCCACTGAGCCACGCCCCCAGCCCCTCCCTGGGGGATTCTAGGCAGGGGCTCTACCACTGAGCCATGCCCCTAGCCCCTAACTGGGGGATTCTAGGCAGGGGCTCTGCTGCTGAGCTCCATCTCCAACCCCTGAGGGTTGTTTTAAAATTTTAATTTAATAAACAGCAAGCGCCTTTCTTCACTGAGCTACCTTGCAGGTATATGAGTTGCTTTTAAAATGTTACTACAGTTACGTACCTCTGCGTTTGTGTGTGCATATGTGTATGTGTGAGGGTGCACATGCGCACGGCATGTGTGGACGTCAGAGGACAACATCCAGGAGTTGATCCTCTCTTGTGTAAGTTCCAAGGATCTAATTCAGGTTTTTGGGCTTGGTGACACTGAGCTACATCATTGACCCCTGAATTCAATGCATTTTATTATTGTGTGTGTAAATCCCTGTATGGTATGCGGATAAGTGCAAGCTCACACGTGCCATGCTGAACATGTGGCCATCAGAGGATAACTTTCAAGACTTAGTTCACTTCTTCTACCACAGGACCAGGAATTGAACTTGGATCATTTGGTTGGTGTGGAAGGTATTTTAACCTGCTGGGCCACATCACCGGCCCCTCTGGGCCTTTTCTTTAGGGCACTCCTTCTATATCCTATTCTTCCCTGCTTACTGGGAGCCCATCCTGAGACAGGATGGATCTAGGAGTTCCATCCGAAGGGCCGGCTAAGCTCGCAACATTCTGGGTCAGATGACCTTGCAGTGGCCTAAAGGGAAGCAGTTACCCAGAAGCCACCACTGTCCCAGGATCCAGGGGTCCCTGGCTCTGACCCTGCTCCTCTCTCTTGCAGTTCATGGCATCTCATGGGAACGAGGCTGCCAGAGCCACATTTGAGTCCAAATTACCGCCCTTCTACTACCGGCCCACGTTCTCCGACTGCCAGTGAGTACAGAAAGGCCTCTGTCAGGAACTGGTAAACAGCACTGGGCCTGGCCCTGGGTGGCACTGGGCGGGCCTATGGGACACTCAGAGGGGACTGAGACTTTTAGTATTTGGTGAAAGATTATGGGACAGGCCCTCAGGAGCCCAGTGAGAAGGGGCCTTGGCTATCTCTGCTACCTGCCCTCTATCCATTTATGTATGTATGACTGTAGTTATATATGTATGTATGACTGTATATATGACTGTATGTATGTATGTATGACTGTATGTATGACTGTATATATGACTATATGACTGTATGTATGTATGTATGTATGTATGTATGTATCTATCTATCTATCTATCTATCTATCTATCTATCTATCTATCTATGTGTTTTTCCTTTATGGAAGCGTCTTGATCTGTAGGTAGCCTAAGCTAGCCTGTAACTCCTCACCCTCCTGCCTCAGCCTCCTGAGTACTAGAAAACAGGCATGAACCACCATCGTGGTTTTATGCTTGTAGCTTCTGGGTGTGTTTTAGAGCACTGGGGAGCTATCAAGGTCCCTTCTCAGGGTCCTAAGCGAACCTTGGGCCTCTTGGATGCTCCTGGTGGTTTGGATGGGACCAACCACCTGGTATCAAGAAATTGCAGGAAGAGGGACAGAGAGACTAGCTAGCTACTTTCTCTCAGCCTCAGTTTCCCCACCTTCCAAGCTAACAAGGACAGTCATAATAAGCCAGTGACAACTGTGGGCTTTGTTCTTCCCTCCCTCTCTCCTAGGATCCCAGCCCTAGCTCCCTGTGCAAGCCCTTTCTCCTGGCATGTGTAGCAGAGAGTGGGGGAACTGGCTCCCTCTTGGCTTTGTTTGGGATACATTCCCATGAACTCCCTTCCAGCTGTCTGTCTCCCAGGGCTTGGTCCTGTGTGGCATTTCTCAATCCTACTGAGCTGGGGGCCCTTAGATTCAGTCCTTACATTCTCTACTGACTTCTTAGTGGTCTCAAGGTTCCTGAAGGGCAGGGCAGAGCAGAGCAGGACAGGGCAGGGCAGGACATCCCACTATGTCTGTCTTCTGGGTACCTGGCACAGAGAGCCACCCCTGAGGGCTCAGGAAATCAGGCAGAGTGGCAGAGCCTGGTCACAGGGGCAGCTCTGTCCATGAGGCCCCATGTCCACCTGGCCTGAGTGTCCACCCGGCCTGAGTGTCCACCCAGCCTGGGTGCCAACCTCCGTGCTGGTCCTCTCTCCCCTCTGAGCTCCTGGAGAGTCTCTGGGTCTGGCCATCCTCAGCTGCCTTTCCCTGGCAGGGTGGAGCATCTTAGCTCACATCCTCTCTAAGCAGAGTGGGGCAGAGGTCAGTCATACCCACCGCTCTAATGACCGGTGTACTGTCATGGAGACCCAGTGTGTGGACACCCACCGTAGCCCCTGAGAAGAGGTTTTGGGTCCCAGAGGGGTTGAGAGAGCTCCTGGAGGATGTGGGGGCAGGGCAGGGATCCACGCTGGAAAGCCCCACTCTGTGGGCAGGCAGAAGCCACCCTGCCTTGGGTCAGGGAGAGGCCAGCCTCCAGACAGCGCACGGCCGTGGAAGTTGGTTGCCCTTCTGGAACTTTCCAGGAGCAACTTTCTCTTTCATAGAAACAGGATGAGGACCTGGCCTGACCTGACTCCTGAGTACAGCCACCGCTCCATCTCCCTCTGCCCCTGCCCCTGCTCTGCCTCTGCCTCTGCCCCTGCCCATCCCCAAGCCTCCTGTGGTTTAGCTCCGGCTCCACCTGAGCCCCACCCAGGTTCATGTTTGCTCAGCGTTTTTCTTGGATTGACTCACTTTGTAAACCCAAGGTCCTGGGGTGACCTACCCAACACGCCCCAGGAGAGGAACCTCCAAACACCTAGCATGGGAGGGAAGCTGCCGCTCCCTAGTGAGTTCCCAGGGTCACCTCTGCAGCCCTGACTTTGGGGGTCACAACAGCTTGTGCCCCCACCCATATCCCCCTGGAGGAGCTGGTGGGAACTATAGCTGCCCTGGGTGTTGGCATTCCTATGTTAGGTTTTGCAGGGTCTAACCTGGGACAGTGAGAGGGGAGGGGATCTCCTTGAATCTGTAGGAGGAAGGGGGCAGGGGAGTAGAGAAGGAAAGGGTAGGGGAGTAGAGAAGGAAAGGGTAGGGTAGGGTAGGGTAGGGTAGGGTAGGGTAGGAGAGGAGAGGAGAGGAGAGGAGAGGAGAGGAGAGGAGAGGAGAGGAGAGGAGAGGAGAGAAGAGAAGAGAAGAGAAGAGAAGAGAAGAGAAGAGAAGAGAAGAGAAGAGAAGAGAAGAGAAGAGAAGAGAAGAGAAGAGAGGAGAGAAGAGAAGAAGCTGCGTGAGAATAAGAACGGGAGGGGAGGTCACAGTCCTGACCTCTTGATTGCAGAGGAGAAGCTGGGCATGTCTGGGGGAATGGGTGACTTGGAAGAGGGGAGGGAGGAAGGTGTGGAGTGGGGAGAAGGAGGGGGAGGGGGAGGAGAGAGAGGAGGAAAGGAAAGAGAAAAGAGGAGGGAGTAGGGTGTAAGGAGAGGGAAGAAGGGGAGAGGAGTAGAGAGAAGAAAGAGAGAAAAGGAGGAGGCAGGGGTGTAGGAGAGGGACAAAGGGGAGGGAAGGAAAGAGAGGGAAAGGGGAGGACCATGAGGAAGCTGGGTGTGCCAGGTGCCAGGCAACCTTATCTGTGTGTTCTTTTACCACCACTAAACTTGTGGATGGCAGGTCCCCGACTCACAGACTCTCAGCATGCGGGCCTTCTTTGAATCTCTGGTACCAGAGTCTCTTGTTAGGCCTCAGAGGCTAAGCCACACATTCACGCCTACATGCCCCGGGAAGTGGGGAGGGGGGCACCTCACCCTCACCAACAGGGATCTACCCCTCTACCTTCTAGGCTCTCAGCACAGGTCAGGAAGCCCATGCTGTAACCAACTATTCTGAGATGTGGTTTTTTGTCACCAACTGCTCTGTGGTCAGGGTCATTTGCATTTCTGTTGCCAGCACTTCCTGGCCTGGCCTGAAATGGTCCACACTGCTACAGGAAGGGCACCAGACCAATCCTTTCTCCGTGGTGCTGGCCACCAGGCCCTCTCCGCTGAGTGAGCGTCCTAGACTGAGGTCTCTTGGGTCTTGATCCCACTTGCCTGCGGTGCCATAGGGGCCCACGCACAGATCGTGGGAGCTGCCGTGCACAAGCCTCTGCGAAGTGTGATGTGTGTGAATGTGTGACATGGTTGTTGTGATGGGCAGCTGCGTGTAAGTCTGCGTGGGTCGAGGGTCATCGTGGGGTAGGGGAGACTGTAAACTTTGGGGCTCATACAGTGATAGAGTTAGGGACATTTGTCCACGGATTGCTAGTGAGGATGGTGTGTGACAGGGAAGTGACATCAAACGGTGAAAACTGGAGTGGAGAAGCCCGTGACAACTGTGGAGTGCTGGTTAATTGAGGCAGTGCCACATGCTGGCACGATCCGGTGCAAGAATGAAGTACTAGGGCCTGTCAGAGCAGGTTGTGGGCAGTCAGGATGTCCCAGCCACAGCCTGGGTCTGCCTCCTCCCAATTCAGGAAGATGCATAGCAGCAGCCATGGCCTGTAGCCCTTTGTGTCTTTGGAGATAAAACTGCATCTTGCATTGCTTGAGAGGTGCAGTGGTCAAGCTGTGTGGACTTCTGTTGATGGGCCTGGGGAAAGCCTGGGAGGGGGTTATTCTGTGCCTTGAAATGGAATCCGTGATGAGCTAGGTCAGAAGCACAGCTGTGTTCAGGGGGACTCCCCCAGCCCTCCTTCCCAAGGCTTGAACCAGGAGCTTAGTTAGAAGGCCGTCCCTGGAGACATGCTAGCTGTGACCTCCCTGTGCTCTTGAGTTCTGATCTCTGTCAGCACACACATTCCCATCCTCCTTCCTGTGAAGCAAGACCCTCTGCCTGTGAGGCCTGAGAGGGCGCTGCGCACTGGGGGGGACTCAGTGGCCACAGACAAATCCTAGGGATCCCCAACATCCAGACAGTGCTCCCTCAAACACCCAGACTAGAACCATGGGAGTGAAAGTAGCAGGGGCTCAGAGATGCTGCTGTGGCTGAGCGCTTGCCTGGCAAGCTGGGGCCAATATTAAAATATGAGTGCTTCGAATATTAAAAATAATTCACTCTCCCAGCTCCTTCAGCTGTAAGCCTGAGGTCCAGGTGAGCGCCTCCTCCAGCTGCTCCGTTCAGGCCGGACTTCTGAGCTCTCACGTGGTGGTCTCTCTGTGGGGGCCCGACTCACTGGTTGTACTTCACTGGGCCCAAGGCCAACGGATGGCCTCCCTTTGATTTGACTTGTCTAATCTGTTTCCAAGTTGAGGCTGATTCAGCAGTTCTGGGGTTCAGGACTATAGCATAAGACCTGGAGTTTGGTTGTAATCCTGCCTTGGTATTTACATAGGTTGGCCAGCCTGGGATGGGTAGAGATGAGGCTATAGGTATGGCATCCCCTCTGCTGTATTCCCAGAATAAGAAAGGATCTGTCCTAGGGATGTAAGAGTCTCCAAGGGGTTGCTAGTGGCTGGGAGCCTCAGGGAGGCCAGCAGAGGAGGCATGCCCAAGGGCTCTGAGCAGGGTGGCCTTGGCAGGGAAGCATGGCTTTGTCCCCTCATGGACCTGCACCCTGAGGGCTTGGGTTGGTTACTGTTCTATTGCTTTGACAGAAGGCCATGACCAAGGCAACTTATTGAAGAAAGAGTTTAATTAAGTCTCTGGTTTCAAAGGGTTAGAGTTTCAGACAGAGAGAGGTCCCTGGAATAGCAACTATGAGCTTATATCTTAATCCACAAGCAATTCCACCGACTGGGGATGAAACATTCAACCCTGGGAGCCTATGAGAGCGATTCTCACTCAAACCACCACGGTCCGTTCCCTTACCACTCCCCAGGCTCCTGGCCATCTCATAATGCAATGTGCCTTTAGTCCAGCCTCAAAAGTCCCCAAAGCCTTTTACAGTCTTAACAACGTTTTAAAGTTCAAAGTCCGACATGCCTTCTGAGACTCAAGGCAGTCTCTTAACCGTAACCCCCTATAAAAATCAAAAACAAATCACACACTTCCAACATACAATGGCACAGAATCTACATTACCATTCCATTCCAACATACAATGGCACAGAATCTACATTACCATTCCATTTCAACATACAATGGCACAGAATCTACATTACCATTCCAAAAAGGGAAGAACAGGATCACTGGGAGGAAATAGTGGCCCAAAAAGCAAGACCGAAACAGAGCAGGGCAAACTCCAAATCTTGGAGCTCCATGTCCGATGTTGGGGGCGCTTAGCTACTTCTGAGCTTCTCTCTGGAAGGTATCCCACAGCCCTGCAATCTCCAACACCACAGGTCTCCAGCACAACCTAGGCTTCATTCACAGCTTAACACTTAACTGTGGAAGAAGATGTCACAGTTCCTTTACCAGTGTATCCTTCTGGATTCTAAAGATTTATTTATTTATTTTATGTATATGAGTACACCACTGCTCTCTCCAGACACACCAGAAAAGGGCATCAGATCCCATTACAGATGGTGTGAGCCACCATGTGGTTGCTGGGAATTGAACTCAGGACCTCTGGGAGAGCAGTCAGTGCTCTTAACCTGATGAGCCATCTCTCCAGCCCTCCTTCCGGATTCTAAAGCCAGAACCACACAGCAAAACGCTGCTGAGCTTAGCCACTTGCTTGGGTGAACCCTGCCTGGCTCCCTTTGAATAACATTTGCACCCCATCTTATTTATTGTTGCTTTTTAGGAGCAGAATTCCTGAGAACTTTTCCCTTTATGAGCTGGGAGCTTAGCTGGGCAGGGTCTTGCCCTGAGGGTACCTGTCCCTTTATTGAAATGAAGATCAGGGTCTTAACCCCCTCTTCTCTCTCTGTGCAGCTCTCAGCTCCAACATTAATTTCCTGGTGCTCTTTTTCTGTGCATTTTGTATTTCTTTTGGCCCCATTTGCTCCTTTTCATTATAGACCTGCATAAAAGTTATTACCAATAACCACTTGATAGAGTCACCATCAGAGATGTCTTGAAATCTCTTCTGCCAAAGATATCAGTCTGTAATTTTTCAACTTAGTTTCATGCAAATTCTTAGGGCAGGGCAGAAGATACCCAAATTCTTTGCCAAAAATATCATAAGAATGGTGTCTAGGTCAGTTGCTAATACTGCCCTATCCCCACACCCACACCCACACCCACACACACACACACACACACACACACACACACACGTCCCCATCTGAAGCCTCATGAACTGGATCCTTACAGTCCACATTGCTCTCAGCACTACTGTCTTCCAGGTTTCTACTAGGATGGTCCGTTAAGCTCTGCTTATAGCGCACTTAACAGCTTTCCCAGTCCAAAGTCCCAACGTTTTCCACACTCCTTCCAAAAAATCCTACTTGGTTGAGTCTGTCACAGTAATAACCCACTCCCTGGTACCAACTTCAGTCTTAGTTCCTTTCTATTGCTGTGACAAAACACTATGATGGAGGGAACTTATTTTTTTTAAAGAATTTAATTGGCCTGGTTTCAGAGGGTTAGAGTTTATGATGGCGGAGCCGAGGCACAGCGAAAGTCAGCTGGAGCAGCAACTGAAAGCTCACATCTTAATCTGCAAGCAGGAGGCAGAGCGCTAACTGGCAAAAGCCTGAGTTTTGTGAAACCCCAAAGCCTACCCCTAATATCACAGCTCATCCAACAAGGCCACACCCCCTGATCCTTTCCAAACTGTTCCATCAACTGAGGGCCAAGTATTCACACAGAGGAGTCTATGGGGATCAGTTTCAATCCAACCACTACAGAGGCGCACTGCCGTGCATCTGCCCTCTGTCGCCTCTGGACCCAGATATAGCAGCCACCAAGGACGTATCATGGTCCTGGGGTACCAAAGAGTGATGGTGAGGCCCATGCAGCCTGGTGTGGTCTTCCTGGGTGTGGAGGACTCAATAACTGGGACAGTGGACCCTGGGATTCTATATGGGCTCCACTCAGACCCTCCCCACACTGTACCAACCTCACTTCCTCATAACCATAGAAGTGTTTGTGCAGGCCTAACTCAGCCTATGTAACATGTGGAATATCCAACACATGGACTCTCCTGACATAGAAGGCCTTGGGTTAAGACTCACGACTCAGGCAGGGTCAGGGTAATTATGGTCACTGAGACCTCACAGTGGATATTTGTGGATACGTTTCCAAAGAATTCCTCAACCAGGAAAGGAGCTGGTTCCTCCCAGGCCACAAGTACTCAGTGGGAGCCTACTGATGTCGCCAAAGCTGCATCAGCTTGGCTCAGCACCCTTGAAGACAGGCGTCTTTGGAACAAGACCGGTATAGATATAAATGGTCAAGATGGCGACACTGTGGAAGAGAGCTTGAGTCTTATGACTGGGTTTGTTTGTGATAGGGTCTCCTGGTGGCAGCCCTGTTGATCAGTGCTTTCGGGGCAGAGAAAGGCCGTCATGGCCCTGATGATTGAACCATGTCTCTCTGGCTCACCTCCCCTCATCCTACAGCTTCCCCTAAGACTTCAGGGACAGCCGGGCGTGGTGGCGCACGCCTTTAATCCCAGCACTCGGGAGGCAGAGGCAGGCGGATTTCTGAGTTCGAGGCCAGCCTGGTCTACAAAGTGAGTTCCAGGACAGCCGGGCTATACAGAGAAACCCTGTCTCAAAAAACCAAAAAAAAAAAAAGACTTCAGGGACATCCAGATGTACATCTGCATATGTGTATGTGTGTAAGTGTTCATGTGTACGTGTATATGTGTGTGTGTGCACGTGTGTATGCATGTGTGTGTATGTGTGTGGGTAGAAGCCAGAGGGCAACCTTGGACATCATTTCTCAGGGACTGTCCACATTATTTCTCTTGCTGGGCCTGTAATCCACAATTCTACTGGACTGACTGGGTAGGGTACCACAGGCCATCTACCTTCTTGTGCTGGCATTATAGGCATACACTTGACATTGTAAGGTGGGTACTGGGGCTTGGAGTATGCTTACAAGGCAAGTGCTTTGCCCACTGAACCATCTCCCCAGCCCTCTGTTTCTGAGAGCTACCGCCCTTGTGTTGGTTGGGAAGGCAGTGATGTGACAGGCCAAGATAGTGGTGCTACTATGAGTTTGGAAACTTACATTCACAAAGCCAGAGTGACACTATGAGAGGCTGGGGCTGAAGGGACTGTCAGAGTCACCGCACTCAAGGCTTCTGGGAGGGGATGTCCAGCAGAGCTTGTCAGTGGGAAGTCCCACACAGGACCTAAGGCTTGGGAGGATGGAGATGTGGCCAAAACCACAGGGGGTCACATGGCATCCCGGTTTCATTTCTGTTGCTGTGTTAAAAATACTCTGACAGAAAACTTATGGGAGAAAGGGGTTTATTTGATGTGCCAGCCGGTTCTATATGTTGCTTTAAAGTCAGCATCCTCTAGAAATCAGGCAAGCCTAAAGAGCATTTTCCTCAGTGATTGACTGGAGAAGGCCAGCCCTGGGCTGAGGTAAGAAAGCAGGCTGAGCAAGCCATGAGGAGCAAGCCAGTAAGCAGCACCCTCCATGGCCTCTGTATCAGCTCCTGCCTCCAGGTTCCTGCCCTGCTTGAGTTCCTGTCCTAAATTCCAACCACCAATGATGAACAGTAATGAGGAAGCATAAGCCAAATAGATCCTTTTATCCCCAAGTCGCTTTTGCTCCTGGTGTTTTGTTACGGCAAGAGAAACACTCTTGAGAATTGTAAGACATTTGGCTTACAATTCCAGGTCACAATGACAAGAGCTCAGAGCAACTAGTCATATATAGTCACAGACAAGGACAGACAGAAAGGAATGCAAGCATGCTCACTTACCCACTTGCTCTCAGCCTCCTTTTAGGGAATGGTATCGCCTGAAGTGGACAGGGTCTTCAAGCATCATTCCCAATAAACACACTCACAGGCCAACCCAATCTAGACAATCCTTGCATTAAGACTCTTCTTAGATGATTCTAAGTGTTGTTAACAATGAAAAACTAGCCGTCACACAGGGTCAGAGGGCCTGTGGTGTGTTTGAGGTGAACAGACCTCAGGTCACCCACCTGCCAACTTGACTGTTTTGGTGATCATGAAGCAGGATCTGGGGGGACAAGGGGGGCCAGGAGGGGTAGATGGCAAGGACTCCTGAGAATCGAATGGAGCGCATCCTAGGTGGACAGTTGCCTGAGAAGCCACCCATGCTGACCTCTGGCTCCTGAAAGTTGGTTATCATGGGTAGCTGGGACCATGGTGGCTCTCTGCCTAGAACTTAGGGTCCAGATAGCCATTCTTCCACCCTCTCTTTGTAGACTCCTACGTGAGCAGTGGGTCCGTGCCAAGTATGAGAGGCAAGAATTCGTTCATGTGGAGAAGCAGGAACCATATTCTACAGGTGAGCTGTGCCCTCCCCAGTAGCTTCAACCGGCCCCATGTTTCAAACCTGTGTCTTTTTGCTGGGGCCCGTGACCTTCCTCTCCCTTTCAGGGGCCTCTGGAGGGCTGCGGGCTTATGTTGGGGAGCTGAAAGGGACTACTGTAGGCCAGCACCCACACTGGCAGAGGAGACAGCCAGCTCAGTGGCCGCCGCCTCCCCTGGGCCTGCCTGGTGCTCATGATTCCAGTGGGCTCTGGGGCTCTATGGAGAGGGGATGATGGGACCCTGTAGTAGAGGACAGGGTTGCCTGAGAATTCAGAGTTCATCGTCTCATCACTGGTTCAGTTGACGGGCTCCTGGCTAGTACTGTCTTAATTTATTAAGTATGTGTCAAAGCTAGTCTCCTGCATGCTGCTGTGGAACCTCCAGCCTAGGTTATCTGGGCATTTTGATGCTTATATAGTTGGTATGTGGAGACTATTAGACCTGGGGCTTGAGCCATGGCTCCCTGGACAGCTCTAAAAGTCCCCATCTGCCTTAGTTAGGAATTTATTGCTGTGAGGCGACTCCATGACCACCACGGCAACTCTTACAAAGGAAAACACTTCATTGGGGCTGGCTTACAGTTTCAGAGGTTTAGTCCATTATCATCTTGGCAGGAAACATGGCAGCGTGCAGGTAGACACAGTGCTAGAGAGGGAGCTGAGAGTCCTACAACCGGATCTGTAGGCAGCAAGAAAAGACGGTGACACTGAGCCTGGCTTGAGCTTCTGAAACCTCAAAGCCCACCCCCACAGTGACACACTTCCCCCAACGAGGCCACACCTTTCCCAATAAAACCACACCTCCTGATAGTGCCACTCTCTGAGTCTCTAGGGGGCCATTTTCATTCAGACCACCACACCGTAACTCTACACAGAAGCACTTTCTGAAACTCATCTCCCAGGCCCTTCTCCAGCCTTTTTTGGTTGACTGGATTTTGCATTCCAGAGGCAGGTTGCTTCTGAGGCTCTGCCCTGGCATACGGCCAGCACAACCACTTCATTTTCTGTGGCTCACGGGGTAAGGCTGGCCGAGAGGAACCCTTCATTTGGCAACTTGCATTGCCTTGCTGTGCCCTGCTGGGCTTGAGGAGGCCCATTGGCATGTGGGGCCTCAAACTTGGTATGGGGACTATATTATTCAGGGGGTCTCTAGAGGAACAGAACTGTTGGGATGAGTCTCTCTCTAGAAATATAACGGGCAGTTATTAGAATGGCTTACAGTCTGTGGTCCAGCTAGTCCAACAATGGCTGTCTACTAACAGAAGGTCCAAGAATCCGGTAGTTGCTTAGTCCTTGAGGCTGGATGTCTCAGCTGGTCTTCAGTATACACCAGAATCCTAAAGAAGTAGGCCGTAATGCCAGTGAAGGAATGAACTTGCCAGGAAGAGTGAGAGCAAGCAGGCAAAGAGAGCAAGCTTCCCCCGACCACGTCCTTTATTCAGGCTGCCAGCAGAAGGTGTGGCCCCGATTAAAGGTGGGTCTTCCCACCTCAAAGGATCTAGATATAACGTGGGTCTTCTGACCGTGAATGTTCCAAACAAGAAAAATCCCCGACCGGTTTTCTCAGCATCTTGAGATTTGGTTAATTTCAGATATAGTCAAGTTGACACCCAAGGATGTCCGTCCCAGAGATGGCTCTCTGCTTGCAGAACCTGTGTCCCCCAGGTGTACGGGCAGTGCTCCCTAAAACAACTGGGCAAGAAGCTGCTGTGTCACAACAGTCCCCTCACTCTTCAGTGCCCTCCACAGAGGAAGAAGCAGCTGGGGAGAGCCGCAGAGCCCCAAGCACGATGTCCACGGTGGAACTCCTGTGTAGGCATGAGGCAGAGGCGCCCTGATGGCTGTCGTCTAGGAAGGGAGAGATGGTATAGCCCCATCCCAGCAGAGCCGTGTCTGTCAATCATAGAGAGGGGCGGAGAAGTGTCATGTTGCAAGAATGACAGGTTTGATGGGTCTGTGCTGACACAAGCTCCTTTGTGTGGTGAGTGAGCAGAAGGCTCTAGAACTGAAGGTGTGGATCCCATGATACTGTGCCCACTTCATGATGGTACTGGAAAATCTGACCTTAGCAGAAAGGATGGTGTCTGGCTCTGTTGGGGAGAAGGCAGAGAGGCTGTGTACAGGTGGGGTCCCATTGGCTGCTGCCTCAGACCCTCTCTATGCAGAGATCTCTGCCTGCTTCTGCCTCCCGGGTGCTGGGTTGAAGGTATAGGTCATCACATGCTCCCACTTGAGCCATTTATAACAAAGTATATAACCTAATGTCGGAGGTGGAAATGCCACTGAATATATTGCCTCTGCTGTTATCTGTACCCTCTGGTTTTAATATGGGGGGAGGGTGCAAAACCGTATGTGAATAGATTCACATAAGTGCAGCTGCAGCAGGCATGGCTTGATCTAGGTGTCTAAGCGGCAATGTCAAAGACTTCAGTGTCTCTGCCTTCTGGTTCTGCTTTTCTGGGTTAACATCTGAGCTCTCTGGGGACAGCTTTACTCTAACTGGCCCAAATTTGACCCCTTGACCCCAAGAGCTTAGAGGAGGGGGTGAGCAGAGGGTATAGATCAGGGAGTGTTGTCTCATTGGTCAGCCTGGCCTGATTATGTGTTTGCTTGTCATTACGATTGGGGAGTTGGGGTATCCAGGCCGCATGCTTGCCTCTGGAGCTGGGCTGGTTTGGGCAGAATAGAGATGTGGATTCTAGAAGTGGAGTGTACGCAGGCCACAGAAACCAAGGCAGGCTGGAGGACTAGCAAGCATCCTGCAGATGTTTAGGTCTCAGTGCCAAGCATTTAGGGCAGTGAGGGCCTGAGAATCTCCAGGTCATAGATAGAGCTCAGAAGATGATGGCATCATGGTCACTCGGGGTCTCCCCAGGCTAGGTCCACTCAGAATCCTGTTAGAACTGGGTGTGGTGGAGAGCTGGATCAGCTAAAATGTGTTTCCGTTCTGAGAGTGAGAGCATGAATTTGATCCCCAGATCCCATGTTTTGTTTTGTTTTGTTGGTTTTATTTTTTTGGTTTTGTGTTTTTGTTTTTGTTTTTTTATTTTAAAGTAGACCTGACTTGCTGCTCTTTCAGAGGACTGGAGTTCAGTTCCCAGCACCCATATTGAGTAGCTAACAACTGCCATCTTCTGGGGATCAAGAACTCATCTGGACTCTAAAGGCACCTAGATATACCACACCACACAAATACATACACTATTTTAAAGCAGGCTCTTATAATCCTAGTGCTGAGGCAGGAGGATTCCTGGGGCTTACCACCTACCAGCCTAGAGTCCTCAGTGAACTACAGGCCAATGAGAGGCCCTATCAAAAGATAATAAAGCCAGACACAGTGGCACACACCCATAAGCCCAGTGCTTGGGAGGCAAAAGTGGGTGGATTTTTGTGAGTTCAAGGCCAGCCTGGTCTACATTCTGAGTTCTAGGCAAGCCAGAATTACACAGTAAAACCCTTTTTTTCAAGATAGATAGATAGATAGATAGATAGATAGATAGATAGATAGCAGAATTGGAGAGATCGCTCAGTGAATAATGGTGTTTGTCACCAAGAATAGACTTGATCTTTGGAAGGAAAGAACCTGCTCCCACAAGTTGTCCTCTGACCTCCACACACGTGCCGTGGGACATGCACGCCACCACACACCCATACTCCCTTCATCATGAATACACATGAAACACATGTTAAAAATTAAAGTGGAACATAAGGAGACACTTGAGGTTGTCCACTGGCCTCTATATGCACACACAAGCACACACATACATGCACACACATTAAGGAAAGCAAGCGCTATAACATGGAGTAGTGCAGTCTCCTGGAAGTTCTCAGGGCATCCCTCAGAGGGCCACAAGCCAGCTGATCACACTGGGATCTATAGACACAGTTAAGCCATGGCTCTCTTTACTTTAGACCTGGCTGGGCAACATGTAGTTCAGCTGTGAGGCCAGCTACTGTGTGCAGCCCTCCTCTCAGCTGCCCAGCTGAGCATGAATGGGGTAGGGCATCCTTGGCTGCCACCTGGGCAAGGGGTTGGAGGTGTGGGTTGCTCCAGATGAGTCTGTTACCATGGCAGCGTGGGGAGGCAGAATTCAGCAGTGAGGAGCCTAAGGGACCAAGGAGCAGAAGGAAGAGGTATGGGCAGAGGAGACCAAGGAAAGGTGTCTGCCGTTCTTCTGTTGGGAGTCCCGTGTCTACAGCTTCCTCGGGCATGCGCTCTGAGCTACAATGCTGGAGGGCCGTCACCATAAGCTATGGAGTGGCAGGAGGTGGCATTATGATGACACTGTGGTTTCTGCTGGTATCCTTTGCCTGGGGCTGAACACTAACAACTAAATGGGGTTTGAGGAGAGCCCCAACTTGGACTTCTCCATTTTCTTGTGCCCCATACTCCCAGCAACACTACAGAAGGACTCATAGATAGGACCCTTCCAGGGGACAGGATCCCAGCTATCAGCCCCACCCCCCAACCCCCATGTATTCACTTTTTTGGAAGGAGAGTTCTGGGTTTTGAAAAGCTGGGGTTATTGGCACGGCCTTTCAGGCTTGTCTCTTTCTTTAAAGAACTTTGCACTGTGAGTGGCTAGGGCAGAAGTTAGTGTGGGGGGGGGACACAATCTGGATCTACCCTGCCTCCACCCACCCTCTTAGCCCATGTCGCCTCAGGGTTGTCTCCAGAAGAGTGAGGCTCAAAGCCACAGTCTCTACACTCAAGGACCCAGCATGGCAGTAAGAAAGCCACTGGAAGCCCCTAGGGAACTGGAGGACCTGGAACTGTTCATTGCTCCGGTCCCCAAAGGCCTTTATCACATCCAACCTGCTCTTACTGTGGCCTCTTCCTCTTTGCACCAACTCTCATACTTCCCATAGGGCAATGGGACCCCAGGGTGGCTCTGATCAGCCTTATTTCCCTCTTTCCTTTCTTTTGCCTCTCCCTCCTCTCCTTCTCAGGGCTTGGAACCATGAATGCTAGATAAATCCTAATCACACCCCAGCCCCTCACTGGGGGATTCTATGCAAAGTGCCCCACCCCCACTAGTCCAGCACTTCTGCCCCCTCCTCTTACCAAACAGTACTTTCTCACTCTGGGCATAGACACTCCCCACTGCCTATCTTTGGGAAATGCAGAAGTCCCCTCAGATGGAGAAAGGGGAAATGTGGGGCCTCAAAAGAGGTGAGGCCGGGACTCTTCAGAGGAGTGGCCCCATGCTTGCCCAGAACGAACCGGAACTGTGGGTTCCAAGGGTCTGTCTCCTTACATGCCTGTGAGCAGGCGCAGACAAGATGCCCTGCATGGTCACTGGGGACTAAGAGTCATCAGGGCTGAAGGCTGAGGGAGCCAGCTCAGGACAGGAGTCCCATGTTAGCTGCTTGGGGTCTCTGCCTTCCTCATAGCTCAGCAGGGGCCCTAGATGGAGGAGTTTGCATCTGTTTTCCCTTAGGGTTTCAAAACTATCTGGAAGAAGTCAGGAGTGTTGGGGCTGAGAGAGACGAACAACAGTGTGACAGTCAAGCTAGAGACCAAGGGACATCCTCAACTAGTTAGTCAGGACTAACACTGAGCAGGGACAGTGACTACAGTTCCCTCCACAATGCCCAAGGAGCCATGGGGACATCTCTGGGAACATCCAGTCCACACCCCTCCCCCGCATTGAGGGACATGGAGGCCAAGGGGTCATCCATGTGAAGTCTCTGTGTGGGGAAGTACCCTTGTCATAGCCCTGCCCTCCCCAGCGCACTCCCTATTACACAACCCCAGGCTTATTCCAGACTTATTCCAGGACTGAGACCCTGTCCCTGTGAGCCAGCATGCCAGCAGCCACCGCCGTCTGGTTTTCTCTTTCCCCGCTGTTCACCAGCTTGGACGTGATGAGTGGCCTTCTGTGCTAGGCTTCTGGCCCAGAGCATTGTGCTGCTCACCCACAGCGGAGCCTATCTTTGTTTTTTTCAAAATTCTTTTAAGTCTAAGGAAGTTTCACAGAAGCACTGCAGACTGGTTAGCAGAGTCTCTGGCGCTAAGGTGTCCACTGACATCAGGTCTGCCTCTTGTCCAGGCCTAGTGCAGGGGCCTGCCTATTACAGGATGACACTCCTAGGACTGAGAAGCCACCTGGATGGCTGCCTATTCTCTCTGGACATGGGCAGTGGCTGAGCAAGTCAGACCTGGGGCCTTGAGCACACGCTCCCTGGAACTGGGCTTTGGAGAAGTCTCTCTCAGACAGTGTCATCCAGGGCTACAGGAGGGAAGCAGCCCCTGGAGTTCCAGACCAGACAGGTGCCAGTGGCTCACTTACAGCCCCTGTCACATTTCCTGTCCTGCCAGAGACAGAGGCTGCTGGGTCAAGACCCCCCTATATCCCGGCCATCCTTTCCTGTGCCTGGGCTGCCTCTGTGAGGGCATGTCCTGGCTTACAGAGATGCTTGTCCCTCAGCAGGAATAAGCAGTGCGTGGAGCCGTGTGACCATAGGGCCCTGCCACACTCTCTGCTGTGTGTCATTCCTCAGCCTAGGTCACAGTTGGCTGGAGTGTCTAAAGTTCCCCTCTGACTCTGAGATGTCAGGGTGTTGGGTGTGCCCTCATACCTGAGTGCACCTTGCTTTGTATCTGCCCCTCCCCACCACTGCTCAGCAAGTGACTGGGTGACAGCTGCCCTGGCTCCTGCCCCAGACTGTCCTGCCTCCACCCAAGCCTCAATGGCTGCCATTCACAGGGGAGGGTGGGCGACAGGGCATGCAGACAATGGCCTTTGTTGCCCAGGACCAGGCCACCACCTCCTCTAACAGACTGGGTCCTGCCTGGGTCCCTCTGGGAGCCTCTCTCCCTATTTGCACAGTGACATTTAGGTCAAAGGTCAAGAAGGCAACAGCACCGGGATGTCCCCACTTGGTACAACCCCTTTTCCTTCCTCCCTGAGCGGCAGAGCTCTGCCTGACTTTGGTTTTTCTTGTGTGCTAAGGCAGGGTGTTCAGCACAACAGTGTTTGGGGTACTGTTAAATCATGGGATGGCCAGGATGAGGCACCCTGGGGTGGCTGGCACGGTGAGAGGGTCAGGTCATTTGAAACGATGGCAGTGGAAGCTAGGTAGGGCACTCCTGGACTCAGATAACCCCATTTCCTGTCTTCCTGTCAAGCCTCCAAGGGTTCTATAGTGGCCTTGGATCTGCCCATGTGACAGGCTCCTATGAGAGTCACTTGCAAGATCAGCCAGGCTGGGGGCTGGTGAGATGGCTCAGTAGGTAAGAGCACCCGACTGCTCTTCCGAAGGTCCAAAGTTCAAATCCCAGCAACCACATGGTGGCTCATAACCACCCGTAATGAGATCTGATGCCCTCTTCTGGTGCATCTGAAGACAGCTACAGTGTACTTAATATAATAAATAAATAAATAAATAAATAAATAAATAAATAAATAAATAAATTTGTACTTACATATAATAAATAAATAAATCTTTAAAAAAATAAATAAAAGAAGAGCAAGCTCACCCCCAAAAAACTTAGCCGGGCGTGGTGGCGCACGCCTTTAATCCCAGCACTCGGGAGGCAGAGGCAGGTGGATTTCTGAGTTCGAGGCCAGCCTGGTCTGCAGGATGAGTTCCAGGACAGCCAGGGCTATACAGAGAAACCCAGTCTCAAAAAGACAAAAAAAAAAAAAAAAAAAAACTTCTTCTGAGCCACATGTCCCAGACAGTCTGAGTGCAGTAGGTAGGTCTGGTGGCCTTACTGGACCCCAGGAACTGTCTTGACTCCTTTAGCTTCACTTCAGCCCTGACCCTTTGGAAGATGGCAGAACTGAAGCCCAGAGAAGGGTGGCAGTGACGGTCCCCTGCCACCTTGTCCATGAGAACAGCTTGTGAGGTCTAGCTAGTGAGCTTCCTGGTGGCTGTTGTGTGACTCTGTGAGCAGTATCTTCAGGAGACCAATTGCTTATGTACATGATGGGGACACAGCTCAGAACCCCAGTTCCTGGAGCCATGGTCTGGAGCTGGCTCTCAGCACCCTCTCCCCACCAGGCTGTGTTCTGCTGGTTAGGGGATGTGGGACACTCGTACTGAAGGGTTCCTGTGTATAACCAGAACACCAGGGAGCATTGCATACTGAGGACACATGATATGGAGTCCCAAGGAAACCAGCCCCTGGGAGGTGTTAGCTTGCACCAGGGCTAAGGTATCAGGCATTCTCCTGAAGGGGGACCCTACCTGACCCCACCTCAAGTCAGGGAGCCCCAATTGGACTAGTGCAGAATGCTGACCATCCATCTCCGGATTCGGGAAGTCTTCCTGGTGTGGCTTCTCAGAGAGAAAAGACCTCCCAAGGAGACACAGAGATCTGTTCCCAGAGCCAAGCCAGGAAGTAGCAAGAAGGACTGAGTGGTCACCTGCTGCCCACATGCTCCTGGGATCCCAGGTTCCTAAAGATGGAAAGCAACACTTCCAGGGAGCAGGTAGAGTGCAGGCCAAACATGCCAAGGAGGCCCTGCAGGTGCATGGGACTCACAAACATGGATCTCAGCCCCTGTCATCCACACAGCCCCTCTGTCCTACCTGGAGCTGGCAGGTCCCTGTGAGGTGGTAATCAGAATCTGAACCTATGCACACTGGATCCTGCCCTTGGCCCCTCTTACCGGTGCAGAAGAGACCCAGGGAGCTTCAGGACAGAGCCCAAGTGGCCAGAGCAGTGGGCAGGGAGTGGTTGAGCCCTGGGAACATAGAATCCGAACATCTTGGATGTTTGCTTGCATGTATGTGTGTGTGCAACGTGAGTGCAGTGTCCGTGGAGGCCAGAAGAGGGCGCCAGATGCCTAGAACTGGAGTTACAGTTTGATAGGTGTAGTTGCCAATAGAAGCAGACAGAAGGCTGGGTGTGGTTGCCCCAGTCTGGGTAAAGTCATGGAGTCTCAGTTTGTCTGGTGTCTCTGAGGCCAGGCTCAGTGCCGAACCTTCCATTATACCCACAGTGGGAGAAGCCTGATGGTGTGGATACCTGTCCCATTCAGAAGGGTCCCCACAGCAGTCCTGAGTATGGAACACACCCGACTTGGCTCACACCTTGGCAAGCTTCCTGTCACACTCATAGTGAGACCATGCGCTCATGGCCTTGAATTAAAAACAAAAGCACAAATTTACATATAGCCCATGCAATTTACATACACTTTGCATATTCTGCTTGGAATGCAGTTCTTGAAGTTTGCAGGTTATGAAACTGTGAGTGCAGAAGGTACCGCATTGCCCTCCCCCACCCCTGCAGCCCAGTTTGCCTGCTGGAGATGCACAATGTGGTATGCCCCAGGGCCCAACCTCTTTCCTGCCTGCCTTGCTGCTGGGAGCTCGCCCTGTGGGTAGCAGGGCCATCTATTCAGGGCAGGGCACCATGGTTGCTTAAATGTCCCAGAGTTGAAGGAAAATAGGTTCTTTGTAAGGATCAAGAGTAAAGTCTCTAGATCAGGTGTGGTTCACACCTGTCACCCCAGCATTCCAGTGGTTGAGGCAGGAGGATCATGATGAGTTCAAGGGCAGCCTGGGCTACATAGTGATACTCAACTTCCCTCTTCCAACTCAAAACAAAACAAAACAAACAAACAAAAAGAAACAGAAAGAAATCCAATCTGGATTGCATGCTGACCATGCCACTGTATGGCCACAGTCGTGCAGAAAAGCCCATGTCTCCATGTTGTCACCCCGAGGAAGGTGTCACCCCAAAGGTGTGCTTCAACTGTAATAGGCTTGTGATGTCAGGGGATGGTGACTTCAACCTCACAGGATGTGTGACACTGTGCCCTCTGTATGTGTGTCCTGTGGGATGTGGACCAAGAACTCCCAACCTCCACAGCTGGCCCCAGCCCTGTAAACCATAGGCATCTAATCAATGCTGACTAAACTTCATAGCCTCTACCTCAGGACCAGCTAGTTCTTTCAGAGAGAATGGTCACTTCTGGTTCTACCTGATCTCAAGTGTGCCCAGAAGGGTAGCCTGGCTGGGCTGCTGAGCAAGGTCCCTGGGCTAGGGTGGACAAGGGCTATCCAGCCAGGCCAGTGGGGCTGGGCAAAGGCTCAATACCTGTCAGCCCTCGGCTGGCCAGATTCCCATGGTACCAAGCAGGAAGCAGAGCTCTGAGAGAGGTCGGGCCAGGGATACGGTCAGCGTCGTTACGGGACCATCTCTTGTGTTGCCACTATGGAGCCTAAATTATAGGCATTGTGGCAGCTTGTCAGAATACTGGTCCGTTCCATAGAGTATCAGTGCACGGACCTGGCCTAGCAGAGGACCTACTGCTTCAGGGCCCTAAGCCTGATGATGCCCTGTCGGAACCTCAGAGGGGCAGCAGAGTTCAGTCCAGCCCAGTTTGGAACTTGGAAACGGCGGCTCCCGATGTGCTCCTGCCACCTGCTGACAACTATCAGAACAGCAAGCGAGAAGCGTGTTCCCAATGGCTCCTAGGCTCCAAGCCATCAAGCATGGTTCTGGAGTTAGTTGGTGGGGGTTCTGGAAAGCTGCTGCAGTCTTGTCGCCCCTTGACACCCCCCCCCACGTCTGGAGTCCATGCTCAGCTAGATATTGAAGCCTAGATAATCTGGTCCCTGAAGCTGAAAGAAGGCCAAGCCCGTCAAGGTATTTAATGAGCCAGTCAACAAACATTCAAAGTGGGTCCTGCCTGGGCTCATGGCAGTCACGGCAGTCTTGGTAACTGGTATCCAAGAAAAATTTGTCTGTTGAAGTTATGACAAGGGAGAGACACAAGGCACAGCGGCCACTCCATGGTCCCAGAGAGGCTCAGTCCTTTGAGAAGTCGGAGGAGGGAACAGGCCTCTTCTGGCATGCCTTGAGACTGATAGCCTCACGGGCGCCAGCTGCCCCCTCCCTGACGCCAGGCTGCTGCCTTTTTATGGCCACATGTCTGTGAGAGCACAGAAAATAGCCCCTTGTGTTTGGTGATGGGGACAGGGCTGCCTGGCAGCAGACAGCACAGGAGGAGATGCTGATGTGAGCACAGGGGAGGTTGATGTGAGCCGGCCCCGCTGTCAGGGTCTGGCTTCTGTGTGATTGTGATGCAGGGGCTGCACTCCTACCCTTGAGCACACTGCTGCCAGTCAAGGTTTCCCAGGACCCTCTTTGCCAATGAAAGCCACCCCTGACACCCAGCAATGTCCACGGGTGGGGGAGTCTTACAATAGCCAAAAGCTTACAATTGCTTACAAACTTCAAGCAATGCAGCCATCCGTCAGCAGCTCACCAGAAAACATTACTGCACCACTAAGGGATGTCCCCTGAAGGGGGGCAGGGCAGGGAGCCAAGAAGAGACCAACTACATCAGCTCCCTGTAGATGCATGGACTGACCGGGCACAAGGAAGCTGGGCAGCAGGGAGTCTGGAGTGTATGGGAGTGACCATTTGTTTGCTTGCTTGCTTGCTTTGTTGTTGTTCATTTGTTTTGAGACAGGGTTTCTCTGTGTAGCCCCGGCTGTACTGAAACTCACTCTCTAGACCAGGCCAGTCTCGAATTCAAAGATCCACCTGCCTCTGCCTCTGGGATTAAAGGCTTGCACCACAGCTCGGGGAGAGTGCCTGTTTTTGCCAAAAGGGAAGTAGCAGACCTGAGGCAGAACTGTACCAAGGTCCCCAAAGCTAGCCCACCTCATCGTCGTAGACCTAGGGCTCTGGGAGGGTCCTTTTGGATGGCCTCTGGCGTCATAGGGCTGGTAACTCTGGCTGTTCCTGTCCCTTCTCATGCCCAAGAACCCTTTTCTTTCCATGACCTTAGACTTGTCTGGCAGCCCTGGGCCACCTCAAATCCATTGTCTCCAACCTCGTCCTTAAATCCATTATTCCCAACGATGACCCCAGGTCCTGCTTTGGTGTGACGGGAGGTTCAAGGCCTCTCTGGGAAGTGGGTCACAGGCCAATGGCAGGGCAGACAGGCAGATGAGACCTGCAGCCCTCAGATGTGTCCACCCTGCAGTGGAGGGTACTTGGGACAGGGATAGATATGCAGTCAGCTAGGTGGAGTCTCCATGACTAACTCTCTCTCTCCCTAGGCTACCGTGAGGGCCTTCTCTGGAAACGTGGGCGGGACAACGGACAGTTCTTAAGCCGGAAGTTTGTGCTGACAGAACGAGAGGGTGCCCTGAAATACTTCAACAAAAACGATGTAAGCCCACCATGGAGCCAAGGGTGACCTTCCCACGTGGGGTCCTGGCATCTACTGTGTCTGCAGGGCTGGGGATTAGCCCTTCTACTGTGTGTGGGTGCCTTCTTTCAGCTCCATTTCCATCAGTCCTCTCAGGGAGCAGCCCTTATGATGGATCCCTCTGGGGAAATACCATACATGTATGCATCCACACATGAACTCCCACCCCCCACGCAGGACTGACCCCTGCCCCTTCCTGGTGCCTCCAGGAGCCAGGCTTGGGGTGGGTTTGCTGCGAATGGTCCTGGGAAGCCTGAGGCTCCCTCTATCGGATGCCCCTATTGGGGCAGCTGTGTGGAGTGGTGAAATTCTTAGCTGCAGGCCAGCTGTGTGGCAGTTGCAGAGCAGGGCGGGACCCACCTGGAGGTGGATGGCTGCTGCCTTGCTGTGGGGCTGGCTGCATGGAAGGTGTGCCCAGCTCTGTGGTGCTGTTGTCCAAGATGGCAGCTTCCTGGCCTGCTTTATGTGTGGGGAATTGGCTCAGATATTTAGCAATCGCCCTAGGGCCACACAGCCAAGTGTGTAGTGGCCCCTTCTTTGAGTTCCTTAACACCTAGAAGGGGCCACCTTTTGGGGTGGGGGACACCAGGAGACATGCCTAGGGGCCGAGGGTCAGGGATAGGGCTAGTCACACAGCTCCCTGGAGCTAGCCAGGACCAGTGAAAAACCTGCTTTGCCTGCAGGTAACCTGGGAAGAGTAGAGATCTGGGAGCGGGGTGTGGGGGTTCTTGGTGAGCAATCCCAGATCACAAGCTCCAGGTGCATAGGCAAGCAAGAACTGAGTCAGGACAGGACAAAGAACACAAAGGGTCGCAAATTTGGGGACATTTTACCCAGCCACCAAGTGTCATTCAGTCTCCATCACCCAAGAAGTAGAAATTTTACCTTTCAGCCAGACCAGGAATCTGGAGGTCAGAAAGGTTAAGTAACTGGCCTAAGGCTGCACAGCATCCACAGCAGGTGTACTGCTGGCCTCCCTTGTTTAGACCACAGCGCTGTCTGGGATTCCCACTAGCTTTCCTTCACAGGCCAAGGAGCCTAAGGCTGTCATGAAGATTGAGCACCTGAATGCGACCTTCCAGCCAGCCAAGATGGGCCACCCCCATGGCCTGCAGGTCACCTACTTGAAGGACAACAGCACCCGCAACATCTTTATCTACCATGAAGACGGCAAGGTGACCTGGATGGACTGGTCTGGGAACAGTAAACTTTAGCTGGGATCGTGGGGCACCACTAAGTGAGTGTGTAGAAGCAAGGCAATGCACCCCGCCCCCAAGGCGCACTAATCCAGCCCTGCCCTCTGTGCTGCAGCCATCTCTGTATGGGCGGAAGGATAGCCCAGGCAGACACTAGAGCCTGTATACTTTTGTCTTGTAGCTCTGATGTGCACCTCTTCAAAGTGCTTGTGTGCGTGTGCGTGCATGTGTGCATGCATGTGTGTGTGTGTGGGGGGGGGTACGGAAAGGCCAGGGAAGCCGGAGTTTGGGCTGATCCCCTGAGAAGTTGTCATATGTCTGGTTTGGCTACAGTTTGCTGGGAAGTTAAGGGTCTCCTGCACTGCTGCTCCCCTGTGCCCTCACACCTGAGAGGTCTTCATTCACTCGTGTTTAGGGTCTAGTGGGATCCAAGCTCCTCTATACAGTATGTTGCCTCACTTACCTGAGCTAAACAGCCATGCTTGCCTGCCATGGCTAGTGTCCACCCCAGGTCCAGGGCTGTCTATAAACATCTAGGGACGTGGGTGGGCTGTTCTGGGCCTCACCTTTTTCCTTCCTGGTCTTAGTCCAGTCTGTGCTGCTTTGTGCTGTTTTAACACACTCTGCAATCGAGTTCTGAGAAGCTGTGCCTGGGAGGTGGGTGGCCTGAGACTGACTCTCCCTCTCCCTCTCCCTCTCCCTCTCCCTCTCCCTCTCCCTCTCCCTCTCCCTCTCCCTCTCCCTCTCCCTCTCCCTCTCCCTCTCCCCTCCCCCTCCCCCTCCCTCCCCCTCCCCCTCTCTCTCTCTCCCTCTCTCTCTTTCTCTCTGGAATTTGACCTTTTGCTCACTGTACTTTGGCTAGAAAGAGAATCCAGGTTAGCATTTTCCCAGCTCGAGGGCCTCTGCTTTCTTATCTAGTGACTCCTGTCCACAAGGCCAGTGGCTATTTTCTTTATGAATTCTTTCTTCTTCTTTCTGGAAGCTTTGCCTTTCAGATGCTTATGCTGAGATTTCTCTAGCTCGTTTATTTTTCTTTCTTTCTCTTTTAAAAAAGATTTTTTTTTTTATGTATATAAAGCTGTCTTCAGACACACCAGAAGAGGGCATTACAGGTGATTGTGAGCCACCATATGGTTGCTGGGATTTGAACTCAGGACCTCTTGAAGAGCAGTCAGTGCAGTGAGTGCTTTTAACCGCTGAGCCATCTCTCCAACCCTCTTTCTTTCTTTTTAAAGATTACTTATTTGTTATTTATATGAATACACGGTGGCTGTCTTCAGACACACCAGAAGAAGGCATTGGATCCCATTACAGATGGTTGTGGGCCACCATGTGGTTTCTGGGATTTGTTTGTTTTTGTTTTTGTTTTTGTTTTTGTTTTTTGAGACAGTATTTCTCTGTATAGCCCTGGCTGTCCTGGAACTCACTCTGTAGACCAGGCTGGCCTCGAACTCAGAAATCCGCCTGCCTCTGCCTCCTGAGTGCTGGGATTAAAGGCGTGTGCCACCACGGCCCGGCAAGTTTCTGGGATTTGAACTCAGGACCTCTGGAAGAACAGTCAGTGCTCTTAACCTCTGAGCCATCTCTCCAGCCCCTCATTTATCTTTCTCTATACTTCTTTCTGTTATTCCTTTTTTTTTTTTTTTGGCATGTCTTTGTGGCATGTGTATGTTTTGTCCATGTGTGTGGGTACAGGAACGTGCAGGTGTGCCTGCGTTCATGTGCTGGCTGGCCCAAGCTTCATGCTAGGAGTCTTTCTCAATCACTCACCACCTAATTCACTGAGGGGGCTCCTCTCAGTTGAACCCAGGGCTCGATGATTCGGCTAGCAGCTGGCTTGCCCTGGGAGTCCTGTTGCTGAGCTTATAGGGAAGCCACCGGAGGCCCTGAGGAACCTAGATGGGCCCATAGACATTTCATCTCATGTGCAGCTGGCATGTAGCTATCCTGGAGTTCCTACCCACTCATGCCACCTCATCTGCTGCTGGCTAGCTTCCAGCCCATGGCTCTTCTCTGTGTCTCGTGGCTTTAGGTTTTTAATAAACATCCCTCAAGCATAAGCGGGACATAGTGGCACTTGTCTTTGATTTAGCACTTGGGTGGGGGCAGAAGCAGACAGATCTCTACGTGTTTATAGGGAACCCTAATGGCCTATAAAGTGAGTTCCAGGCCAGCCAGGGATACACAATTTGTCCCTGTGTGTGTGTGTGTGTGTGTGTGAGAGAGAGAGACAGAGACAGAGACAGACAGAGAGAGACAGAGACAGAGAGAGAGACAGAGACTGAGAGAGTTCTCAAGCGATGTTAGCTGTTTCCAGAAAGACCTGGCTCTAGGTGTGAGAGGAGTCATTTCACCCCAGGCCTTCAGCTTCATGTTCCTTGGGAACACACGAGGAACCTTCTGCCACTGAGACACTATGCTCTTCCACAGTGGAGATCCCAGCATCCCTTCTGCTCTCCAAGGACAGCTGTGATGAGCCACAAGGGTGACATGTGTCACCCTTGAGCACTCTAGGAGAGGGCACAGACCTCAGTGGGCTAGAACCCCAACTATGAAAACTGGGGGGCATGTGATGGGGAAGATAGTGTTCCAAGAGCAGAGGGGGTGTGCAAAGGACCTGGGGCAGGAGAAAGTGGAATCCCACCTGGGTACAGGTTCTCAGGTGCTGTGGGAAGTCTCAGGTCCCAGGTTTTGCAGCCGTGTGTGTATGTGTGTGTGTGTGTGTGTGTGTGTGTGTACAACATGTGTAAGTGCAGGCACACGTCTGTTTCTACTGCAGCTGGCTTTACATAGGTTCCAGGGATTCACACTCAGTTCTAAATGCTTTTGCAACCAGCACCTTATCTTACCCACCAAGCCATCTGCCTAGCTCTACTTTTATTTTTATCTATCTATCTATCTACCTATCTATCATCTATCTATCTAGTAATTATTTTCCCCTTCCCTTTCTCCCTCTTGCTCCAGCCTCGCTCACTTCGGCCCATAGGTTCTTTATTTATCGATGGCTGTGAGCCACCATGCAGTTGCTGGGATTAGAACTCATGGCCTCTAGAAGAGCAGTCGTTGCCCTTAGCTGCTAAGTCATCTCACCAGCCCTCTATTTTTTTTTTTTTTTTTTTTTTTTGAGACAGGGTTTCTCTGTATAGCCCCGGCTGTCCTGGAACTCACTTTGTAGACCAGGCTGGCCTCGAACTCAGAAATTTGCCTGCCTCTGCCTCCCGAGTGCTGGGATTAAAGGCGTGCGCCATCACGTCTGGCTTAATTTTTATTATTTTTTTTAGACACAAGGTCTCCCATTGGCATGGGTTAAACTAGGTTGGCTGGGTGTCAATTCCTAGGAGATTTCCTGTCTCCTCCTCCCCAGTGCTGGGATTACAAGCTTAGGTTCCCACACCAGGCTTCAAACTCAGATTCTCATGCTTGTAAAGTACAGGTTTTACAAACCCAACCATCATCCCAGCCCAGAACCCAATCTGAACTGGGAAGGGAGAGAGGTGGGAGGAAGAAGGAGCCTGGGGCTTGGTAGGGTAGGTTGGGACAACAGACAGGTCAAGGCTGAGTCCCTGGTGCCCTGGCTCACCTGTAGGGAGAAGGCTGTGTGCCCAAAGCCAAGGGGTTTGGGAAGGCTGATGCTGGGCTAAGTGTGAGCCATTGCAAGCATTGAAAGAGGGATCAGCAATTGTGGGAGGCTTCAGGTCTGTCCCACAGCATGGGAGACAGCTCAGGAGAGCAAGAGAGAGGGAAAATTAGGGTGGAGAAAGTCAGTCAGCTGGAGGGGGTGGGACCAAAGAGGAAGTGGGTAGGGCCAGTTGTGAGTGGGAACATGTGGACAGGTTGTGAGAGGCAGTGGTAGTGGAGGGAGTAGATGCAGGTGGCACACGCTGGGTTCTGCTGCATTCTGGTGTTGGCAGTGCTGTGGATTTTACCAGAAGCATCGGGAAGACAAAAATGGACAGATTCTGATCGAGGCAGTTGGGGTTCCTGTGGCCTGGCAGCAAGGCGGGACCCTAAGTAGCTCCAGGCCACTGTGAACCCCTGCCAGGACTGGGAGACCCCAGATGTGTGCAGGATCTGAGAGGGGCCAGCTGGGATCTGAGCCAGGACAGAAAGCTGAGTGCAGAGAGATAGCTGTGACATGCAGAGCCCAGATGTCAACCCCACTCATTCCCCGGCCTCAGCCTGTTGTTCCCTGATCGGGGCCTCTAAACTGCCCCATCTTGGCACAAGGTGGGGGTAGGCAGTGGGGGTAGGCAGTGGGGGTCCATCCCATCCCGCAGTGAGGCTGCTCAGAGTGCCAGCCCAGGTGAGAGGGTCTGTGGAGGAGACAGAGGCTCAGGAGTCGCCACTCACTGCAACTTCGGCCCTCAGGAGATCGTGGACTGGTTCAATGCACTTCGAGCAGCCCGATTCCACTACCTGCAGGTGGCTTTCCCAGGAGCCAGTGATGCAGACGTGAGTGGCTGTCCCAAAGTCACCCTGCAGGGCAGGTGGGTGGGGAGGGAGGTAGCCACCTGGGATAGGTCACAGGACTGAACAAGGGCATAAACAGGTCCCTGTTGACTGTAGTACTTCTTTCTGGGGTTGGAACCCAGCTTCCGGAGACCATGCCATGCTGTGTTCAGTCTAGGGGGGTGACACAGGGTAGGCCTCATCACCATCTGTTCTGTCCCAGCTGGTGCCCAAGCTCTCTAGGAACTACCTGAAGGAAGGCTACATGGAGAAGACAGGGCCCAAGGTAGGGGAGAGCAATGTGCTTCCAGGCCTTTTCAAGGTCAGACACCTTGCTTTTGTCTGTCTGGGGGTGGTTTGGGGTCACTAGGTCACTGGAATCACTGAGTGCCAGCCCTTTCCTAGGTGCATCGCAAAGTGTCCTGTCTCTGGCCACTTCGTCCTATGGCCTTGAACTTCAGGGTGGTTCTTTTTTTTTGGTTTTTCAAGACAGGGTTTCTCTGTGTAGCCCTGGCTGTCCTGGAACTCACTTTGTAGACCAGGCTGGCCTTAAACTCAGAAATCCTCCTGCCTGTGCCTCCAGAGTGCTGGGATTAAAGGTGTGCACCACCACACCCGGCAGTTCTTTTTTTTGTGACAGGGTTTCTCTGTGTAGCCCTGGCTGTCCTGGAACTCACTTTGTAGACCAGGCTGGCCTCAAACTCAGAAATCCGCCTGCCTCTGCCTCCCAAGTGCTGGGGTTAAAGGAGTGTGCCACCACCGCTCGGCTCAGGGTGGTTCCTGAGGCTTGTCTGTCGCTCTGGTGCTGGGATGAGGACCCAGGATCTAGGAGAGTGACCTGGTTGCAGGTCACTAGGGCTTGAGTCCACCTGAGCCTCCAGCCTTCGGGCTCCTCTTCAGCAGGGACCTTTCACATTTGCTCTGCTATGTGGAAGTGGTGGATTCCAACCTGAATCTCAGGCATGGCCAGGGTTCCTCCTGCACTGGTTGGCCAGAGTGGTGCCCACTGGCTGTTGGGTGGTAGTCACCTGGGGCAGAGGTACACCCTGGGCCTGCTGATGCTCACTTATCCTCCCTGACCCACAGCAGACAGAAGGCTTCCGGAAGCGTTGGTTCACCATGGATGACCGAAGGCTCATGTACTTCAAAGACCCCCTGGTAAGGAAGGTCCAACTATGGCCCCCTGAGTGACCTGTTTCAGGGACTGACTGGTGAGGGAACAGGGCTGGGATTCCTCCGGGTCCTAGATAGCGGTGCAAGGAGAGGAAACAGAGGACAGCCAAGGAGGAGGGTGTTCCCTCCTCATGCCCCAGCCTCTTCTCACCTACAGGACGCCTTTGCCCGAGGGGAAGTCTTCATTGGCAGCAAGGAAAGCGGTTACACGGTCCTGGAGGGCCTCCCACTGTCCACCCAGGGTCACCACTGGCCTCATGGCATAACCATTGTCACCCCTGACCGCAAATTCCTGTTCACGTGTGAGACGGAGTCAGACCAGAGGGAGTGGATTGCAGCCTTCCAGAAGGTGGTGGACAGGCCCATGCTGCCTCAGGAGTATGCAGGTGAGAAGGGCAGGCATGGGGCACGGGGGCAGCAGTGAGGTAGGTGAAGGCCCTTAGTATAGTGTGGCGCCCTAGCAGACAGACTCCCGCTGCTGGCCAGGGGTCCCTGGACAGGCTGCGGAGGGGAGGCCTCAGGCTGGGGGGGGGGGGCAGGGGAGGGAGGAGCTTATGGGCTATATGGGGAGGAGGGGAGGCTGGGTGAGCTGGCAGCTCCCAAGGTTAGAACATTCCCATTTTTAGTGGAAGCCCACTTCAAGCATAAACCCTAAGGAAGAAATCCCGGAGGCCCCAGGATTCTACGCTCATGTGGCTGGACAGACGCACTGGACATTAGGGGAGCCCGTCCTCCAGGCCACACCCTGTTCCTTGGTGTGGCCCAGGCATGGCCAGGTGGGGCTCAGGCAAGCCCATTGGATAGACAGTTTTTCAGAACCTCATTAAAGTTGAAGGCAGACTTGGTTTTGGGCCTCACCTGACCCTGGCCCTGTCACGATGCTCCCAGCCACGCCCAGCTGACCCATCCACTCTCCTGCTGCTGGAAGCCCTGCCTCCCAACTTTGAGCAGGACCCTACTAACTCTTCTGGCCTGAGGGGATCTTGGCCTCAGGACAGGACTTGGTGCTGGGCTGCTGTGGACAGCCATGGACAGCCATGGACAGCCATGGATAGCTGTGGCAGCGGGCTGGCCTGGCTGCTGGGGACTCACTCTGGGACGTGCCGCATGCCTCCCCTTTCCTCCCCCCACCTCAACAAGTATTTATTGAGCACCTGCTGTGTGTCAGTCAGGGATCAAGGGTCAGGGGTCAGCTCTTTTTCCCCTAGGGCTGACCCAGCTGGGGTCTTGGGGGTCAGGTATTTTTCCAAGAGAACTGTGTGCACAGGCCCTGCGTCCACCTGTTTGGGGCCCCAGTCTCCTTGGGACAGCTGGCTGGGGCAACCGGGAGGAAGCCTAGTCTGCAGGGTGCTGTGCATGGAGCCCAGTAGTGGCTTCCTTGGGAGCCAGGGAGCGCCCCACCCCATCTGCTTTTGGGCGTCAGTGCCCAGCTCGGTGCTGTCCCTGCTTTGTAACCCATGCCCTCTGGCCCTGACCTTACAGTCTTTGAGCCCTTGATAAATGAGAGCCCAAGCCAAGAGGCGGCCATGGGCAGGAGTGGCTGCCCCCAGCCCTGATTGCTGCTGGCAGGCCAGTAGTTAAAGCTACCTGTATTTATCTCCCTGCTGCCCTCTGGCCACCCCAACAGATGGGCTCCCTTCTATGGGATCCCCAATGGGCAGGTCCTGGCCGCTGGACAGCTGGGGAGCATTGGTGGGGGAACGCATCTGTGAATGACCTGGGCCCTCATCAAAGCTGCACCCCAGGGAATGGGGGAGGGGTCCTTAGTTGGGCTTCTGCTGCCCTGTGTCATGTCCCCTGGAATAAAGTGTGGCTCTGGCGTTGTCCCTTCTGTGTGTTTATGGCTCATGTGGGGAGGAGCTGGCTGGTATTCCCTTTGCCCTGGCAGCCTCCCTTTGGGCAGTAAGAGACATGAGAAGAACCTTGTCACTTCCATGACAGGCCTGAGACAGAGCTGGCCTGACTCTGCAACCTGTGTCCTATAGTCCCCACCCACCATGCTCTGTGTGTGTGTGTGTGTGTGTGTGTGTGTGAGAGAGAGAGAGAGAGAGAGAGAGAGAGAGAGCCAGGAAGAGAGAGAGCCAGGAAGAGAGAGAGAGAGAGAGAGAGAGAGAGAGAGAGAGAGAGAGAGAGAGAGAGAGAGAGAGAGCCAGGAAGGCCCAGCCCCTGGACTGTCCAATCCTAGCAGAGCTCCAGGGCTCCCCTACACAGCCCATACACCTAGGATCCCTCCTAGGCTATCTCCGCTCACATCTGCTAACCCCTGTAGACTATGACAGCGGCCCTAGGTTGCACCCTCTTGGCAAGTGCCCAGTCACCCAGCTTGCAGGAATGCTTGGAGACATCTTTGGCCAAGTGCTCAGCCTTTGTCAAGTCTTCAATGCTAAGCCCAGGTGTGTCCCCATGCTTCCAGCTGGGTTCCCTCAGCCCTCTCTTGTTCTCCCACTTAAAACTGTCTTTGCATGTGGCGCTGGGTATGGAGCCTCGGGCCTGTGAACGCATCAGGCAAGCACTGAGCTACAACCCAGGTCCCTTTCCCACTGCTGAGGCCCCAGGGAGGCAGAGGCTTCCCCACCAGTGTCACTTTACTGATGGCTTTGGTCTCTGCATGCAACAGGAAAAGTTTACTAACAACACTGACCGCCCTGACATGTGCCCAGATAACCACAGAATGACGTGGGGAAGATTTTCACTAGATTGAAAGCTGGCATCTCAAGAGAAGCTGCTGCTATGTCCTTGGACATCTTTCAGCAAGGGGTGATGAAGCACAGCTCAGCCAGGACCCAGCCTGTACAAGGGCTAAGAGGATGGTGACAGCCCAGTAGACAGTGACAGGCATGTAGACGGCACAGTAAACAGTTGCCATGATATCCTGGGAAGAGGATGCATGGCGGGGCATGGGGGTGAGAGGCGTGTGTTGCAGAGGCACTGTGTGTGTGTGTGCATGTTAAGAGACACTGTGTGGGGAGGATCTCACATGTGTATCACGTTCCTGCACAAATGCCAGCTTTCCTCTGTACTCAGCTAGGCTTAATCCTGGCCAACCTTATATATACACAAAATTTGATTTCTATTTCAAAATACATCAGTGACAACAGGCTCCTATTCATGATTCCCAGCAAGTCTCACAGCTGCACACAGGCAGCTCTGGCCAGTGCCAGCAGCTTCCTTTCTGTGGCCATGCCCAACTCTACCTTCCCTACTTATTATTTTTTAATTTTTAATTTATTTAATGTGAGTACACTGTAGCTGTCCTCAGACACACCAGAAGAGGGCATCAGATCCCATTACAGATGGTTGTGAGCCACCATGTGGTTGCTGGGAATTGAACTCAGGACCTCTGGAAGAGCAGTCAGTGATCTTAACCGCTGAGCCATCTCTCCAGCCCCAGCGGCCTCCCTATTTCTAAGTCACCCCTCCACTGAGCTTCCCATGCACCAGTCACCTCTCCTGCTCCCTGAGGCCGAGACACACACCATGGTGGAGCTGTTACCTTGGACACTGCCGACACTAATACCAGCCACTCTGGCAGACACAGCCTGGATGCACAGGGAAATGGTGTGGACAGCACAGGATGTGCGTCCTCTACAGCCTTCCAGGTGGACACATGGCCTCTCCCACCCTGCCCGAGGCCTCTGCACCCACAGGTGGGGGCTAAATGCCAAAGCCCAAAGCCAGCCCATGCCCGGCCCAGAGCTCACCCAGAAAGGACTACTGCAAAGTCCAGTAGAAAGGATTTATTTATAGTCAAAAGGTGACACAAGCCTTCCTTTAAATTCCATTTTTTTTACAGTAAATAACGCATATTTCCCTCCTTCCCATGCAAGATAGAGGTGTATTAATCTACAATTCTTATTTAATTGTGAAAAAATAAAGTGTCTCCCTTTATAATCAGACTGGTAGCGTGGGTACTATCTGTGGTAATGGGGTTGCTTATTCATGGACTGGTTATTTGGTTTAGTCCTAAAACGTTAAGTTGAAAAATCCCTCACCCAGTAAAAATAAATACTGCAACATGAAGGACATGAGAGCCCATGGCACCCTTTAAAACCTCGCCAGAGCAGCAGTGTGGAGCTGAAGGGACCAGCAGGGCTGCAGCTTGAATGGAGGAGCCCATAGACTACAGCAGGGGCCACAGCCCCATGGACCAAGGGACATTACCCTGGCCAGCTGTTTGTGACCTCCAAGGAGCCTAGTCACCACAGCACACGCTCTCTGTCCCTGGGAAGCACACCATGATTGCAAAACAACTCTGTGTCCAAACAAAATCACACAAACAAGAAAGCCGCTCTCATCTGCAGGACGCAGGATCCTGCGTGGCTCACAGCGGCAGCTGCCACTTCATGCCATGGCTGCACTGGACACAGGAGAAGGGGTACTAGTCACTGACGCCAGGCTGCTGTGCCACCCTGCAGCCCTCCCCAAGGAACCAGAGACAAGGATGGCAGCGGGTGCTGCAGCAAGGCCTGCGCTTTATTGTGGGTGATCTGAAGGAACACGATTGGCCAGCAGGAGCTGGGCCTTGCTCTTGGTCCTGGCCACACAGCCCTCAACCACCATACATAAATAGGGACAGACTCTGCATAGGTGGCCCCTCAGCCACAGAGCAGCAGCCCACTGGTAAGGGGCCTTGCGCCCGGCCTGGCACTGAATCCGTCCCAGCGGTGCCGGCCATGGACATCTCCACGCTGGCCAGGCAGCTTCAGTCCAGCTCGATGGGGCTGCTGTCATCCTGGCTCTCTTCCCCCTCTTCCTGCTCTGAGGAGCCCATGAGGCTGCTCAGCAGGTTCCCTGGAGGAAGAGAGCAGCCAGTGATTGTTAGTACACAAAGGCAGTGCTGCCCTGGAAGCCCAACCTGCGCCAGGAGCCCACCACCCAGGTCACCACCCTAGACAAAGATCTACCCTGCTGTGTGTGGTCAATGCCCAGAGGCAGTGCTCCCCTGGAAGCTCCACCTTCCCAGAGATGAGGCCATGCTTTGCAGGGAAACAGCCCAGAGGCTCAGTGGCTATAGGTCTTGGAGGCCACAGTAGGAATGACAAACCCCAAACCTCCACCAACAGTGGAGGGGAATCTGGCAGTGATGAAGGAGCAGCCCAAGTCCCATGGAGACAAGAGAAAGCGGTACAGCATGCAGACCAGAGCCTTAGGGCCATACCTGAGACATTCACAACCGTCTCCTGGGTGCACATCTAAAATGCACGGGACTTATAGTGACCACAAACATGCCAACCCTGACCCCAAAGTTCTCTCTCCTGAGTGGCAGAGCCAGTGGCTGTCCTGCTTGGGTGTGGGGATGTAGACACTCTGCCTGCCCTTTCCTGTGGCCCTTGAGCACCGCAGTGGGTGTCTGCAGGAGGCAGGGGACTGCGGGTTCTAAAGCTCTGTGGGACGCCACAGACACGCTCAGGCCACTGAGGGCTGACAGGAAAAAGGAGAAGCGCTTTGCTAGAGACTCGTGGAGACAGCTGAACCCTGCTCATGCCCTCCATAGGTAACAGGCTCAAAACAGATGAAGGTCAGAAGAAAAGCTTGGTGTGCAGGCTCACATCATGATCCCAGCACTTAGGAGGCAGAGGCAGGAGGAGTGAAGTGAGTTTGAAGCTATTACAAGTCGCAGGGAGTGATCTTGTCTCAAAACAAAACAACAGTAGCTGGGCATGGTGGCATACACCTTTAATCTCAGCACCCGAGAGGCTGAGGCAGAAGGATGTCTCTGAACTCAGGGCCAGTCTGGTCTATATGATGAGACCCTGTTTCAGAAAACAACCCATCAACAACAAACTAGAGCAACACTGTCACAGTCTACAGCAAGTTACTAGGCACAGCCAGTGCCCAGAGAGCCCGTGTGGACTTGTTCATGGGACAACACAGGGTGTTTGTCTTCATACCACATGCACAGAAGCTCCACACTCTAGCAGGTAACCACAGAACAGCTCCTGCCACACACCATGCCTGTGGTTACCCCTGCTGGTAGTAGTGACAGAATTCTGAACCCTGAAAGGGGATTTGCTACTTAACGCATGGAATTGGAGGGGCTGGGGAGAGGATGCAGGACAGTGGTAAGGAACTTGACTCATGAGTTCAAGGGCCAGCAACAGAGAAAAAAGGAAAACTAGACACTTCGAACGCACAGGACGACACCACCCTGGCCTGACTTGGTGGAGAGGGAGTACTTGGAGTATTTAGAGTTCAGACCCACAGAGTGGTACCCAGTCAACAGCCTAAACTGCAGTCACCAGACTTCAGCAGCAGGCCAGAAACCTGTGTCCACTCAGGCGACCTGGGAACACGGCAGAGGGACTGCTGGGGACAGACCGCACACATGGCTTACCTAGCAAGCCTCCATAGGAGGATGTCTGCTTTGGCGGCACACCGAAGAAGAGTTGTCCGATCCTGTCGAGGTACTGTAAAAGGCAGGACAGTGGGTCAGTAGGTGAGCAGTGCCCGGCTGCTACCCAGCTGCGTGGGGCTCCTGCTCCCTCCTGCCTGGGTGGGGAGCCTCACCTCGTTGTACATGGGGTCCCTCCGCAGGGACGGCTGGTACTGCTCACACAGCACCGTGAAGACAGCCAGCTTGCCACTGCAACAAGAGCCGGGGATAACTCCCAGTGAGAGCCATGGCCTCACAGACACACACCCAGCACCCACACAGATGGACTCACCCGTCCACGGCCAGCAGCAGAAACCAGATGAAATTGAGCAGGGGCTGAACAAAGGGCGGCCCATCCTCGATGGATGGATGCTTCTGTGTGTACGTTGTAAAGACCACCAGTGCACTGTTCTTATTTTTCAAACAGAGAAACCTGCACATGGCATGAATATCCAAGAGTGAACCCCACAGGCAGACTCAGGTTTCCACAGATGCTCATGAGAGGCCAATACAACACACAAGAACTTTCCTGACAGCAACAACAGTTCTGTCTGGAGACCTGGTGTCTCCACAGGCCTAATAGACTGCAGGGCAAGTGGAGGGCCAGGGAGAGTCCCGAGGCTGCCCCTCATGGGGCGTGAGTCTTTTCAAACACTGATGAAGGGATTATGTCTCAGAAGGGAGACATGACCTGCTGAAGGTCAACAGAACTAGGAAACAGGGGCTATGTGGGTGCTCACTTCTCAACTATGGCCTCTGCTTTCTCCACACCTGCCTGCATCTATCATAGAAGCTCAAGATGCAGGGGGCTGGGACCCTCATGCTGTGCTGGGGTCTGGGCAGTCTTGGCCTCTGCTGAAGATGTTACCCCAGCAGTCCCAAATCTGTCAAGAAAAAACAAAGTGGCCCAGAGTCCTCCAGTGAGGAGACAACAGCTGCAGTACATGCCCAGAGCCAGGCTGGCGAGCTTGAGGTATCACATAATTTCTTTTTTAAAATCACAACTGTGGTGGTATACGCCTGCAATTTCAGCACTCGACGGCTCACACAGAAGGAAGTCTGAGGTCAGCCTGGGCTTTATAGTGAGAACTTGTCTCAAAGGTAAATAAAGTGCTCTGAGTCCCCACAGCAAACCCTCCTGCCATTACCCACATAGCAAGCATTTTTGAGGCCCAAGGAAGCAGAGGAGATGGCTCGGTAGGTAAGGTGCTTGCCCTCAAGCCTGATGATGAGCTCAATCCCAGACCAACACGGTTGAGGGGAGGGGAAGGGCTCCAGCAAACTGCAGCCTTTACAGGTGCACACCACAGCATGTGTCCCTGCAACCCTCGCTATGCATACACTAAATAAATTAAATATGTAGTTTAAAAAGGCAAACAAACCCAGGTGTGTTCCTGATGCAGGCAGGTGAGGATGAGCCATCCCACCAGCTGACTGCACCTCAATCCTATAATGAGGATTGGCAAGCACAAGGTGCAGGCCCCTAGGCAGGGTGAGCGCAACTGTGGACACTTGCACTTGTGTTTCAGAGAAAGGACTGGCTGATGAGCACATCAAGACAGCCTTGGGCCTGAGGTTCCCCCTCCAGCACTGAGGAGTCTGAGACAAAGAGGCCTGCTCCAGGCTGTGAACTGCACGAAGGCCCCACAAAGTCCTCATGAACACTTACTGTAGCACAGCCTGAGCCACGAACATGTCCACCTCACTTCGGAAGCCTCGGGCAGTAGAGTACTCGACCAGCATGTTGGCGCAGCCCTCGCCATCGCTGGAGTGCAGAAAGTGATACCGAGACTCACAGTAATTTTGCTCTGTGAAGGGAAAGAATCTGCAGATGGGCGCACGTGAGCACAGCGTGCACAGAGCCACCCACTCCTTCTGCCCCGCTCCTATCCATTTGCCTTGGACACACCTTTGCTAGGCCAGTAACCCTAGAACGAGCTATCTGTCTGTACAGCTGCTATCCCCTAGCCTGTCACCAGCTTCCTTGTGCTCAGAGAACAAACACTAAACAAACTCAATGGGCACTGTCATCCAACCTCCTTTTCCTCCGTTCTACGTATGTGAAACTGCTGTCTACCTAACACTCGTGTGCATGTGAGCTGGGCCCACAAGCAACTTTCTTTTCCTGAACTTCCAACTACTCAGGGAGTTCTAGCTAAGGGAGGCTCCTTTGCACACAGCGAAGATCACCAATGACTGCTATGTTTAAATGCAGAAACCTCCCTAACACTCAACACCAAAACCCTATTCATAGAGCAAGCTGGGAGCCCTGAGCAAGCGTCAAGGCAGACCCTGGATCCCTTCTATACCTGGAACCCTGACAGCAACAAGGAAAGGGGCCTGTCAACACCAAACACTCAGGCCCCCAACCTGACCCACCCACAGAGACCTTTTCTTCCCAAGGCTTTTGGGTATCTGAGACAGAGAGCAGGAATTAAATCAGACCTTTGTTCCTGGCCCTGCATGTTCCTGTCTTGGTGAAACCCCATGGGCAGGGCACTCTAAGAAGTGAATTACAGTCTAGCCTGGGCTACTTGGCCCTGGAGCAAGTATTTGGAAACCCCTTTTCCAGGTAGTCATGGCCCCTGGAATGGCTGTGGTCTGGACTCAGTACCTCACCCACCACCAAGACACTCAGCACTACAATCTCTCTCAGTGACTTTAGTCAGTGAATCTGAGACTCCCTGCCAGCAGCAGCGGCAGCGAGGCGGAGGCGGCAGCAACAACATGCAGACCGGATGTCTCCACACCATGTACCAGGCACGGGCTGTATGAAGGCCTGGCCCATGAGTGACAGACAGCTTGCTCTAACCTGAAGGATAGAACAGCCCTCAAAAGAACGGTAGGGTTCTGAGGTACACACTGGGGTTGGAGTTTCCTGACGTTTCTGATCTTTCAATCTACAGAGTCTTGATTGTCTCACTGTGGCTCTGGGGTGAAGGCAGAGTGCACAGTACCCAGGAGAAAGAAAAGAAAAGGCCCGATAAGCTCACAGGATGTAAGGAAGTCTATCCCAGCACATTTGCTATGAGGGTGCACCTCTGGGGGGACCCCTGCTAGACTCCAAGAATGTGACCAGGTACACCCTATGACTGCCACGGCATGGTCTTGCTCACAGACTAGTCTATCCTCAACTCTGGAGAACACCTCCTCTGGCTCCGACCTTCAGAATGGGAGGCACAAAGGAAGGTAGTTTATGTTCCACAGGTCACTGTGCATTTCCAAGCCTGGCCTCCTCTCACTGAGGATCCATTAGGCACGGCCCACCCATTAGGAGAGCTGTAGCAACAATTCCACCCTCACAAGGTACAGCTCCACACCTCCCAGGAATGCTCCTGGGGTGGAAGCTGCTCAGGTCCCAGCAGACAGTCACCAAGCATCTTTGTGCCCAAGCCAGCTCAAGAGCCAAGAAGAGTAGGCATGCCTGCAATACATCCCATGGCTGTATAATCTAACAGAGCTCACCTCAAAACTGAATAAAAAAGAACTACACACAGGGAGCCAGTGAAGGCATCAAGTGTAGAGGCACACTGAGGAAGGAGGAGGGGGAATGGGAGGTTGTGGGAAGAGAAGCAGGTAACCAGGTAGGAGAACCAGGACAGAGACTGGAAAGGAGATAGTGTCATGATCCAGGGGTCCCTTATGACCTGTGGAGGTTCTGTCCAGAGGTCTATGACCAAAGCAGAGATGTTGAAAGACAGGCTGGCATGCTTTCCCCATGGCCTCTTCTCACTTATCAACTGGCAGACACACAGAGGATTCAGCTGCTGATGAGATGGGATTCCATACCTACCTTTCCATAGTGTGAGGGCCAGCAGCTGGTGGAGTCGAGGATGGCCCAGTTTCCCAGACCCTCCACTGGACCACTTCAGGGCTCTGGACACAAAAGCTACTCGTTCAGGAGAATTTGGATCCATCAAACTGAACACTTTAGCCAGATTTTCTGCAAAGGACACAATCAGACCCTTACTAAAGGTGAGGTGAATAAAAATCCAGCACTCTATAATAAGACACTTCTCAACTATGCAACTTCAAAAGAAAGACCAGAAGCCTTTGGAGTGCTGCTGGATAGCCCACACATAGTGCACAGGTCCCAGTCTCTGATGGCTGGTTTGCCCGCTTCCCTTGTGACTATGTTGATGTGGGTGGCCCATGCTGGGAGGCAGTTCTGTGGGAGCAGGCTTGAAGCAACAGGGTGGCTCTAGCTGATAGCAGCTTCTTCCTCTGTGAGAGCAGCAGAGGCTTCAGGGCAGTTTGCATGAAGGCTCTAGTAGCCACATGCTGGCTCAGTGGGGCCAACTGCTAACAGTTCACAGTTTGTGCCCATGAGCTCAGGGGGCATGGCCAGTGTGCCTATCATGACATAATCAGTTTTTAAGTGAAGCCCAACCCCACCAACCACAAGTGGGACTGGAGGCAGTAAAGGGACTCTGAAGGACACCAGTCACAGAAGCCATGTAAGTAGGCACCACACAGTGCAGAGTTCTCACCCAAAAGCTCATCAGCTACATCCACCTCGGCCTTTTCCAGGGATTCGAGGACCAGCATGGACAGGTCAGCCGCACTGTTCTGCTGCAGAACAACCAACACACAAAAGCACAGTTAACAACAGGGCCCCAAGCCTTTAGAAGAGACCAGGTAAAGCAGGTGGCTACATGCTCTGCAGATGGCAGCCTGCAAACGCACAGCTCGGGATAGTGCCTTGCCAATGAGCAATGCAGCAGGGTCACTGGCAACTGGCAAACATACAGAGCCAAGCCTAGAGCTCCAGCCACAAAGGTTCCACAGCAACAGCTATGGAGACTAAGACCCTCTGCCACTGGAGGCCAGAACCCAGGGCAGCTTGATATCTGACTCCGACCAGGTCTCTTCCCACTGTAGCACTGCTTACCTGGCCATGACTGAAGAAGAGCAATGCTCCTGAGTACATAAGCTCCCGGGCCTCTGCATGTTTGCTCTGAGACATGTATCTGCAGACAGGAAAGAAGGGAAACCCAGCCATGAATGAATGGGAAACCCAGCCATGTGCCATGCACATGGCTTGCTTTGTCCTCCCTAGGGTGGCTACAAATGTGTAGGTGAAACTTTTTGGAGTACTGTTTCTAAGTATGCTAGGTACTTTCTGAATAGCAGCTGTATGGAAGGACACAGGCCCCATCAGCAGCATACCCACTTGAACATGCATGGTACCCTCCACTCAAGGCCCAGTAAATAACCCAGGGAGAAGCCAGTGCAACATCCGTGTTAGGGCAGGGGAGGTGGGCACTACCCATTTCAAAACAGAAGGACCAGTCTACATGTAGGGGACAAGAGAGGATCGATCCTCGCAGATGATGATAATGTTGACTGTAGTAACTCTGCCCAACTTCAATCAGCACTGTCCAGACAACCTGTGTACTGCACAGTCTCCTGGAGAACACGCCCTTACCCCCATCATCCAAGAAGCAGCCAAGGCCCCATGGGCAAAGCTGGAGCTTAAGATGACTACACAAAAGCATTATTAACAGTGCAAGCAGCCCTCAGTTCAGGCCTGGGGGGTGGGGGTGGGGGATGAGGTGACAACACCAGAATGATGGCTCTTTAAAGGGTGTAAAAGGCTCCTTAAGGCCTGGAGGAATAAACAGTTAGTTAGGCAGCTCCTGAAACTTACAAACCTCACATAGCCTCTCCCCAAGGTTACACAAACAGTATAACGACTGGTGGGGAGAAGAGACCACCCACAAGCCGAAAGCTATACAGGGAACTCTAATGATGCAGCTGCCTTTAAGTCATCCACAGTTCTGTGAGCCACGTGAGCTCAATGACTCAGTAAGCAAGGCATGGGTTCAATCATTTCTTTGGTCTGTTGGCGGTGACCTATCTGGGTGAGCAGATATTCGTTCCTGTCTCTGCAGGAAGTCACACAGCACAGGAACTGACAGACCGGTGAGGTGAGGAAGGGTGGTTGCACGGCTCAACATGGATGGTGACCCCTGAGGATGGCATGTCTAGGAAGGCAATTCCAACATGGTTTCCTTTTCCCACGTGGGATGGAATTGAATATCTCCTTGTTGGAGGTGGCTGCATGCTCCTGGCCATGGGTGATAGGACATGCAACCAAAGCCAAGCTATCAGAAGTGAAGCATTCCTAGATAGAATCACTGGGTAGCCATCTTCTATTTGGTATGGGATGTCACTCAAACTACTGATGAAGTAGAGAACTTATCACAATCCTTGAATGTAGCACGTATGTATGAGTGACAAGCTGTAGTATCAAGTGCATAGCTTTTGTTGTGGGAAAAGACATAGGATGCTTCTCACTACATTAGCCCCCTAGCACTGGGCAGGAAAAGTAGAGTAAAGTGAGGCTAAGAGAGATCCAAAAACTTGGAAATCTGTGGGAAGAAACCAAGATGAAGAAAAGAACATGAAAGATATTACAGAAGAGACTCCACAAGTCCAGTCTTTAAAAGGGAAAGCCCACAATTCAACAAGCAGATGGGCAAAGAAAGAAACTATGACAACCAGAGAGCATTCAACATCTGAACTGCTTGACTGGGAAAGACTTTTAAACACATAATCAGAGGGCTTGTGTCAGCCACAGATCCTAAGGCTGTAAAATACATGGACTAATGTATCAATCTGAGTGTAGTGGAAGCAAAGAAACTAGGTAATATACTAATCCACCACTCCTTGAGACAAAGATCACACAACCTAAGGGAACAGGAGGGAACCAGCCCTGGAATACTCATGGCTCCTAAAGCCATGAGGGACACTTGGGCTGCTGCTTGATGAGGTCCCCATGACTGTATCAGAGCCTGGAAGAGAAAAGACAAGCACTACTGGGGACACTGCACATGAGAAGTGCTGTCAGACAGAAGTGTGTTCACAGGACAGCCAGGAGAGGCTGACTGAGCAGGGACCATGCACTAGGACAGGGCTTTGCTCGCCCCATGACAAGATGTCATCTTTATGAGGTAGGAGAGGCTCTGAAGACTGAAAGACATGTAGACCAGGTTTATAAAATGGCAACCTAAAAGGGATGAAAAAGAATGAAGACAACCAAAGGCTGTGCCCAGCCACATGAAGGCAGACCTGGTGAGATCTGTGTGGAAGAATAGTAATAGTCAAACGCTGTCCTAGTGAGCATCTCAGAGGCTTTAAAACCTGAGCAACAGCCCGGCAACATCAATGCTAAAACAGTGCAGGTAAGAAAAGGTGCAGTTGCCGGGCGTGGTGGTGAACGCCTTTAATCCCAGCACTCGGGAGGCAGAGGCAGGCGGATTTCTGAGTTCGAGGCCAGCCTGGTCTACAAAGCGAGTTCCAGGCCAGCCAGGGCTACACAGAGAAACCCTGTCTCGAAAAACCAAAAAAAAAAAAAAAAAAAAAAAAAAAAAAAAAGAAAAGGTGCAGTTACCGCCTCCAGCACAAAGCACACTGGGATCAAGACTGTTTGCTCAGACTGAGGCCCCTTTCAGAAGTGGTGATCTGGAGCCTGTCAGAACCAAGGAGCCAGGTCCAAAGGCAAGCCAGGGAGCTCCTGCCTCCCTTGGGCCTAAGCCAAGGCAAGCAGTACACGCCTGCTTGACGGAACACCAGGAACAGAGATGCACAGCAGGCCTGGAGCAGCAGCAATCCTGGACGAGGTCAGATGGTTCATGGAAAATGGCTTCTGGGGGGCAGCGTGCTGTCTCCCAACCATGGTACTGGGTACTATATTGTCCCCAACATCTCCCTTGTGAGAAAACACCTGATAGAAGTTATGAGATTGTTACTACTGGTCTGGGCTCGCTACAGCTCTTTTTTAGGATTCTCTTCTCTGTTCAAGACCATGGAGGGTTATCTGGAATGGATGGAAGACTGGCATCCAGAGAACCTGCCCGCTCTCTCTTAAAAGGTTTATTAGAGACTGCTAATCCTTTAAGTATCTTGCAGATGTATAAGAGTATCCCTAGTACAAGAAACAGAGAAACTAGGCCAGGCATGGTGGTGCTGGGCTTTAATCCCAGCATTCGGGAGGCAAAGGCAGGCGGATCTCTGTGAGTTTGAGAGAGGAGAGAAACAGAAATTAAGGCTTTGTTTAAACAAAGGCAGCCTGACTGCATGGTAAAGCAGAAGCAGTAGAATTGTCAAATGAAAGCTGCATTTCAGGTGTGAACTATTTCTGATAAGTTTTTGGCAGGGAAGTCCCATAAACCATAAAGGCTACATACTATGGACCCAGCAAAGTTGCTATGGCTGAAGAAACCACATGCTTTGGCTGCAAGACATGGAAAAGTATGGCTGGAACTCAACTGAACATTCTTTACCCACTAACAGACTTTTGTAGTGGCAGAAGGCACTGAGGCTGCCAGGGAAGAACTGTTACTAACTGTCCTGAAAGGTTTAAACCCTGCAACCTATACCACCAACATACCAGGGGAGATGTACCCACAGGTACAATAGTGGCACAGTGTTAAGGGTGTGACCAACCTCTTTCTGGTGGGATTTAAAGCCTTTCAAAAACCTTACCTGGTACTATATGCCTGGGCAAAGGTTCATAACCAACAAGGTCATAGGCCCATATGGGAGGATATTGCTATTGTTTTGATAAATGGAAAGATTGTGTCTGCCAAATTAAACATTTGTATTTTCCTCACAGATTACTGCTGCTGGTCCATCAAATGGTCATAGAAGGCAGTTTCTTTTTTGCAATGGGAAATGTAGTGTAGAGCCTTATAACAGATCAGGCTTCTCGGATGGACTGTTGTGGCAGTGACACAATAGTTAACCAGTCACATATAAGCCTCAGCAAGCATTGCTGAAGAGGGAGTTGGCAAAGACTCTAAAAGTAGTAGAAAGGTATGGCATACCCTGCAGCCACCTCCTGAATTGAAACATTCCTTGAGGGGTGGGGTGGGCTGGGGTGGGGTGGGCTGGGGTGGGGGTGGGACACTTAAAACTCAGGAAGTAAAACAACAAACCTCAAGAAGTGCACAAGCATCACAAGTCTCAAGAAGTGCTTGCAACTTAAAAGACGCACAATGGCTCTCCCCACAGGTGACAGAAACAGTAACTGCTGGGTAAGGAAGCTACTTCTATCCGCTAAACTGTCTGCAGGTCATGCTGGGAATCCTATACTGCTTCTCGCAGTATCCCTCCCCCACGAGTCACTAAGTGAGACTATGGAATTGTTAACTTCGGTCTGTTGTTGGTGCCCTACTGGGTGAAGAGATGTTTATTCATATCTCCCCAGAAAGGTCACGTAACACTGGCACTGCAGCTGGGCGTGGTGGCGCACGCCTTTAATCCCAGCACTTGAGAGGCAGAGACAGGAGGATTTCTGAGTTCGAGGCCAGCCTGGTCTACAGAGTGAGTTCCAGGACAGCCAGGGCTAACACTGTCTCAAACAAACAAGCAAAAAAAAAAAAAAAAAAAAACCCCAAAAAAACAAACAACAACAACAACAAAATACTGGCACTGCAGAAGGGCATTCTGGGAAAGCAAGTGCAGTACTCCAAGGCAAGCAATCTTGTGTGGCTATTTGCATGAACAGAGACCACTGGTGCTCTCCATGGCAACAATCATTAGTCTAGAGTGGCTTGTACAGGACATTAGATTCCCAAGCACTTTTATCTGAGGCTTGGCAAGAGAAATGCTCATTGAAACAGAAAGAACTATTTCTTTAAAGACATACCAAATTCCTGAGATCACAACCTCCCACTGACCATGTCCTACTTTATTGAAATCAACTGCTGCCAGGTCAAGGAAAGCTTTAAAGATAAAAGTTCCAGGCAACAGGGGCCTGGAGAGATGGTTCGGTGGTTAAGAGCACTGACTGCTCTTGCAGGGGTCCTGAGTTCAATTCCCAGCCGCCACATGGTGGCTCACAACCATCTGTAATGGGATCTGATGCCCTCTTCTGGTGTGTCTGAAGACAGCTACAGTACTCATGTACATACAATAAATAGATAAATCCTAAAACAAAACAAAACAAAAAAACAACCAAAAACAAAAACATTTCCAGGCAATAATGCAAATTTCTCATCATAGAATTCCTGGAACTGAGGGGTGGGGAGAGAGGGTGTTCTTTTCTGGGTGACTAAGCAGGCTAGGTGTCCCAAGGCCCCGGGACAGTCAGCCTTCCTTGGTACTCAGTTCCATGCACAAGGTCCTATGTGACACCCAAAATCACCTTCTACACACAGTGGTAGCTTTGCTTGATGGGGGACAAGCTCTGCTGGTCGCAAAGAGACTCAACAACAAAGCCCAACAAAGCCACAAAGGAAGGTCTGTGCCAGGGTTCCAGATGATTTTGCTCTTACTGGCTGGGTACATGGGCTCAGTCACTCCTGCCACCCTAACACTTGCTGCTGAGCTGGTGGAGGTCCGAGGAGAGAGCTCAGTAGAGTGTTTGCCTACATGCATGGAGGCCCAGGTTCTGTCCATAGCACTGCAAACACTGGGTATGACTGGACGTCTCTGTAATCTTGGGACTTGGGGGGGGGGGGCAGGAAGAGCAGAGTTAAGGTCATCTTCGATTACATACAGAATCTGAGGCCAGCCTGGACTACACAATCAATGCTGTCTGGACGAAGAGAGGAAACTGGAGCTGGACAGAAGCTAGCCTCTGGGCTAAGTGAATGCTAAGTAAGAGTTAGGACTGAGTTCACATCTCTAGTGCCCACACAAAACCCGTGTTTGGGGGCTGAAAAAATGGCTCAGTGGTAAAGAGCACTGGCTGACTTGGGTTTCATTAACAGTACCAAATGTCATCTTACAGTCACCTGTAATCCTAGTTCCAAGGGACCTGATACCCTCTTCTAGCCTCTGTGGGCGGGCACCAAGCACTTGTGGTACACAGACTTTAATGCAGACAAAACACCCATACACAAAGTAAATAAATAGACACAACAGCAACTGGTGTGGTTGGGTGCACTTGTAACCCAGTGCTGGCTGGCTGGCCTATCAGCCCAGCTGCAATGGTGAGTACTAGGCTGTCTCAAAAAAAAAAAAAAAAAAAAAAAGGTAAAAAGCAACTGAGGAAGTAACCTGAAGTCAGCCTCTGGCCTCCACGCATTTGTGCAAACCAATGCACATGCCTACAACACAAAGGGAGGGATAGGGACTGGGCTAACATGTTCAGCCAGCACACAGGTCCAAGGCCTAGGGACACTCTACCATGACCTAGTGGCCTCAGACCCAAGACTATGATGTCACAACACACACAGTAGGATTTCTCTTCAAACATTTCTTCATGTGACTTGGACAAATAAGGTTATTGGCCACAAGGGACAACTCCAACAGGTCCTAGGAAGAACCTGTTGTGGAACACTCTCCTGTGAGGTAGAACATCCATCCCAACCTTCAAGGAAGCTCCTAGCACACGGGTTGTTAAAAGGGAGTGAAACAGGATGTTCAGAGGGAGGTGAAACTTTCCGACCTGCTGGAAAGCTGCTTAAACCCAAGAAGAAGACAACTTCATAGATTTAGGAAGAATCTGAAACCCACCAGCTTTACTAGGCCCCTCCCTCCCCAAGTAGTACAAATTTTAAGGCGGGTTGAGACTTTTGGGAAAACCCAGCTGCCTGGAAGAGGCCCAGAGCAACTGACCTGGGAAGGGAATCCTCCCGCCCGTGGAGCTGGCTGCAGGCTGTGCAGTGTGTTCCAGGTCCCCAGCTTTTGTCACCTGCCACTTATGCCGGGGTAGGCTTTTGGTGATGCAGCTGTCCTTGAATCATTTCTGCTCTCGTATGTAACCCCTGACCTATATTCCTGTAAGTACATAGCAACCAACACTGGGGTTCTGGAGGACAGCATGGTGCTGCTGAGGCCACTCAGGACAGACAAATAGCTTCTAACTATCTGAGATACCAACAACCAGGCCGGCAGAGCTCCTTCCTCCTCCTGGCAGAGCTCTGGGCAGAGACAAGGTAACTTGCCACAGCAAGACTATGGCTAGGCAGGGGCTCTGAGGCCACACAGGCCTGATCACTGGGCTACTTGGCCCCTTCTCTTCCATACAGGTTAGGAGTGCTGAGGTTAAAATGAGGTTGTGACACATTCATAGGACAGAATACTCCATAAATGTGGATCAGATTTAGAACATCTTGTTGCGTGAACTAGAAAGCCACACAGATGGAGAGCCCCTTGATCTCTGTACAGACCCCAAAGTGAAAAGGACAAACTGCCCGGGGATATCAGTAGAGAGGGAGTCAGGGGTCACAACCATGGGCATTTTCAGCATCCCCAAAGTAAAAACCGTATGAAGATATTCACTGTAAATACATGAACACCACTTATCCAGTCAAAGAAGATAAAAGGCCAGGGCTGGTGATGCGACACAGCTTAGTAGGTAAGGGTGGCTGTCACCAAGACAGTCCAATGAATAGAGTCAATCCAAAATGACAGGAGACGAAAAGTGACTCCTGCAAGCTGTCCCGATTGCCTGTGAGCGAGTACTCTGCTGTCTCTAGCAGTTCTGTCCATGGAATGACCCTGAGTCTATGTGGAACTCTATAGGCACTCCTGGGGCCTATAGTGTTGAGAGAATCTGAGGTCTACTTAAGTTCTGTAACAAGTACTGGGCCCTGTTGAAATGCTGTGTCCCTGGAGCACACTGCACCCCAGTCCTCTTGCTGGTCAGTCCCTTGTATGCCGATAACACGGTAACATGTGGCTTCAAACAGTTACGAGGAGGAACTTGCCCATCACCATCCCTAGTCCACCTTGACCAAGGGAACTCTTCTAGTCACATAACACCAACAAGAACGTCCTCAGTCACAGCAGGGCTGACTCAAAACAAGGACATGCTTACTCTCTGGATCTCACTTTTGTTGATTAAATAAAAAAATGAGTGGGGGCAGTAGGGGTGCACGCCTTTAATCTAGTGTTAGGGAGGCGAAAGCAGGTAAACCTGAATTTGAGGCCAGCATGGTTTGCAGAGTTCCAGTAAAATAAAACAAAAATGTAAGACACCAGGGTGTACCCCGAGTGCTGCAGAAGTATACACAGTGACTGGCCTGCTACAGAGGAACCCCTGAATCCAAAGCTCTAATCCTTTGTTTCTTCCCTCAAAAATTGCTTGGGCCAATTGGCTGATCCTATTCAGTGATAGACAGCTCAACTCAGAGGAAAAACTAACCATTCAGCAGGCCCGATGACACAGGCTTGTCATCCTAGCTACTTAGGAAGCTCAACCTGTAATGATCAAGAATTCTAGGTCTGCCTGAGTCAGACCCGAAGGCACACCACCTCAAAATTTTAAGTGGAAAAAACCAAAAGGGAGTGTAGCCTGTGACATGTCCTGGGCTCTATCCCCAACAGGACAAAACAAAACCAAACCAAAAACCAGTTACTTTATCAATCATTGTGTAGTTGTTTATACATGTAAAAATTAACTTTATTTTTTAAAGACAGGGTTTCTCTGCCTTGGCTGTCCTGGACCTCACTTTGTAGAACAGGCTGCCCTCCAACTCACGGGAGATCAGCTTGCCTTTGCCTCTTGAGTGTTGGGATTAAAGGTGTGTGCCACCACACGTGGCTACAGATTTTTATCTAAAGACTAAAGCAAGTGCCTTCCCAATATAATTAAGAGTTTTTTAGTTTTAGTTTTTGTTTTTAAAGGCACTAGGGACACTGTGATGAAACTAGATGCTGCCAGACTGGTTTGTATTTATAGTGTCTAGTTTACAGAAAAATTCCCCAACAAGGCTGCCCTTCAGGTAACCTGTGATTAGAGCAAGGGCTAATGTTTCGATAAGCTGACTAAACCCCCTGCTCCGAATCCAGGGCGCCCAATAGGTAAAGAAAACAGGAAGTCTTTGACACCAAGGACGCCAAGGCTCATCCCACACCTGCCAGCTCCCTGGACTGAGCACTTACGGAGGGAGATACTGCAAGGCTGGTCCCTGATGGCTTGCTAACTACTTCGTGTGGCCTTAACCATGCCCCTCCCTTTATGTCCACCTGGCTACTTGCCAGGCTCACTCTGGGCATGTGGGGAGGAAGTGGGAATTGTCCTCAGATGTAAACAAGTATCACTCACGAGCCAGAGGGTTCCCAGAGCACTGATTCTTCAGCCTCCAACAGGGCTTCAAGGCAGTGAGGCCACTGTGTACAGTGTCATCCACTGTCATGGCAGCTTTATCCAGCCCACAGAACACACCGTGCCCGGATCAAGCTAGAGGGAGTGACTGTAGGAGGAGTTCCACAGCACGTGGGACCTAGGTGACAGTAATGGGTGGATGATAATGTGCAACTGGCACAAGATAACCACTTTCCACTCGTTTTACTGAAGGCCTAAAATTGCCCTAAAACAAAACCTATTAAAACGAAAAGTAGGTCTAAGGGGCACAGGGGCCAAACCCACACTAGGGACATGGAGCAGAAATGCTGATGTCCTGCAGTCAGGAATAAAGTTCTACGTAGGAATTATCAGCAGGCAGATGCACACAGGCAGGAATACAGATGGCCCCAGGCTGGCCCACGGTGTCAGCATGTGACCACACTTTAGCCGGCTGTGCAACTCCAATCACTGGCCACAGAAGGGAGGACTCGCTAACCAGCGGAAGCCTTCAGGGAAAGGGAGGCCAGGCGAGGAAGAGGGTGTGATAGAGAAGGAATGGCGGGAAGAGAGGCCTGTAAGAGGGAGGAGGCCTAAGAGAGAGGAGAGAGGCTAGTGATAAAACTGAGGCCAGGGAAGGGGAGGCCTGAGAAGAAGTTGGCTGGGGAAGGAGGCCTGGGAAAAGGAAGGAAGGACGGGGGAAGGGCAGCTCTGAGAGTAAGGCAGGGACTCAGAAAGACGAGGCCGAGAGGGGAGGAGGGGGAACCAGGCAGAGAAGAGGAGGCCCTGCCGAGTAGTACAAGCCCGCCGCCCCCGCTCTGCTCCGCGACAGGCAGCCGCACAAACCAATGAGGGTGCGGGGCGCCGCAGCGCAGCCAATGAGCAGCAGCGGAGGTGGGGCCTCGGCGCTAAGCCGCCACCCGCGCCCACCTGAAGAAGAGGGTCCGGTACATCTGGTGCGCCTCGTAGTAGTCGCCCTTCTCGACGCTGGCACGCAGCTTGCCCTCCACGCGCTGGACGCCGCCGCGGTTGCGGGCGCCGTTGCGGGCGCCCTCCTGCTCTGCCATCGCCGCCGCCGCCGCCGCCGCCGCCATGGGCCGGCGTTCCGCGCAGAGCTGACGCTGTCGCAGGCGCGGTCGGCGGCGCCTCCCGGCTTCCGTCCCCGCGGCCGCCGCACTCCTTCTACGGTGGCCGCGAGGAGCCGTGCGAGGGCGGGCGCGCCGCGGGCCGCACGTGATCGAGGCGGAGCCTGGCGGGATCGCGGGAGCCGCGCGAGGACACGCCCCTGAGGGGGGGGGGTCTGAGAAGGACCCTGAGAACACAGGCCAGGAAAAGCCGACGGGGTGGGGCTCTCAGACTATCGCGGGAACTTGTTAGTAGTCTTGCGAGAGCGGGCGGGACCGAGGTCTTGGGCGGGACTACACGCTGAGCTGTCCCCGGCTCGGTGTCGTCACTGCACAATGTAATCAGCCACGTAGGCTGCGCAAGTAAGCTGGGGCAGAAGACTCAGCGATGAGGCAGGCGTCTTATTCGCGCGCCCCCTGAAATTACCCTTAGCGCATGAATGAAGCAGACACATTTTAGAAGCTTTGGCCTGTCTCACACCTGCCCGGGGAGTGCCCCTCCAGGTGGCAGTCATCCTTAGTGACATCTGGGACAGGGCAGTATGCTCAGGCTAGAACCTGTAATGTCTCCAAGAAGACCTGGCTGTGGTTGGGAGTAGATGACAGCGGAGAAGGGAGGAAGGTCATGATTAATTGGGGGAGGACGGGAGGTGCTGGCCAGGGTCAGAATTGTCCTCTGACAGCATCTAAAACTCAGGTTACAAAACCCTACACATATCCTTAAATAATGAGTTTGGATGCTGGAGATGAAGTTCAGGGCGTCCATTTTTGTTTAGTTAACAGCTACACACTCTCAGCCTTCCATTTACTCTGGCCCTTGAACGTGACTCTCCTGCCTCAACTTACCTACTATCACAGTTCTATGCCTGCACCAGGGCCAGCTGGACTAGCATTTTCTGCACCACACCCATGTGCATGCTGAAAGCATGGTAACAGATTAAGAAGTCTGTAAACATGATCTCTTGCTGTGGGGTCCGCTTAAATCCAACCTAAAACCAACATAACTCAAAACACCAGGTCAACGCAGGTAATTAAGCCGCTATTGGTCAGGGCCGCAGAACAGACAGAGCTGAAGTATAACCCTGAGGGGATACTGTACAGCGTAAAGGATGAAACTATAGAGAGAGGGGGAGGTGGGTGGGCAGGCTGTAGCACTGTCTAATCTTAATCCCACGTAAGGGGTTGGACAAGGGCGTTCCCACTGGATCAGGATAGGTTGGTTCCTAGGCCTGGAAACATGAACTTAGTTTGACCCTGCCAACAAGATGAAGTTGTCCTTGAGATGTCTGGACTCAAGACAACTATTTCCTTACAACAGAAGCTGTTCAAAGGAAGCTATTGGGAAGTCCCTAGCTCCCCTAGGGCCTAGGAGCTTGGTTTCTTGATATGATTAAATGGAGCCTGAAAACAAGATGGTAGTACTTAGAATAAATGTCTTTTGCTTGTAGCCAACACTCTGACAGTACCATGCTCACCGTTCTGTGATGAGGGATGATGCTCTGTGGGCACTACCACAAAGGGAAGGGCCTCCTGGACACAGCATTCCACCTGATGATCCAGACACCTAGTAACAAAGGGGCAAGGGATTCATGCTGCATGAGTGTCCGATCAGGGGATGACTTGTCTGGGTGGGACAGTGTAATACAGTTTGTCATAAACTCTTTTTGGAACTTTTTCCCCTCCTAGATAGGGCCTGTTAAATTCTCTGGCTGAGTGTTCTCCAACTTGCTATGTAGAACAGTCTGGTCTTGAACTTACAGTGGTCCACCTGCCTTTGCCTCCTGAGTTGCTGGGATTAAAGGTGAGCACTACCCTCCTGGCTGGAATTCTCTCAAGATGTTTAGCAGGTCCTCAAGAGAGCAAAGCCCTAGAAACAGGCTCCTCTTTAAAACAGAAACAGCTAGGGGCTGGAAAGATGGCTCAGTGGTTAAGAGCACCTACTGCTCTCCCAGAAGTCTTGAGTCCAATTCCCAGCAACCACATGGTGACTCACAACTTCCTGTAATGGGATTTGATGCCCTCTTTTGGTGTGTCTAAAGACAGCTACAGTGTACTCATATACATAAAATCTTTGAGAGAGAGAGAGAGAGAGAGAGAGAAACAGCTGCATGGTGTGGGCTCAGCACTCAGGCAGATTGGACCAGCCTGGTCTACAGAATGAGTTCTAAGATATAAGAGCCAGGGTTACACAGAGAAACCATGTCTTAGGATGAGAGGGAAAAAAGTAAAGGAAAGCCTATGAACTGAGGATGCTTAAATCAACGTGACACTTCTGTGTACATGATAGGAACCAGAGCTGTTAAAAGGTATGAAAAATGCTCCAAAAATATATTTGGCAGGCTGTAGTAGAAAGTGCTCTGGCTCTGGAAGCTGAGCTCAGGCCTTGTGACCACATCCAGACCCAAAGCCTCTGGGCCCACTCCCTTTGAGCCTGACTGGACTGTCTCTGAGCAGATTCCTCTAAGCAGGAAGAGGCTGGTGGAGGCTTTGAGTGACAGTGGCAGTGCCTGCAGGACTTAGCAGGAACTCTTCAAGCATACAACTTGGCAATCCCTCCCCATTCACATGGGCAGAGATAAGACAAGCCGAGAAAAGAAATACACACTTTTATTATTCACTTGAAATAGCACATGCACTTTTAAAAATTAACTCTTTTATTTAAACATCTCAATAGCATCTTAATTTGGTGGCAGTAGAAGCACTACCAAAGACAAGTGTTTTGAAAAGCATTTACAAAAATACATTGCACAAAGTCCTATCTTGCATCTTTAAAAATAAATATTTGAAGTATCTCCACCCCCAATTCCCCAATTTAGTTTAATATAGGAAATTCTGACTTCTGCATGTAACCTTGAGTATGCAAACTGTGTGCATGCCACACAACCTGGCCACACAGGCAGTGGCTCTAACCCTATGGAGTGGGGTGTGCTTTGGGCCACTGTTGTAAGGACCGCTTGCAACATGCATGAAATCCCAGAACTCTGAGCCCCAGCAGGTGAGCTTGTATTCTGCCAACGCTGTCTAACCAATGAAACTTAACAATTCTTTAGGTAAGACATCTAAACACTTTAAGTGTCCAGATGATATATCAGTTATAAAGTCTGCTCACAAAAGTCTAAATATTAAATATAACCAAATTTGAATCAGTGAGAAGGGCTGATAATGGTGCAGAGGCAAACCCAAGGGCAGCACAGAATGCTGCTATGGTAAAGACCAAGTGTGGCAACCACTAGCACCACCTTAGTGTTCCCCCTTCGGCAGAGACTCACAGCTCAAGGACAGCAGAACATCCCTTCTCAAGGTTCCTGTCTATTCTGTGATCTGCCGGGAATGGCCTGGCTGAGACCCAAGAGCACCATTCATGGTGTGCACACCCCCACTGCTCTTCTGCAAAGCCCGATCTACTCCCCTGGGGAATCATAGGAGTCCCAGCTCAAAGCAGACAGCCCATGACACAGCCTCTCCCCACCAGGGAACCTGGAAGGGGTCAGACTGAAGATAGAGCAACAGTTTTCCCTGAAAGAAACGTGGGTTTAGCAGATGGGACTTTGCCTTCTTGACATCCAGAGGATGGCCAATGCAGAGCTCTCAGCCTCTGTGTCAGAAGCCTGGAAACCTGCCAGCCTATCTGCTTCCTGACTTTATGCATTCAAGCAAATCCCCAAGTCAAAGGGAGTGTCCGAGAACCATACATTCAAATGAATTAAAAAAGCCTCCCAGGCTTTTGGGCTTTGAGAACACACGCACAGCCTCAGAGGACTCAGCATGTCCTCAGGATCATAGCACATTTATTGAAGGGTGGCTGACAAGTTCCTATGCTCTCTTTCTCAATGAGTTCCAGTGTTATGGCGTCTTGGTATATACAGACATGTACATGGCTGGAGTGCTCTACTGGATGGGCTCTCCGTGGACTCGGAACCGGTAGAGGCAAGTGTACTCAGGGTGACCCCAGTTGGACAGGACCCGGAGCTCTACTATCTGGAAGGCTTGGTCAGGTCTTTCCTGAAGTTGAGAGAATAAGTTATTTCACAGCAGTCAGAGACCACCCACCACCACCAATCCCTTGCCCCCGTGAGATATGTAACAGGATGCAGCCATATCCTAAATAAGCCTCAAGAGCAGTTGGGACTCATGGACTAGCGTGTTTGGTCTTTTACTGAGGCATAGAGCTGGGCCATGGGGTGACCCCCACTATTGTCTCCACATGCCTGCCCCACAAAGGCATGAATGAGAGAGGACGGACCCTTGTGCTTACCAGTGTGTGGAACATCTGGAGTGAGTCTCCTTCCTGGTCATAGGTGAACCGTCCCAGAGGCTGCCCCTCTTCTTGATACTCGGTTTCCAGTCCCTGCAATGACCATGTGTCATCACAGAGATAACAGCAATCACTACTCAAGCCCTGCTTCCCTGAGTGACAAGTTATCTCCCTGAGAAAGACCCGAAGAGGCCCTCCCTGGACAGGCACACTGTCACTGACTTCCTGTAACCCACAATCATTCAAGAGTAACTATGGCTACTCCCATTAGGGAAATATGCACTTAGCCAACACAGGGCCAGCTTGTGATGAGGTGATGTCATCACTCTTAGCACCCTCACAGCCCAGATGCCCTCAAGAACTCCTGTGCAGACTCTGGGTGCTACAAGTAAGGGACACAAGCAGGATGTGAGCAGCAGACAGGCTGCAGCAAGGTGAGAAATGTGAGAAGATCTGTAGACAGATGGTTGGAAAGGTGGGTAAGAGTCACCATCCCTAAGGTGACATGTCACTTATGCTTAAAATGATGGGGTCTATATTAGAGGAAATGTAAAGGACTTTATAATGGGAAAGGGCTTCAAAGGCAATTAGCAGGTATTAATAACTACTAATGGAGAGTGACAACAGGACTCTGACAGTGAAATATGACTATGAGAGGTGGTGAGTTCCAAAAGCTATAAGAGATCAAAGTGGCTTTCAGGAAGAGAGAACATAAGTATTGTGCATAACCACTAAAGGGCCTTAACTGTGCCCCCAAAGTATATACAGACATGTACATGGCAAGCAAGACTGACTCAAGGGCTGAGGTTGTAGCTCAGCAGAGCTTTTATTTAGAGCTTACTAGTGAGGAACTGGAGGCATGGCTCAGTGGTAGAGGCCCTGCCTAGAATCCCCCAGTGAGGGGCTGGGGGCATGGCTCAGTGGTAGAGACCCTGCCAGGAATCCCCCAGGGAGGGGCTGGGGGCGTGGCTCAGTGGTAGAGCCCCTGCCTAGAATCCCCCAGGGAGGGGCTGGGGGCGTGGCTCAGTGGTAGAGCCCCTGCCTAGAATCCCCCAGGGAGGGGCTGGGGGCATGGCTCAGTGGTAGAGCCCCTGCCTAGAATCCCCCAGTGAGGGGCTGGGAGTGTGACTCAATGGTAGAGCCCCTGCCTAGCATGTTTGAGGCAAAATAGCATTTTTTAGTTCAATACCTCACAGTTGTTAGAGCTAAGTGGACAGATGAAAGTGATGGATATAAGCCATAAGTTAAGTGTCTAACTTGATCTGTTGTCAAGATACATGAACTGAAGATAGCACACTGCCATGCTAGCACTGCAGTGTGACATTCCAGTGATGCTGACTTAGAAGGATAAAGAGGATAGGGCCAAGGGCTGCCCAGGAAATAATCTCAAACTATAACCCTGTGGATAAAGGCAATGTCTCTCTAATGTGGAGAGGAGAAAGCTGTTTCCCGAGTGTCAGCAATGTTGTACTCACGAAGACTGCAAAGTCTCTGGGGGCACTGGAGATGTTGCCAGTGGGTGATAGCGTCTTTGGAATGTGCTCCATGGTGAATGTGGTTGGGTAGATCTTCATGGACAACCGCACCACCAGGTACCCCTGGGAACCTTTGAACGCCCAGCAATTCCCTGGGTAGATGTCGGGCTAGGGAAAGAGAACAGTACAACTCAACTCAGGCTGGGACAGGAATTGTCATGAGAACCAAATCTGGATCACAGGACTGGGACAATGAATTCCAGAAAAATCAGAGGGGTTGATAGCCATGCCAATAGTATACTCATGTGCCTATGCAGCAAGGCTTCCACGAAACCCAAAAGGACAGCAGAGTAGAGTGTACAGCAGAGACCTGTCTATACCATGCTGAATACCAGGCCTTTTAATTTTCCATGGGCACAAATGAAAAGCTAAAAATCCAGTCTTCCCAGTTTTTGAGAAAAATAAAAAATTACGACATTGCCTATATCCAGGTGAATGAGATGCACAAAAGCCCAGGGTCTGCTGGGTAAGCCTCACAGCCTGACTGGCAGCAGGGAGCACTTCAGACTAGCCTGCAGTCATGACAACCAGGGCCCCACACACTGTCACCTGTCGGCACTACTCAACAGACACATTTCAAAGTGACAGCTGCCTTAGTTTTTCTCTAGCTCCAAAGCTTGGTTCAATGTCCTTTCATTGTCCTGCATTATGACACACCTGCCTGAATTTCTGGCACTTTCCATTTTACTTTTGGACCACACAGATGCTCGTGGACAAATACAGATAGAGATCCTGGGATGAGGAGTTCAGGGTCATCTGTGATGACATAGGGAGCTGGAGTCCAGACTAGGCTAGAAGACACTGAAAGCAAGGTGGGCTCTTGTACTAGGGGCCTCAGTCTCAGGTCTGCTGAAAAAAAAAAAAAAAACTCCACTTCCTGAATTTGCAAAGTCTGAGCCTGTGTACACAGGTCAAAGAGAGACTCACTGGGGCTTCATAGAAAAGTACTGGAAACTGCTTCAGTCCTGTCCATTCAAATGTTCCCTTTCCCCCGAGAGGCAAGCCATAGCAGTGCAGATGAAGCCGATGCTCCATGCCTGGGGAGACAGTGGCTGTTCTCAGTTGGCTAGGGCCCAAGACAGCACAGGCAGAAAGCAACCAGCATGGCTCTGTGGCCCTCCTATGATGCTCCCTTCAGCTCTCCTTTCTGTAGTCACACAGTAGGACCAGGAAGCCTCAGACCACCAGGGTCTCAAATCAGACAGAGAGGCTGCATGAGTGCATGTCCAGGGCCAGGAGTAACTTGGGAGTATGGCTGGGTGCCTCCCAGTGAGGCTGCACACTGAGTGCTAGGTTCCTACCAATTCTCAATGCTTTTTTTACCTTCATGGAGGTGGGGAGGGGGCCTAAGAAATGCCGAGCAGCCTAAGGTGCAGGGCCCTGCAGCTCACCTGGATCACCACTCGAGGTGACTGTGAGAAGTACCACAGTGGGACCCCAAACAGGCTCAGCAGCGCCGTCTTGGTCTCATAGGTCTCAGAGCACCGAGTGCTTAGGATGCTACCACCTGGAACACAGGGACACTTGTATCACACCTCACTGCAACATGCTAGGAAGTGAGACCTGGAGGCTAACAGTGGGCTTTTTTGTTTTTGTTGTTTTTTAATTATGCGTATGGGGTGTTTTGCCTCCATGAATGTCTGTGCTCCACATACATGCCTGATGCCCACAGGGCAAGAATTGGATCCTCTGGAACTAGGCTTACAGATGTTGTAAGCTACTATATAGATGCTAGGAATCAAACCCAGGGCCTCTGGAAGAACAGCCAGTGTTCTTACCCAGTGAGCTATCTCTCCAGGCCCCCAAACCCATTCCCTCTGCCCAGTACCTGCTCTACTTGTAAAAGGAACCTTGATCAACCTTATCTTTTTGCTTTTGTTACAAAGTGGACTTTTTTCCCATCTGTGTGAGCACAGGGATGGGTTAGAGTTAAAGGCCTTACTTTGACAATAGCAGTCTTCTTCGATTGCCCACCATCTTATTCTTTGAGGCAGAATGTTTCAACTGAGTTCCCAGACTCACTTACTCTGGGGATTTTGTCTCTGCTATCCAACCAATAGAGCTGCTATGCTTACCCAGAATTGATGTGGGTTTTCAGATCCAAACTGGTCCTCACTTCCACATTGAGCCATTTTCCCAGCCTGCATTCATTTTTATTAACTGATATATTAAAACAAAAAAATTAGTAAATGGCTCTGTGGTTAAGAGCACTTAGCTGCTTTTCCAGAGGACTTGGGTATAGTTCCCAGCACCTACCTGATGGCTCACAACCATCTGTAACTCCAGTTCCAAGGGTTCCAATTGCTCTCTTCTAAACCCCAAGGGCACCAGACACACATTGTAGAATGACACACACGCAGAGAAAACTACTCATACCCATAAAATAAATTCTAAGAAAAAACATGCATGCGACCCAAACACATACACACTGCACCCCTCCCTCTATCTCTGGGGCTGGCACACCTTAAGAACTCAGCACAGCCTCACACAGCCTCACAGTGTAAATACCCAGCACCATTTTCCTCTGCTATTAGCTCATCAGCCCCCAGTAACCACCTGAGCCAATCACTGCATAGAGCACTCAGCAACTCAGTGGGTTGTCTTTCATACTGGTTCATCTTACTCCTTCACCACAGTATGTGTGTGACTATGAGGGACAGTGGCTATCAAAGCCTTGTTAATGGTTTCCTGAATAAGGGTCAAGCATTGGTGTGAGGGGACAAGTAACTTTCAGAGGCTACCTACCTAGTCAACACAGGCCATTTGTTACAAGTGTCCCCTGGGAGAAGGAACAGCTGGTGAGGGACAGACTCCTGACCCGTTAGAGGAGCAGGCAGCCCGGACACTGGCTCACAAGAACAGAGAGGTCAGGGCTGGAGAAACGGCTCCGTAGTTAAACAGGACTTGTTATGCTTGTCAAAGACATGGGTTCTGTTCCCAGCAGTCACTGGGTGGCTCAGAATCATCCATAATTCTAGTTTCAAGGGATCTCTTGCTATTTTCTGATTTTATATTTACCAGGCATGCATGTGGTACACATATACATATAGGCAGGCAAAATATTCATAACATGAAATAAATATAAAACATAAAAAGAAGGTGTGTGTGTGGGGGGAATCTAAAGAAGTCTCCCAGAGACACAGCAGGTCCCAGTCCTAGAGCACATGGGCTCATTCTCCTCAGTCAAGCTTCAGTGCTGTCTCTGACATGCAGAGGAGGGGCAGTGGATAATAAAACAGCAGACAACATGGCTCTGATACTGCAGATGAAGACCTGAGCTCCTGGACACTGGCCAAACTTCTTAAACACCTTCTCCCTAGTCTAAGACCAGCTGCTGGGGCAACCTCTTGGGGCCTCAGGGGATTTAAGCTGGTGACATAAGTCTACAAGCTCCAACATGGCCCCAGAATAGTGACAGCTGCCAACCCAAACAGCCATTCAGTACCTCTGATCTAAATATAATTTCTGACATCAGCTCATTTTAAAGTATATAATTAAAATCATCTAAAAATAAAAGTCATTTGTATCAGAGGGCTGGGGAGATGGCTCAGCAGTTGAGAATAATGACTGTTCTTCCAGAGGTCCTGAGTTCAATTCCCAGCAACCACATGGTGGCTCATGACCATCTGTAATGGGATCTGATGCCCTCTTCTGGTGTGTCTAAAGACAGTGACAGTATACTCATATACATAAAATAAATATATAAATCTTAAAAAGAGGGGGGAGGGAGCGCATGTTGGTGTCAGTCTGCATCTCACCTGCAAGTCCTAATTTCTAGAAGTTCCGTTTCTGTATGGCATGTGTAGCAGAACCTCCTAAGATGCGGGTGTCTGCATTCTATTTCCAGAAAGGGCTTAGAGGTCTCACGCAGGTGTGCAATCCCAAATGCACAAGCACATGGGAAGGCCCTGCAGTTGTGACTTCCCTACAATGATAAACCCCACTTTGTGGAAGCAAGGCAAACAGCCCTCAGTTATAACACTTGGGGCTAGGCCTGGGTGTGTCCTGTGAATGTGCAGCCCAGGAAGAATATAAACTCTTGGACCTCATCCAGAATAAAACTCTACTGTCATCCTGAAAGTGTGGCTGTGGTCAGGCAGGGGTAGTGCACACCTTCTATCCCAGACTTGGGAGGCAGAGACAGAAGGATATCTGAGTTTGAGGATAGCCTGGTCTACAGATTCAGTTCCAGGCCAGCCAGGACTACACAAGAAAACCCTAAGGGTAGTGGGAACGGGTGGCAGTGTCTTGTAGGCCTGCCCAGATTCCTGTCCTGGTCTCATATGCTCCTGCTCACCTCTTCTATTGGTTACTCACCTCCAGACTCCAGAGCAAAGTCCACCATCCCAGTCTTGTCTTGGGAGTACAGCTTCAGAGCATTGTTCACAATGATATGTGCTTGCTGGTGGCCCAGAAGGAAAAATGAGCATTAATGATACAAGCAAGTGCTCAGGACCTTGTATGCCTATGCTTGCGGGACCCAAACATACTACATTCCATCCAGGAAATGAGCAGGGCAGGACCAGACTCTTATCACTAGGGCATGTGAGTTCACAGCAGGTACAAGAGCCAGGGTGTCCTGAGCACTGTCGCCATCACTGGGGAAGGGTGAGCTGGACATCAGGGCTAGGACGTGACAAGTAAGGGAAACTGCACACAGCTGGAAGTTGATCAGCACGCAGGCATATGGGAAGCCCTGGGACAGAAGGCTTCACTCAGTGCAAAGCTAAGGAACGCTTCGCTTCGCAGTGATGGCAGCAGTGGTGCCTCATCTGGGGCAAGGTTAAGAACATTATGTTCTCAGAACACTGGCACACATATTCCGTGTCTGTGGTGGAGGCTGAACCTGTCTGTTTACTTACCGCTTCTGTGATTCCTGAAATCCCTGCCTGATTCACGGCAGACACAATAGCCTCTGATGTCGGGGCCTGTCCTGTCACGGTAATGTGGTGTGTGATATTCTGCAGCAGTTTCAGCTCAAGGTCATGTAAGAGCACCTGCAGCTCATCCTTGCTCACGAACCGAGAAGAAAGCTTCTCTAATAGCCACTCGAGGGAACCGCCCTGCTGATCCTCAGAGAACATGAGCTGCACAGTCTCCTGGATGCGGGCCCCAGCCTGGTGAGGTGGAGGGAAGAATACACAAGTGTGCAGGTGGCACTGGAGGAGCCAACTGTTCAACTCAGCTCCAGAAGGAACTGCAAGACACAGGGCACAATGCAGTACAACTGCCTCCTTCATAGTCAACTTAAGATTCTTCCCAAACCTCTGGGACCTTCTAAACAGACTAGGAATGAACTAGAGTGCTGCAGGAACTAGAGGCTGATTGCACAGGGACCTACAGAAAGGAGATGTGTGCTTTGTGACCCCCACTGAGTCTACACAGCAGCTCCCTCCACCCAGCCTTACAGTGAGGCCTGGGCAGGCTGCCATCCTCACTGTTCCTTATAAACAGCTTGAGATCTAGCCTGTTAGGAGGCCGAGTCCTATGTACCACATACAAAATTCTTTTGCCTCCAACGAAACAATCACAGGGCAAAGCCCAGGAAATGCATCTTCCTACCACAAAGCTGGCAGGGCTCCATACCTTCAACCTTGTTCTCCGTCCCCTCAAACAGCCACATTAAGCACTTTTCCTCCCTCAGTCTCCCAGGACCACCTGATCCCTGCTCATCTCTATTCATTTCAAAAGACAATACCCAAGAGTGCGTCTGTAACTGGACACTAGCCTGCCAGCATCCAGGGAGGGTAGTCCACACAGGAGACAGAGTCCTGTCCACAAACCTTGTTATCCCAACTAAGCTCCCCTGCTACCTGGTCTCTGAGCTCATTATTGAGACATGTTAATCTATGGTCTGAACATGGCTTGTGAGGATTCTGCCAATAAGGTGGCTCTTTACATTCTCAATAGACCTAGGATAATGGGCCTTGCAACATCTGTGACATGTTGTGACATGGATGGGCAAGTGGCAAAGCATTCTGGGGGCCTACTGTGGACAGACAGACACACACACTCTCTCTCATAATCCCTAACATGTCAGTTGTACTGTGTGATCAGGCAGAGTGAGCTGAGGTGTGAGTGTGCTACGCTGCTGGGTTTGGGACAGTCAGGAGTCATCAATGTGTGACTTGAGAATTTCTACAGCATTCCAGTATAAATGGAGCACAGTTTGGTCACAGAGCATTCGCCTGGACTATTTAGACTCCAGGTTCATCTCCAGCATCACAAAAATAAACAAACACTTTTTTTGAGGGGTGGAGAATGGGGGCAGGTTCTAGACAGGGTTTCTATGTGTGTAGCCCTGGCTATTATGTCCTAGAATTCACTCTGTAGACCAGGCTGGCCTGGAATTCACAGAACTTTGCCTGCTTCTGCCTTCTGCCTTCAGAGTGCTGGAATTAAAGGTGTGCGCCACTCCATTCCCACCCGCCCTTGTCACAGTCACAAACTCAGAAGGTCAAGGTGCCTGCCTGACGTTAGACCAGACCACCTGAGCTTGACTCTCAGGATCAACCTGGTGGAGGAGAGAATCAACTCCTCCAAACTATCCTCTGACCTCCACTTTCTTATCTACCCCCACCCCACCCCAAGACAGGCTTTCTCCGTGGAGCCCTGGCTGTCCTGGAATCCAACTCTGTAGATCAGGTTGGCCTCCAACTCAAAGATCCACCTGTCTCTGCCTCCCAGAGTGCTGGGATCAAAGGCGTGCACCTGGCACATTCTTACATTCTTGTGACTTACGTGTGCTTGCACAGTCACACACACACACACACACACACACACACACAATATTTAAAATATAACTAAAAAAAAAAGGTAGGGCTGGAGAGATGACTTGGTGAAGAGCTCTCCACTAAGGACTAGAACACAGACCCATCACCACATGACAATCGCCTATAACCCCAGCTCTGAGGGAACAGAAATAAGACTGACTGCCAGGGCCTGCTGGTTTCCAGCCAGGACAAGATACTAGCCCCGGCCTCAAGAACAGACCCTGCCTCCAAGGAAATGGGCTCTAAAAGATGGGAATTGACCCGTGATGGCTTCTTCTGACTTCTGTTCATGTCCCTCTATCTGTCTGCTCATGCAGATACACACATTTTAAAAAAAAAAAAAGTTTTGAAGGCAGCCACAATGAATCACTTTGACACAGCCAGGTGAGCTTTTCTTTTCAAGGTAGCAGTCTCCTAACACCAGCACTCACCTGCTCACAGCTGGTCTTCAGATGCTGCCAGTCTGACAGCTGTGACTTCAGCAGGTTCAGTTCCAGTTCTAGGTGCTGCACACGGTCAAGGAGGGGCTGCTCTTCATCCCGGCTGGAAGTCATCAACCGGGGAGGGAGACAGGGGTCAGGGCCCAGATGCACTCAGAGAAAGCCTCACCTCCAAACAAGGTAACATGTCTATGTCCTCAAAATTACCAACAGACCAAAAACGAGCTCATGTCTACTCATAGCCTTGAGGCTGAATCTGCAGCTCTATGCTCTATGTCTATGGGGTAGACAGTGGAATGGAAGGTGGTGTCAGGGTAAGATTCCTGACTGACTTTGGGGAGGGGCTGTGAGATACCCACAAACACTGTTTTGCCCAGCAGAAACAGTTCTCTCCAGATAAATGTTCTGCATCTACACATTCACATACTAAGTCAGTGTTAACTGAAACCAGGTCTGGGAAGAACAATGTGTACCACACTCCCACATGTCCCACACCACATGCAGAGAGCCCATTAGCCAGCAAAAGCTCTACCCAGTCACATCCACCTCAGCAACTACAAAGGCACACACAATCCCAACTACACGCAATCCCAGAGTGTGCACAGAAGATACAATGCTGGGCACAGGACCATCAGCATTAGGTATAGAAAGTGTGGTATAGAAAAAAGATGCATGGCTGCTGGGCACCAAAGGCTGGGCTGCACCTAAATGTACGTCTGTTCAGACACCAATGGAGCCAATGAAGTCAGGGACAGAGAGTGGCAGAGGGACTCCCCCAAGAACATAGGTGGCTCCTCGTGGCCAAGAAGGGACCTAGCTATGAACTGTCTAAAGAAAGTCCTAATTCCTTAGGGCCTCTGTCTCTTGCATGGGCCTGAGAGGATTCCCAGAAAGATACCCCAAAGCTGGTAACTTCAGGTGGCAAGTGATGATTTGAACCTTAATACCCAGTAAATAGTTAACATCCTCCAAATGAGCAGGGTACCATGGGAGACAAATCAGCGCTCCTTGAGGTCACCTACCTGCCTGCTTTCAGCTTGGTTTCTTCCAGCTCCTTCTGGATAGCCTGGGAAGTGGAGGATACTTTGTAAACAGTTATGCATTGAGTTCATAAATCATGCCAAGTAACATAATCAATGGTGAGTCTCAGGCTTGTGGATGCTTGGGCAAGGCGTCAAGTGTGTCTGGGCCCCCGTCCGACTCAGAGTCAGAGTGCTCGGGGCAAGTGTGTTTGGGGTCCCCTGACAAGTTGAGGCCCCTCTCTTCCTGCTCTGTTCAACAATCAGGAAGTAGAAGCTGGCCCCAAGAGACCATGGGCTAATCTACTTACTCTGACTCAGTAACTCATGCTTTAGTTCAGTTCAGTGAGCACACAAGCATCTGCCATGCCTAGCTAGGTCCTATGCCTTAAGGGTGCTAAGATCTACCAAGGGTCACATGGTTGGCACTTCAGACCTACAGCAATACCCAGTTTACCAGCACACAATAGTTAGACTCTCGAACTCACGCTGACTTGATGTAAGCCATGGTCTAAGCTTTTTGGTGGAGGCTGAGTGATATCAAGGGCTCATAGGGATTCTTGAGCAGGAGGTGACTGGGTTTCAAAGCCAGCACGGCCACTTATGTTTAGCCAGGCTTGTAGTTAAGCAACAGAGTTGAAGTGCCCAGAAAACAAAACCGTAAGACATCTCTTCCAGTTGTTTTTTTTTTTTTTTTTTTTTTGGTTTTTCGAGACAGGGTTTCTCTGTGTAGCCCTGGCTGTCCTGGCACTCACTTTGTAGACCAGGCTGGCCTCGAACTCAGAAATCCGCCTGCCTCTGCCTCCCAAGTGCTGGGATTAAAGGCGTGCGCCACCACGCCCGGCTCATCTCTTCCAGTTGTACAGATCAACAGCAAGACCCTCGGGCTCCAGGCTTTTAAGAGTATTGGCTTCCAGTTGATCTTTATTTTAAAAACTGGTTTGAGCTGGTAAAAGGGCTCAGTGGGTGAAGGTACTTGTGCCAAGTTTGATGGTCTGAGTTCAGTGTTTTCTTGGAGGGCTCCAGTTATAAAGGCAGGTCCAAATACTTCAGGGCTGGGGAGAGGGTTGGGTGGATAAGGATCTAAGTTCAAAACCCCAGCATTCACGTAAAAAGCTGAGTGTGGCTGTACACATGCCAGTAACCCAATGCTCCAAGGAGTGGAGAAAGAAGGCACAGTAAAAGACCTTGTCTCAAAGAAAAAAAGGCAGAGAAACAGGGCAGGATCCCCTCCTTGTTTGTCTCCATGTGTGCACTCCCATGCATGTGTACCCACCAAGTAAACACACACACACTCATAGACACAGACACAGACACACAGACACACACACACACACACCCCAAAACAATAAATACCTCAGATTTTTCTGTCAGTTTTCTAAGAACATCTTCCAAGTTGGAGAGACGCACTTCATGGTCATGGTGGAAAGTCATGAAGTCAGTCTGAGAATGAATACAGAACGAGTGGCTGAGAGTTCAGCATCGCGTATATGCCATTAGGGCAGGCCAGTAATTCTTACTGCAGTCACAGGGTGGTGTAGCATCTTGAGGGCCTAGCCATGCCCCTGTCTCTGGCTGGAGGTCTCAAACCTGAGAGAAATCATACCAGCAGCTTCCTCTATATAGGAAGTGGGCTTCCTGATCTTCAGAGTTCTAAAATAAAACCCCTATGGGTAAAGACCCAGGGCACAGTCATCCCCCTCTATCACCTCTTACCCATATGAAATACATGGTATGTTCACACTCACTAGCAACACCCAAAAGCACCATTCACAGTAAGGTTCCATCATGTGATTAAGTCCTTGATTCAGAAGCTGACTAGGGACAGGATGATGGTGCCAAGCTGTCACCCCAGCCTTCAGGAGGCTGAGGCAGGAGGATTTTCAGTTCTAACCCAACCTTTCTGGGTTCATTAAGGCCATAATCAATGAAAGCATCAAGTGAAATAGATTTCTTTCCATGGGCACTTGCTTAGCATGAACAAGGCCCTGGATTAATTCTACCCCAGCACCACATCACAAGAAAAAAAGAAAAGATTTGTGTTATACTGTGGATAAGAAATGTCACTCAAAAGGCTTGTTGAAGGCTTGGTCCTCAGCCTGGTAGACCCAGTCACTAAGATCAGGCTACAGATGAACTTGCTACCCGCCGGGCGCTGACACCACTGGGCGGTGGTAGCAATGCTTGAAGGACTTTGATGGCAGCAGTAAGGCACCAGAGATGTGCCCAAAGGGCAGATCTTGTCCTGGTCCATCCCTCCCTTTCTGCTTCCTGGTGCCAGGAGGTGTTTTGCACTGGAGAGGCACCACATGGGCTGGGAGCAATGTGTGCAACAGGTCCAAAGGAGTTTCTGGGCCTTACCTTAGCATCAGGTGGTTCTATGGTGCCCATCTCCTGCAGGTGCTGTCCAACCATATTCTTGACCCACAGTGACAGCCCTTCCCTGCCGTCATCCACTTGGTCTACCCGTATCTGTAGTTTCTGAAGCAGGACTGTCAGCTCTGCAAGTCTCTCATCATGGTTGTGGCACTGCGCACTCAAAGAAGCTACCTTCTGCCCCATGTCACTCTCCTGAGGCCACTGGGAAGCCTTGTGATCAACCTGGGATGGAACCAGGAGGCTGAAGTCACAACCAGAGGGACACTCTAGCACATAAGGGGCTGTGGTTCGTTCCTTTTTTTTTTTTTAAATTGGTTTTTCGAGACAGGGTTTCTCTGTATAGCCCTGGCTGTCCTGGAACTCACTCTGTAGACCAGGCTGGCCTCGAACTCAGAAATTCGCCTGCCTCTGCCTCCCAAGTGCTGGGATCAAAGGCGTGTGCCACCACGCCTGGCTTCTGTGGTTCATTCTTTCTACTCTCATGTTGTGTTCACACTCATAATCAAGTGGATTATATAATCGAATGGAACATATAATTCTGCATCTGAAAAGCTATAAAACTTGTGGTGTGTACATACATACATACACATACATATTTACTTATTTTATGTGATATACATATATATGTACACATATTTATTTGTTTATTATTTTACATTTTTAGGGCTATGCATGGTGTACGCCTTTAATCCCAACACTTATGAGTCAGAGACAGGTATATAGATCTCTGTGAGTTCTAGTCCAGCCTACAAAGTGAAAGTCTGCTCAAAAATACCTTTTCCCCTAAGGCAGAATCTAAGATTGGCTGTTCACAAGTGGCCTGAAAAGCTTTAAAGAACACATGCTCATGGGAGCACCAAGACCTCTCTTGCTGGTTACCTTTGGAGGTGGGCTCGGGGGAAGAGGGCCAGGTCTATGCATGCCCTTGGAATCGTCCACCCTCTGTGCTGGCTGCATGGCCGTCCAGTTCAGCACTGGTAGTAGTGAGAAGAAGTTTCCCTGGCCCCACAGGGAGACACCAGCACCTGGGGAGGAAAGATAGCTGTATGCAAATGTACACATGCCCCAATGTATTCAGATTGTTTGATTCCAAGGTGGGCATGTGCTGGTCTCTGAAGGTCACCATGCCATGTCTTACCTAGTAAAAGTAGGAGTGGGAGGAGCAAGACAAAAACCTTGCAAATATTTCGAAGGCACCTAAGAACAGAGAGGAGACCATTAACTCTGGAAAGACAGAGGTGGCATACCATTCTGCCCACCTGTGCATACACTAACCCCCTGCTTGGCCACCTGAGAGCTACTATCTTGTACCACAAGAAAAACACAGAGGGCCTGAGGCCCTGTCCTAGGGGTAGCACCCACCTTGGTGAGCTGGTACCCAGAGAACTGCTCTAGACTAGGGTATGAGCATAGGATTTGACTGGGCCCTCCATCTATCTGTATGCTTTTACATTCATCCAGTGTACTTAACAATGGTAGCTGCCTTTTCCACCTCCATTAATTTGAAAAACCAAAATAAGAAGGTTTGTTGTAAAACATGTAACAATATATTGATGCCGACACTGCAAATGTAAACCAAGCCATTATAGAGCTTCCTACAACTGATACAGAATAGCTGCTTACCACCCCATGCAAGCATAGGCTCCAATGCTGACATGGCACACCGACCTTGACACAGGAGCCCCCAACATTGACTAAGACCTTCCCCTCAGTTTCTTACCTGGTAAGAAGAAACACATTCAGCCAAGAAATCAAAGTAACAAATTGGTACCAGCCGCTCCCTAGCCACCAGAAGGCTCCCGAGGCTGCCTTCCCTACAAGAGAAGAGAGCAAGGGTCCTCATGAAACACGCTTTAGAAGCTGCAGAGCCGGATGTCTCTGGGAAGCCACAGGCAGGAGAAGAGTGAATGCCACCAGCTACACACAGGACTAACAGAGGGAAGCGCCACTGCCATGCAGGTCAGGGTATGGATCATGCGGCCTGAGGTCCACACACCCCACACAAGATGCCATGCCCCCGAAGCAGACAGCAAGCACGTCACAGTGAGGACCTGGCAGGAAGCTCCAGCCTGGTCTAGTACATTGCTTATTGCTGCCCCAGACTCTGTGAGAGCACTAACACAGAAGCCACATAACCACCTGGAGCAGAGACAGCCAGCCAGAGCACCGACCACACGGCCTCGGCCACAGACCACCCAGCAGCTCTAGTCCTTCGAAGTGCTTGAACCAAGAGGTCACCTGTGGCAGAGAAGACATGGCAGAGGGCACTGTGAAACAGATTGTAGGGGTCAGCACATCCTGACAGCAGAATGAGCAAGGCTGCCAGTATACTCTGCTCAAACTCCCTCTTGTACTAAGCCAGGAGGACATTCACATCTTCTTGAAAAAAACCTTACTGTCCTCACTTAGACTCAGGCTGGCTTTGAACTCAGGACACAGTCAAAGATAAGTCTCCCAAGTGAACGAGCCATCATACTTGACTCACCATAGTTTTTTTGTTGTTGTTTTTAGTTTTTGGTAGGGAAGGGGGCTGTTGAGATTGGGACCCACTCTTTAGCTGTCCTGGAACACACTAGATAGACCAGGATAGTCAAGAATTCACAAGAGATCCACTTGCCTCTACTTCTCAAGTTCCCAAGTACTGGGATTAAAGGCATGTGCCACCATGCCAGCTTACCATCAATTGCTTAACAGAGAGGCAGGCAGGTACCTCTTCACTACACACTTCAGGGGGTCTAGAAGGTTCATGACCTTCTAGATGAGCGGTGCCTCAAGTGTTCGCAGTGGGAAGGTAGTAGGATACTGAAGTTGTTGGAGCAGTGGTGGCCACACCGTTGATCCTAGCACTTGGGAGGCAGAGGCAGGCCGACCTCTGAGGAGGCCAACCTCGTTTACAGAGTGAGTTCCTGGATAGCCAGGACTACACAGAGAACTGCCTCAAAAAAACAAAACTTAAACCCACCTCCACTATCCCCCACCCCACAGCCCCAGTAGACTAAAGTTTTAGAGCACCACTGGATAAGTATTAAAATGAATGGGCATTCAACACAGAGCAGAAAACCTACCACTTCCTCATGCCGGCCCCATGTGAGACAGTCTTATGTTGCCAGGTTAGCCTCTGACAATCTGCTACCTCAGCCACCTAAGTAACTGTATGTACATGCTATCAACCACATGGGTTTTTAAGTCAACTTTTCTCCATTTTCTCGAGTGATTGCTGGCAGACAGAGTTTCTCTGTGTAGCCCTGGCTGTCCTGGAACTTGCTGGCCTTACACTCAGAGCTATCCACCTGCCTCTGCCTCCCAAGTGTTGGTATTAAAGGCATGTGGCTACCATAGCCTGGCTGCTGGCTGTCACTTAATATCTGCATTTTAGCCCTCATAACAGTTAAACTATTTCAACATAACAGATAATAAAAGGTGTGGCTTTAAAAGGATTAAAAATGTTTTAAATTGTCTGGACAGATTGCTCAGCAGTTAAAGAGCACTGACTGCTCTTTCTAGAGGTCCTGAGTTCAATTCCTAGCAACCACACGACAGCTCTCAATCATCTGTAATGGGATCTGATGCTCTCTTCTGGTGTCTGAAGACAGTATACTCACATACATAAAATAAATAACTAAAAAAATCTTTAAAAAACCAAAACCAAACCAAACCAAACCAAAAACTGTTGCCTTAGAGTTGTTCCCACATAGTATCTGTTATAGTTGTCAGCAGGGCTGGAAAACACACTCTATGGGTACTTCCTGGGGCTGGGGAGTCACTATAAGAGCACTTGCCAGGGTTGGAGAGATGGCTCAGCGGTTAAGAGCACTGACTGCGCTTCCAACGGTCCTAAGTTCAATTCCCAGAAACTACATGGTGGCTCACACCTATCTCTAATGGAATCTGATGCCCTCTTCTGGTGTGTCTGAAGACAGCTACATTGTACTTAAATATATTAAATAAATTTTTTTTTAAAAAAAGAGCACTTGCCAACACAAGCATCAGTGAACCCATACTAAATAAATTCACAAAGTGCTCCAAAGGGATTCTGTACATGTTTTCTACTACTGCTGTTGAGTCAGGGTCTCACTGTATAGCCTATGCTGGCCTTGAGTGCATATAGTCCTCTTGCCTTGGCCCCTAGAGTGCTGGGATCCCAGGCTTGTGCCAACATGCCCAGCTGGTTCTCTGTACTCTAAACCACAGCTGTTGAGTTTTGGTTTTGCTTTAAATTTATTTTATGCACATGACTATACTCTCACTATCTTCAGACACACCAGAAGAGGGCACCAGATCCCATTGCAGCTGGCTGTGAGCCACCATGTGGTGCTGGGACTTGAACTCAGGACCTCTGGAAGAGCAGTCAGTGCTCTTAACTGCTGAGCCATCTCTCCAGCCCCACAGCTGTTCTTTTACTGTCACCTTCTATAGTGCTTTCTGACACTGGCAGTGTAAATAAACCAAACACAGCAGCGCTTTCAACAAGAACAAATAGAACAAGGTACAAGATATAACCTGTATAGATGCAGAGGCGCCCCGCGGCCCCTGCCACCCTGTGTGGCTGGGGCAGTTGCAAGTGGGTGGCTGTGTGTATCTCAAGGTGCTTCTTCCCCTTACAGTCATCGCCTGTGGTGTGGTGACAAGGAGTGGAGTGACAGGTTAACATGCAAACCTCAATCAGAATACTGCACAGAATGTTCGAAAACCTCGGAAACTATCACCCTAAATCACAGCAGGCCCAGTCTGGGGATGACTCACTGCCAGTACTGAGAGCTGGTGGCAGCCAGACCAGCCATGCCAGTGAAGCCATAAGCTAGGGTGGGCTGGAGGCCCAGTATTACAATGGAGCTGGGGTCCTCCAAGACCAGCACCATCTTGAAAGAGGAAGCTGTACTCACACAGGGACGCCCCGTCCACTCTGGAAAGTTCTCCGGCAGTCATCCTCCCACAGTGACCGAGATGGGCTGCAACACATGCAGAAGGGGCTTAGGAAGCTCACAGTCAGCTTGAGGGCCAGATGCCCTATAAAGCCAGTGTGACCAGAGACCATGCCTCAGGAGTGTCAGAGATGCTGATGGCTCTCACCACACAGGTGACCACAGGCACCAGGAAAACCAGAAAGCTGCAGGCTGTTAATATGCATTAGCAATCACAGGGGAAGACAGGCTTCCCTAAAAGTTTTCTCAAGTGGGATTCTAAATGTCATGCAAATGAACTGGTTTTGCTTAACATTAATAAGCAAAAGTCAAAGTTGAGTTCATTAACTTTCTTTATTTTATTTTTAGCTATGTTTTTTTTTTTTTTTTTTTTTTTTTTGGTTTTTCGAGACAGGGTTTTTCTGTATAGCTCTGGCTGTCCTGGACCTCACTTTGTAGACCAGGCTGGCCTCGAACTCAGAAATCCGCCTGCCTCTGCCTCCCGAGTGCTGGGACTAAAGGCGTGCGCCACCACGCCCGGCTTATTTTTAGCTATGTTTTTAATTACATGTACATTCATGCAGGTACACCCGAAGGCCAGAAGAGGGTCTCAGATCCTGATACTGGAATTACAGGTGGGTACACACCTCCAATGTGGGTGTGGAGACCCAAACTCAGGTTCTCCACAGGAGCAACAAGTGTTCTTTTTTTCTTTCTTTTTTTTAGATTTTATTTATTTAGTTTTTATATATATGACGAGTACACTGTAGCTGTCTTCAGAGACACCAGAAGAAGGCATCAGATCCCATTACAGATGGTTGTGAGCCACCATGTGGTTGCTGGGAATTGAACTCAGGACCTCTGGAAGAGCAGTGAATGCTCTTAACCGCTGAGCCATCTCTCCAGCCCCGCAACAAGTGTTCTTAACTGCTGAGCCAGCCCTCTAGCCCCCATACCTACTTTTTTAAAAACGTAAAGCCATTAGAATCTGTAGGAGAGAAACAACTTCACAAAGTTGTCTTTTGAACTCCATGAGTATTTATGCATACAATAATAAAATTCTAAAGCCTAAATCCTGACCCATTTTCAGGAAGCTGAACTGTACACAGGCCATATCAACACTTGACAAGCTCCCACAAGAAGAAGAGCCATAGAAACCAGATGAGAGAGCAGCATGGAGCCCGCAGAAGATGCAGAAGAGCCTCAGAAGAAGCAGGGCTTTCTCCACCTTGAAAGCATGATTCAGTGGAGAAAGGAGAAAAAAAAATATTTAAATACCTTCTGACTCATGGCTCTTTGTCTCATAGCTCTGTGATTCATAAGCTCTGGATTCATAGCCTTTCAATTTGTAAGTTTCTGATTCAAAATTGAGCTTCATTAAAACCACTTGGAAAAGTTGAACTATAAATGATGCAAAGGATGAGGAGGTGGACTTGGCCAGCCACAGAGTCCTATCCAGGTAAAAGGACACTCCGCCTAGTGGAAAACCATGAACACACGTCACTTCTTCTCATATACTTGTTTACCCAATGAACCAGATGGCCAAACTTTTAAGAAAAGCCAAGTTGCAAAGCATTTTAAAACTGGACACTTGGGAAGAGACCACCTGAGAACATCAACCAGAGAGCCAGCTGGAGACGGAGAGGAAGCGCTGTGGTGGCCTCTCCATAACTGAGATCTCAGGCACAGCAGCTGAGCACTTCCAGTCCGACCCAGTGAGGACGCTGAGCCATGGAGGCACACACTGACAGCTCCCTGGATCCTGCCCTGCTGGGCTCCAGAAGGCTTTCTGTGAACCTAGTATGCGGAGGGAAATGCTGTAAACCATGTCTTCAAAACTGATCTTGGTTGTTGGGCAGTGGTGGCGCATGCCTTTAATCCCAGCACTCAAGAGGCAGAGGCAGGCAGATTTCTGAGTTTGAGGCCAGCATGGTCTACAGAGTGAGTTCCAGGACAGCCAGGATTATACAGAGAAAGCCTATCTCAAAAACAAACAAACAAACAAACAAAACGAACAAACAAAAAACCCTGTTCTTGGAAAATGGCTTTTTCACAGAGTATGGAGCACACTGGGAACAGTGGTGGCTGGCCATCCCTTTGGCATCTGAGGGGCACTGGAGACCCACGGACCACGAAGTACTTCTTCCACTTTCTCCCAAGGCCAGATATGCTCAGTATGTTCAAAAGTTGAGTAGAAGGCCATCATGAAATCAGTGAGTCTGAGTGGTGTGATTTGAAAGAAAATACTACAACTTTAAATTTTCAAAGAGTGCTGGAGAAACAGCTCAGCAGGAAGGAGCCCTTCCAGAGGACCCAGATCAGCTCATGGCCGCCCATAATTCCAGTCCCAGGAGATTCAACCTTTTTTGACCTCTGCAGGGCACTGCTCACACATGGTACACAAACACATATGCAGGCAAAACACCTATACATGTAAAGTAATAATAAATTTTATTATGATTAATCTTAGTTTGTTTTTTTTCCCCCAAAAGAATAGTGAAAGAGCTATTTTCCAGTCTGAACACTGTACTGCAAAATCACAAAGCTGGGCAGTAAGCCCAAGGTCAAGAGGCTCCCCCGGCCACCTGTGCACATGCCCTCCCAGGCTGGAGGGATGCTAGAGACATGCTTGGTGGCTTCCTAGATAATCAGACACTCACCACACTGCTGAGATGTGAGCAAGAAAAAAAATGTTGAGTTGGCAAGAATAGGAGGGTGCCAAGGCTGGAGCCATGTGGCAGAGCATGTGTTTGGCATATACAAGGCCTTGGGCTCAATCCCCAGGACCAAAAAGTAAAAGAAGGGAAGGAACCCTTATCTGCTGCAGGGAGAGCAAGGTAGGCCAGCCTTTATCAAAGGCAGCTAGAAGAATTTTTTTTTAAAGATTTATTTATTTATTATATCCAAGTACACTGTAGCTGTCCTCAGACACACCAGAAGAGGGAGTCAGATTTCATTACGGATGGTTGTGAGCCACCATGTGGTTGCTGGAATTTGATCTCAGGACCTTCGGAAGAACGGAAGAACAGTCAGTGCTCTTAACCACTGAGCCGTCTCTCCAGCCCTAGAAGGAGAGTATCCTGAAACAACACACTCAGCACAGGCACCAAACCATCCCAATTAGCACACAAACTCTTAAAGCTGCACACTCAGTGTACAGGCTACACTGTGGGGCCACACAGTGGTCTTTCTGTTACAAGTTTCGTCTTGCTAAGTAGAAGCAGAAGCTGCTGGAGGGCTGAACTACGAAGCCTACACCAGCACCGCCTGCCACTGACTGGGACAGTACAGCACTGTCCAGGGCAGTGTGGTGACAGGGATACCTGTTCGCCCGACCCCTGCCCTGTCAGCTGTGCTCAGCTGTGCAAAGGAAGCTGCTGGGAACATCTGAGGTGAGCCCTGACTCAGTGAGAGCTCAGTGATGCAAGGTCAGGGGGAGGCACCAAGTTCATTGTGGCTCTCACACTCACATATAAGAAAGAAAAGCAGTGTCACTTGGTCCAGTCACCTGTCTCTTCCATTTCTATGATTCTCCCTGTGTGACATTAATGCTAAAGTGCTGACAAAGCCTTGAACACAAGAACAGGCCTGTAGTAACAGAATAAACTAGACACGAGCAATAAGGACTGAATTTTCAATGCTGCTCCTGGTCTTCCTGTGACACTCATGGGTGAGGAAGGCCCAGCACCACGCCTGGAACACAGAAAGGTCTATCAATGTTTAGGAGAAAGTTCAAGCAGTCCAAATCAACCTGCCTGCTCAGCCACTTGTGATAACCTCTATACCAGGTAGAAAGGTCAAGACGCTGGCACCCACCTCTATCATGTTCAATGATCTGATGACACCACCCAGGTGCCAGGCTCCGTGTTGCCCTCCCAGAGCACCTGTCTCATAGCATCACACCAGAGCTCTCACTCTCAGCAGCATCAACTTCTGGTGCTCTAGCTACTTGAGTATCTGGGCTGTACTGGGTGACACAGAGAAGCGCCCCAGTAAGAAGCCACAGGAGTGGGAACTTGCCTTTGTTCATGTCAAGTCCAAATTTACCAAATCTGAACTACTTCCAGGCACAAAAAAACTAACCACAGAACCACAAACTGGGAAGCGACGAGTAGGACAGAGTTAATGTGAGCCTATTCAACGCTGTGAGAATACCGAGTTCAACTCTGTAAGGCAAACAGTGCAAGACACCAAGGCCTGTGCTGGGGATGGAATGCAGAGCTTGGCACGTACGAGGCAAACACTATACTGTGAGCCACATCCTTGGCCCGTAGTCAGATTTACAAGAAAAGAATGAGCGGGGCCAACCTTTTTACTAACTACAGAAGCAGAAGACTTACGTGGTTTGAGAGTCCTATCTCTGGAGTACACTCTGGAGGTGGTCCCATGGATGGCAGAGTGGGCTGTGAGTGCGTCAGTGCGCTCTGAGAGCATCCTGCAGTCACGGCAGGTGTATCCATTGCTGCTTGCCACCTCTGCTGCCAATTCACCATTTCCCTGAGTGGCAGCTTTATTTCCACCTGAGGTTTTCAAAGGAGTAATGAAAGCTGTTGATCACTATCTACAGATTACGTAGCCATGGCTTCTAGTTTAAAAAGTTTACAAAGTACCAAAGTAATTACCTTTAAGGTCACCATCATCATCGAGACCTGAAACATACACACACACATTACACTGAGAAATACAACCAACCCCACCACAATTGTACCCGGTGATAGGCCAATGCTATGCTGTGGCACTGTTGTGGTCTATTTCCAAGATGCTTGGTACTCCTGTCACCTAAAGGCAGTGGCATGGAGAGCTGTACACTCCAGCACATTCTGGCCCACAAGGACAGACAAGGGGGAAGATCTAGCTAGCTTTATGGAAACTCTAGGGGTTTTGTTTTTTTTTTTTCCTTAGTTTTTTGAGACAGGGTTTCTCTGTGTAGCCCTAGCTGTCCAGGAACTCACTCTGTAGACCAGGGAGGCTTTGAACTCAAAGAGCTCTTCCTGTCTCTGCCTCCTGAGAGCTGGGATTATAGGTGTGCACCATTGTCCAAAGCTTCTGGGTTTCTAACTTACAGCATGTCTGGCCCTGGGCCCAAGAAAGGCTCCCTGACTGAGCAAAGCAGAGGCATCACGGAGTGAAGCACTCAGGACTTCTAGAACTAAGTTGGCTCTTCCAACTCCCCCAGTAGAGCAAGGAGAACATAAGCTGAACTTAGCAGGCAGCTCTGTGAGTCAGCGGAGGAGCTGTGTGTCTGTGTGCACAGCTTTGGTAACATGGCACAGGTCACCTTGAGGGTTCAGATGTCTCTATATCTGAGCTCGGGCATAGCCTCTTGCCTTCCAACATTGATTGTTTTACAGTAAGTCCTTTGTTTTTTGAAAAAGGGTTTTCTGGGGCTCAGGCTGGCCTTGAACTCACTATGTAGCTTAGGATTGGCTTGAACTTCTGATTCTCCTGCCTCCACATCTGGGGTGTTTGGATTATAGGAATCCACAGCCATGACCAACTTATACTAAGTATTTTCTAATGACTCAAACGTATCTTCCCTGTCTAGTTGCCTAGTGTTTTCTAGAACATACCAGGATTTTATAACAAATTTAAGTGTGCCATATTAAGAATGGCTGTAAGACTGCTGCCTGCTTATTTATTTAATCAGCCATGTTTCAGAGAACAGTACTACCAGCTCACCTAAGCCACTGAGGCAGCAGATGAAGGCAGCATCCACATCTCCCTGGAGACCCTGACCTCACTGGCTCCCTCCCAGAACAAGTGCAGACACAGCCACACTGGGGATGAGGATGTCTGCGTCTCTAGTGACTAACCCCAGAAGTGGTCCACTTTGGTCTGCTCACGAATCAGGGACTCATCTAGCACAGGGTGCCGCAGCACCGTGGCACTCCGCAGGCTGCAAGAGCTGTCGTGGCTTGTGCTTGAGGACAAGCCCTTCCCTGACAGGTGGTTGATACTAAAAGCTGGCTTGCTTGCACTTCTTCTCTGTTTGACTGTCCTACAAAGAAGAAACACATTTTTAGACTTTGCTTAGAAAATACAGAATCATTAGATTTTTACTAACATAAAATTTGTGCCAGGGAACATACACAACTTTTTAGGACAAGTCATTTTCTTATGCTGTGTCTGGTACAATCTAAACATTCATTAATCTCAAAAAGGAATTTTTTTTAAGCTGGAGTCATTCTAAAAAAAGACTAAGAACTTGTTCTAAAACTATAAACACAAAATAATTTCAGACTATTTCTGGGCCTGACAACCCAACATTGGCTCAAACTTGAAATAACCTGAAAATAAAAAATGACTTAGGAGTTAAACAAATGCTGGAGCTCATACATTTAAGCACACCACCTCCTTTTCTGACCAAGAAAGAGCAAGCACACCAACAGCCCTACTGCTTTCTGCATCTAGCTGTCAGCAGGCACAGCAAAGGTGATGGTTAACTGAAGGAACTTCTGCCTTTACTCTCATCACACAACAGAGCAGCCCAAAAGCAAATGACAACTACATGTGGTGGCACTTGTCTAACTCCAGCCATCAGGAGACAGAGGTAACCAGAACTCTGTGAGTTCTGGCCAGCCCTGGTTATGGTAAGACTCTGTCTCAAAGCAAGCAAGCAAACAAACAAACAAACAACAACAACAAATCCAAATGTCCTCTAAGTATCTTGCATCAAGTGACTTGAGTAGGTACACATAGGACAAAGGCACCCAAGCCAACCTCCTCCAGGAAACTGGTGTGATAAAGGTCAGTACAAATATATACCATAGTCATTGCTCTGGTCTCTTGTCTGAGGGACTGTAGCTTCGGGACACCTCCACACCTCTGGGTGGCCTGACAGAAGCTGTGCTTGGGAGTCAGCTACTACAACTCAATAGCCTGACATTTTCCCTTACAGCCTGCAGGTCTCAGGCTGGAGCACATTACCCACAGGGCCCCAGGTAGTGTGAACAAAGTGCCAGCAAGCTCCAAGGTAATGCAATTTTCATATGAGCAAAAGAAACTAAATTAATAAATAAACTTCTATTTAATCTCAAAAAGGTACAGATGGTGAGAACTTCTGCCATCAGCTACAGTGAAGACAAGGCATGAAAGGAATAGAGATGCCCCTTCTTAGAATTGGGAACAAAACACCCATGGAAGGAGTTACAGAGACAAAGTTCGTAGCTGTGACAAAAGGATGGACTATCTAGAGACTGCCATATCCAGGGATCCACCCCATAATCAGCTTCCAAACGCTGACACCATTGCATACACTAGCAAGATTTTGCTGAAAGGACCCAGATATAGCTGTCTCTAGTGAGACTATGCCGGGGCCTAGCAAACACATAAGTGGATGCCCACAGTCAGCTATTGGATGGATCACAGGGCTCCCAATGGAGAAGCTAGAGAAAGTACCCAATAGGGATCTGCAACCCTATTGTTGGAACAACAATATGAACTAACCAGTACCTCGGAGCTCTTGTCTCTAGCTGCATATGTATCAAAAGATGGCCTAGTCGGCCATCACTGGAAAGAGAGGCCCATTGGACACACAAACTTCATATGACCCAGTACAGGGAAACGCCAGGGTCAAAAAATGGGACTGGGTGGGTAGGGAAGTCGGGGGGAGGGTATGGGGGACTCTTGGGAGAGCACTGGAAATGTAATTGAGGAAAATACGTAATAAAAAAAAAAAAAAAAGGAATAGAGACAAAATGCACTGGCCATCCAACTGTGCGTGCATAGGTACCCAGCTCCCACATGTCACGGACAGGCTTGAGTTGGCTATGACAGATCAGCAGCACAGACCCAGCAAGGCTCCACTCCTCTCCATTTGGTAGGCACTGAAGCTCAGCTCATGCCAGGAGGACTATGACCATGAGAAGTGCATCTGTATTGCCATCTCACGCATATTACCATCAGCTCCACTATGCAGGTAGACAGCAAATACTTGGAGTACTCCAGAACAAATTCAGTCAGTTCATAGGGCAGATCTGCACATGTGTGCACAAACAATTCCAGGGGAAGAGCTTGACCTGACAATCTGAAAAGCCGGGTTGGGGGGGGGGGGGGGGTGACAGCTGTGAAGACAAGCCACATAATACTCACCTGGTTTCTCTCCCCTTGGCGAGGGTGGCCCTGCTGGTGCTAATGTGCGAGTCAATGGCCTGGCTGTCCCCACTGCTGTATGAAGCTGTTGTGGCCAGACGCAAGCTTCGGCGGGACATCCTTGGAGAGTCAAATACAGGTTCCAACTTGTGCTCAGTTTCAAAATCCAGAGCATCCGAAGAGTAACTAGAACTGGAAGAAGACATGGCTAGAGGAAGCACTGGCCGCCAGCCAGGCAAGGAGTCACAACAGTCCTTAGTTATAGCTTCACTGCACTGCAAGGACAGGTATCAGTCAGGTAAGCAGCTGCGCATGCGCCTTTGCCAACCTCCTTCACCTGCAGACCCAGACTGGCAGGCCTGGAACTTTGGCTGAGAACAGTTATTTGAGGCAGGCCAAGACTGTTAGAATGGGAATGGTGTCTGTGTATCATGATAAAATCAGAGCACCCGTATAAACAGACACCAGGCCCAATGGAGCAACTAACAAGACAGTGACACTGCAGAGACTAAAAGAGAATTTAGTAGTATGTTCTTGAGAAGAAAATGGAAAGCCCTAGAGCACACACTTCATAAACTGAAGCTAGATTAAAAGAAAACCCCTCTGAGTCATGGGAAAGCCTGTTACTTCCAATGCCTCCCTCGCAGTTGTCAGCTCAGTGCAGTGGACAGAATGTATTTTCACTCTGAGTGATACCCAGTTTGTTTAGGCCAGAAGCCAGCTGGCTGCCCACTCAGGTACTCTTGGGTTAAGACTATGCTACCCCCATCAGCAGCACCCATCTTCATCAAGACACAAGGAACCTAGTACCACTGGAGAAGAAGCTGCAGTGATGAGGGTGACGACCAATAAGCATGAGGCAGCTAGGGGGAAGAGGGGAAGAGGCAGAAGAGTGTTGTCGGTTGGACACCTCATGAGAACAAAGTAGGTGAGGGAACAGCAGACACCTTGGGGAACACTCCTTTATGGGCAACCTTAGCAGCCATGAGGTTCGAGGCTTTCAAGCCTTATGTCCTGTTAACACAGGGCTCTGTAGCCTTGAGGGTCTGGGTGATGTAAGACCTTAGAGATGGAATGAATACCAAGCCAGCCTGGTAAGCACCACTAGTCAGACTCCTCAGAAGGCGATACAATTGGCTTCAGCAGGCATGGACTTTAGGATACTCTGGTGTACCAGATTAAAGGCCAAGTCAGGATGAGATAGGAGCTGACAGCATGTGTTCAATGAAAACACTAGCTAGCTAGTTTCAGTGAACCCTAAAATCAGACAACTTCCTTCTAGCAAAGCACTGTATATAATTATGGCTTTAGTTTACAAAGATTATATTTTACATCAGAATTAATCTTGCAGATATAGACCAGAACTGTGATAGTTTGACTAAGAATGGCTTGCATAGTCTCATATACAATGCTTAGTCACCATGGAGTAGAGCTATTTGAGAAGGAATAGGAAGAATGGCTCTGTTGATGGAATAATCCCCTGAAATTGTACACAAGTCTCTGATTAAATGCTTGTGTTTTTAAGAGCTGCTTTGGTCACTGTGTCTCTTTACAGCCACAGAACAGTGACTAAGGTTCCCCTTCCTCAATACACATTCACCCTCAGATTCTAGCTGCTGGGTAAGGGAGTCTCACAGCTCAGGGAGTGTTTGATCCTGTGGTATGGTAGGAAGAGCACAGGCTATCTGCTGCTATTCTGTATGCAAAGGACCAGACTGTCCTGCAAGAGACACACGGAAGGCTAAGAGAAAACAGAAACTGCCCCACTCACACTGCTTACTATGGGCTGGATACGAAATGACGCCACAGGCAGGGTATGCGGATAAAGGCTTCGTCTCTAGCTGCAGGAGCTGATCTGAAGCATTCTGGAAACAATAGGTAGGGCCTGAGACTGTGCCTTTCAAAGTTATGCTTGGTCTCCAATTATTTCCATGTTCTCTGTCCTGGTTCATCAATGAGGTAAGCAACTCAGCTCCATCACACATCCCATGGTCCAGAATCAACAGCCAAGGACCACAGCCTGAGACCCGCAAAACTGTGAGTCCAATTACACCTTCCTCAAAGGCTTCTGCCCCGTATTTTCCCACTGATGAGAAGGTTGACACACTGTTCTACAAAGAAACTCACATAAGTCTCTACATAACACATAAGCTCAGAAGTGTTTAGAAGGTTCTCACATGTTCTCTGTGTGCTGGGCAATGAAGAATTCGAAATCTTGATAGCACAGCAGTGTCTGGGACAGAGATACAAACAGAAAGGGAAGAAAGAGTGGACCAGCTACCCTACTGACCTCCAAATGAAGAACTGGACTTGACAGTTTCCAGGTCTCTATTGTTTATCTGCTGTATCCCCAGTTCTGTAGGAACTGTAGTTTAGTGTGTCACCAGCTACCCAAGTTGTCCAGGCTATTAGGTTAGGGTAATAACCTAGATAAGGACACCCAGAGCCAGATGCAGGAGGGACCCTGCACCCCACTCCAGGCAGCATAAACCCCTAAATCCTGAAGCATTTTTAGTAGCTGTGTTTACGGGCTCCATCCAGGACAGGAAGAACAAAGTGGCAGATGAAGACACAGACCCTAGTTATAAGTCTCAAAGACTATCGTGAGAAAAGTAACAGCTCTTACAGACCCACTGTTCAAGAACTTAGTTATTAGAAAAAAAATTAAATTTTACATTGAGCAGGGGTGGGGCTGGCATGGTTTGTATGTGCAGGTCAGAGGACAACTTTGAGCAACAATTCTCTCTTCCCATCATCTGTTTCCCAGGGACTGGAGTCAGTTCATTGGACTTAGTAGTAATATGTGATTTAACCCATTAAGCCTGTGGTGTCCATAGACCCTCGAATTCACTTTGTAGCCTAGGCAAGTCTCTAACCTACTGTCTCTGCTCTATTGAGTGGCAGCTGCAGTCACAGACACACACAGACACACAGACACACAGACACACACACACACACACACACACAGAGTTCCTCAAAGAGGGAAGCCTGACACACACCCTTCCTTCCTTCCTTCCTTCCTGCCGTAGCAACTAGCGTCCTGAAGCCATGTCCTGTGCCCTATACTGAGTCCCTCCCAGCCTCCGGGGACCCTTCCTTATTAGTCACATCTTTCACTCTCCACACTTTAGGTTCTCCTGTGGGTCCTACCACAGCATCCAGACTCTTATCAGGGCCCTGACGGGAAAAGTAACAAATATACTTAGCCACATCGTGCCCCAGTCCAGCAGAGCAACTCATCCCTGAGGCCCTGGCTTCAAGCAGCTGACTCAGTGTTCAGTCCCACCACTGGGCTTTCTATGTATTTGGCCTGCTACAGCCTCCTGGCTCCCAGGCACACTGAGGCTGGCTAACTGCAGTCACCTCACACCCTGTAGGCAGCCTCCCTCCCTCCCTCCTCCCAGAGAGAAAGTAGGACTATCTACAGAGCATACAGTTCAAGGCCAGAGAGCTTCTGGGAGAGGTTTCCTCTCTGAGGGAGGCAAAGGCAGCTGCTGTGACCCTTTGAGCAGCTGACTGGGCTGACAACAGGTGGGTCCAAGAACACAAGCCATCTCAATCCTCCAAGAGGAGCCTCAAGTCTTCTCTAGACAATGACACAAAACTCTATCACAGCACTAGGCATGGAGCCATGCCAGTCTAACAACACATAACTGAACTGCAGCACAGCCTCATGAGATCCTCTCAACAAATAAAATCAGCAGCTGCAGAGATAAATCCGTTAGTAAAGTGCTTGGAATACAAGCGGCAGTTCAATCCCCAGCACCCACAAAAAGTAAGAATAGGTAGCCTGTGAGTGTAACCCCAGTACCAGGCAGATCCCTGCCAGCCAGCCTACCTCAGTCAGTGAGTCTCAGGTTAGGATCCTGTCTCAAAAATAAGGTAGAGCCAGGCATGGTGGCACACACCTTTAATCCCAGCACTTGGGAGGCAGAGGCAGGCAGATTTCTGAGTTCGAGGCCAGCTTGGTTTACAAAGTGAGTTCCAGGACAGCCAGGGCTACACAGAGAAACCCTGTCTTGACTCCTGAGATTGATATCTGGCCTCAATCAACACACATACACACCCCTCTCCTCCTGTCTATGTTCACACACAAATATGAAAACAGAGATGTGTGTGCATATAGAGAAACAGTAAGTGCTCAATGTTGTAGGGCTAACACCACTTTACAGGAAATACTGGTAGACTCAAGAAAGAAAGAAGCTATCCAAACACAAGGTGAGGATCCTCTTTTAAAAAAACTCACTATAAACACAAAAAGAATCTGGGAACCTATTTATTTATTTAAAATAGGGTCTGAATTACCCTGGAACTCTCTATAAGCCAGGCTGGAATGTATGTATGTATGTATGTATGTATGTATGTATGTATGTATGTATGTATGTATTTAGAGATAGGGTCTGAATTACCCTGGAACTCTCTATAGGCCAGGCTGGCCTCGAACAGAGTTCCACCTGCCTGTGCCTCTTGGGTGCTTAAGTTAAAGGCCTATGTCACCACATTCCATCAAAACTGGTATCTGACTAGTATTCAGTGTAAACCAGTGGAGGCAAGAGAGAGCCAATGTCACTGAAAAATGGAGCTGGTACAAAATAGAGCTCCAAAATCTGATGGTAGATGGCATTTTCTGAGAGGAAGACATTTTAATTAAACCCATGGAGTGTGTGGATAGTCGCTGAGCTGGCTGAGAACTGAGATCGGAAAGTTGCTGAACCAGCGCTGGAATGGGTTAGCAGGTGTTCCTGGAGGAAAGCAGGGTGCAGCTGCTCTGTCTCCTGTTACACTGAGCATCTGGCTGGGGAGCATAAGCCATCAGAAAAGCTAGGACCAGGAGCCTGGAGCTGTACCCACAGAACCCTGTGCCCAGCATCTCTGCCAGTCCAGCTCCACTGTCCCAACCCTGCTCTCATGCCTGGCTCCTGCTGTTCATGGCCTAAGGCATGCTTACTTACTTTTAGGGCCCAGTTACTACCCACTGGTAACTGGCTCAGAACTCCAGTCATATGTCTCTCCTGACTGTCAATCCTACCCACCCCAAAGAGCCAACTAAGGTTGGGAAGACTAATGGCTCTCACTGACCACCCACCCACCTTAGTATCCCTAGACAGGTCTGGCCTACTCAGTCCTATGTACTTTAAGCACATCTCTATAGATTACAATCCTCAGTTGGACTCTAGTCTACATACCTAACACGTTGCCATCACAGGCTCCACAAGCCTAACTGAGCAAATACTGCAAACCTCACTGCAGGCCACATGGATTCTTCAGCACTGTACTTAAAATAGGTCATAAAGGCTAAAAATAAGTCATCAAGAATAACTGTTTCTATGTTCCCAGACAGGCTCAGAAGTCACCTGTGCTGGCCACTCATTTACTTCTGACATACTACAGGCTCCAGGCTAAAACATTATTGGCCTCAAACATGGGCTATGTGGCTATCAGGTGGGGACAACCTGTCTGAAAACATAAGATTGCGTGCGCCCAGCAAGTGCAACTTGACTGAGGATGGAAATGGAAAACAGAGTAGTCACACTCGCAGCTGACCACTGCTGTCTAAAAGCGTCCTCTTGGGGCCAGTTCAGGAGAAAAGGGTTCTCTACATGCCGTCAAAGCCATGACAGCCTGTCCATAATCCCAGTGCTCAGGAAGTGGAGATCCCAGGAACAAAGCGGCTAGCTAGACGGACCAACCAAACATGGTGAACTCTGAACTCAGCGAGATCTCACACGAATAAAAAAGGTAAGAACAAAGATACCCACTTGTCCATCTCTACCCTCCACACACACACACTGCATACTCACACACATGCCCACACACATGTGCACACACACACACACACACAGAGTTTTATTTTTAAATATTTTCTGATTTCCTTTAGGTTTTCTTGTGGATTCACCTGCATAGGGGGAACCATTGAAGAACTCAGCACATATATCTCACAGGCCTCCCACATCTTGCTAGGCACCCAATTTTCCGGCCTGCCAGGCATGCCCTAACCTAGTAGTACAACTGATTCTCCTTAGCATACAGGACAGCTTGGAGGAGGCAAACTGGAAAGAACAGAGGAGCAAGCATCTGCTGACTCAAGGACCCAGACATCCTGTCTGGAGCATGCGCCTCCCAAAGACAGCCCATCGTCCAGAGTCTCTGGTGGATGCTCAAACTATTAAAGCAAGTGACAAAACACTGGCCATACTAACCACTTGCTCCCAATCATGGCCACAGGGTAGAGCCTGCAAAAGTGAGTCACTTCAAGTGACTAACAGCTGAGTCACTGGAAGAGGTGACTCAGAAGTCTACAGCTATAGAAGCCACTCAAGGCCTCCATGATCATTTAAAAGCTGAGAGCTCAATGCTGTGTGCCCTGAGGCGGTGTGGTGCTGCACCCCACCAGAGAGAGCACTCACTCACCTGAGTGCGTAAGTGTAGCCAGTGTTCTCCGGCACACACTGGGGTGGGGTGTACGTGTGCAGCCGAGAAAAGTCCATGTTCACCGTCTCAGACCATGCTGCAGAAGAGACAGAAGAGGACCGGGTGTTAAAGGGTTAACAGAACTTCAGAGACAGGGCTGGCAGTCCCATTTTGATTATAACAAAAGACATAGTTTTTCTTAGTCCCAAGTCAAAGTTTCTTTCATGTGTTCCCTCCAAATGAAGGGAAACGAAGCTCTGGCCACACAAGCTTGCCCACATAAAGCCAGGCACAGAAGTTCATCTGTAATCCTAGTGTTCTGATGGTGAGATGGGAGGTCGGAAGTGCAGGAGCCCACCAGCCTAGTGCACACTACCACCGTCTCAAAGTGGAAGGAAGGAACAACACTTGACATTTTCCTCTGACCTCCATGCTTGGACATGCACAATCATATACTAGCCCCCCTCCACCCCCAAGCAAAACCAAAAGATAACAAGCAAGCTAGGCATGATAATAATCCCAACACCAGAGAGGCGGATACAGAAGAATCATCATGAGTTTGAAGCCAGCATGGTCTACATAGCAAGACCCTCTCCAAAAATATAAAGTCACAAGAGAAATCTTGGTAAGGCTTATATAAATTGGGCACTTTCTAAGAAAAACTTAACAGTGACTCCAAAAGGCTTTTTTTTAAATTGGCTTTTTTTGCTGTGGGGGAGGTGATACTTGGAAACAGCATTTCTCTGTGTAGCCCTGCTGTCCTAGAACTCACTTTGTAGATCAAGCTGGCCTTAAACTCACGGGGATCTGCCTGTCTCTGCCTCCAAAGTGCTAGAATTAAAGGTGTGAGCCACCACACCAAGCTAAAACAGTTTTCTTCCTTCCTTTCTCTCTTCTTTCCTTCCACCTTTCCCTCTCTTATTTGTTTGTTTATTTGATTGTTTGATTGTGAGGTCTCTTAGGTAGTCCTGGAACTCACTATGTAGACCAGAATGGGCTCAAATTCACAAATCACAAAGATCCCTTGCCTCTGCTTCCTGAGTGCTGGGGTGTCCTTTAGGCCTGTGCCACCACACTAGGCCTATGACTTTCCATTTCTTGAAGGTGTCACATGTTCTCTTCTTCTGGAGTAAGGAGTGGCATTAAGTAAAAGGACACACTTTTATCCCATGATCAGAGAGCAGCACTGCAATACTCTGCTGCAAAGCTGAAGTTTGCACAGGTATCTCAGAACCAAAGAAAACACAGCCGCAAAGCAAGGAAGAAGAATAAGGAGTTTAAGACTTTTCTATCTTTCCCCCAAGCTACCAGTTTACATGGAATGCATTAAAGTCCTCACAAAGATGGGATGCAAGTCAGTAGGACTGTGCTTGAGACTGTATACTACTATGTTCCACCCTAGAACTGAAAAACAAAATAAGCCGGGCAGTGGTGGCGTACGCCTTTAATCCCAGCACTCGGGAGGCAGAGGCAGGCGGATTTCTGAGTTCGAGGCCAGCCTGGTCTACAGAGTGAGCTCTATGACAGCCAGGGCTACTGAGAAACCCTGTCTCAAAAACAAACAAACAAACAAACAAACAACAACAACAATAACAAAAAACAAAAACAAAAAAAAAAGGGAAAGGAAGGAAGGAAGGACGAACGAACAAACAAACAAAACAAAGCAATTCCTCATAGTAATGTGAATCGTGGCAGATTGGAAAGGCAGTGGTGGCTGATAGCTGCAACCCTGACACTCTGAGGTAGGATGCATGCTGTGAGGTCCAGGCCAGCCTGATATACATAGTAAGACTCCCCATCCCCTACTACCCCCTTTAAAAGGAGAGACACAAAAGCAAGTCCAAACCACCAAACAAACAGAACTGAGGAAGCCAGGCATGGTGGTTTACTACCAGAGCTCAGCAGGTAGAGAAAAGAGGAACACTGCCAATTTGAAGCCTGCTGAACTAGAGGGCAATCTTATTTCAAATAAAACAGAGTTAATCAAATTAATAGAAGAGAAACTAAAATGGAAAATAACAAAATCTGAACAATGTGTTGCACACAAATGGCACTTTGAAGTCACATCGAAGCTTTTGTTTTTTATTTTGTTTTGTTTTTCTCAAGACAAGGGTTTCTTTTTACATAGTCCTGTCCTATGTAGACCAGGCTGGCCTCAAACTCAAGAGTGTTGGGATAAAAGGCATGTGCCACCACTTCCTGGCTGAAAGCACTTTCATTATATCATTTTGCCTTTTGTTTAAGGAGTTAAGTTTTTTATGTGTATGAGTGTTTTGTCTACATATACGCATGTGTGCCATTCACATGACTGGTTCTCACAGAAGCCATAAAGGGGGGGGGGTATATTCCCTGGAACTGTACTTATAGATGGCTATGGGTGTTGGGAAATGAAACCTGGGTCCTTTGCAAAAGCAGGAAGTATTCTTACCCACTGAACCATCCATCATGCCAATCCTAACACTATTTTCCTCAAAATAGCCCAAATATTTCCTTAAAAAGAAAACACTCATAAAAGCTACTATATCTGTATGGTATCTCTATGGTGATACATGGCTTACCAATCATGCCAACATCTGGGAGACACAAGAGGGAGGATTGGAAATTCTAGGCCAGCCTGTGCTGTAATATGGTGTATCACACACTACTGCTACTGTTGTTTACTGCAGCACTGATTCTCTTTTGGTCTTTGAGAAATGAAGTCTCATGATATCTCCGAGGCTGACTTCTAATCATGGCTCAATCAATCCTGCCAGCAGCTAGGACAGAAGGCACTTGTCATCACACCCAGCAGGTCTAAGAACTTCATGACACACCTGTGAGAAAACACTTCAACGTTCCAGCTACACTCCTGGTAGGTGAGGGGACACGTGGACAACCTTCTACAGATAACAATAACTGTAACTGCTGAACCCACATAATTCCTGATACCTGCTTAGCTGCTCCATCCCCCTCTTTGTATATTAGCGACTCTTGCACAGACCTAGAGGAGAACGTCAAAGCACAGAACCTGACAACACCTTACTGGCTCCAAACTCCTGGCTGGCCTCCAAGGCCTCACTCAAGCACACTGCTCCCCCGCCCCCCCGCACAATAGAGCCCCACCCTGGCAGAATGTAATAATGGATTCCGACCAGGTTACCGGAACATTCTGTGCTGAGTGACAGCATCAGTACACATCCCCATTCTTATTTCTTCAGTACAGGTGTTCTACTTCTTTTCATCCCATTATTCTCTTAACATCAAAATCCAACTTCCTACCTTCACTCCCCAAAGGGACTTTCACTATCCAGTATGCTGGCAAATGCACTATTTGGCATGATCAATTCTGAGCCCAAAGACAGCACTGATATCTATCAAGCTTTCTCTAATCTAAACGCTCTAGTGGATGGGGCATTTTTGACCTGTCTCAACCCCCAGGACATACAGAGTGCCAAAATCCAACAGCTAATGCCGGCAAGCCCTGATAAGGCTTGGAAGGCAGAGGAATCACTGGGGGTAATAGCAGAGAGAGACTTGGCCTTGTCATACCACTCATACAACCTATGTGGGACAACAAAGTCTCACACAGCCAAGACTTGATTCCCAAAGTTGGGAAGCAGGGACATATAAGAAGCTATGTATGCATTTCTATGAAAAGAAATACCTTGGCACGCTCTTACCCATGGAGCCACGCAAAGCTCCAGGACAGAGAAGCCCACACATCCACTATACAACCTGGCCACTGCACAGTTCATCCCAGTTCTCACAGTCAGTGGAACAACCATGCCATCATCTAAGGAGAACCTAACTTCCTTTGAGCATAAATCTGCAAGAGGAGCAAAGGCAATCAGGGGCCAGGGCAGGTCTCTGTCAAAGGCTTGCTGGTCCACAGAAGTGGGCAGGAGACCTGCAGCTGAGGGTGGTGGGCTGGAAAGTGTTTGATGAACTGAGATGCAAAGGTGATGCTACACAGAACACCAGTGTGAACACATGCTGAGCCCAGGCAGCCAGGTCTGGACAGGGAGGAAGCAATAACTGACGACATTAAGCCAGAACAGACCTTGAACCCTCCCCTCCATTAAACTTGATGCTTCTTGAATCTAGAGAGCTCTGGAATAACATTCTCCAGAGAAGCCTACTAAACACTGTGTGTGCAGATCACCACTCTCCCTCTTTCTCAATACTGCTACGTGAGAACACAGAATGCTGAACCAGCTATCTTGGGCCCAAACTCACCAGTCCAGTGGTCTACTGATGATCCAGCCAATCACCCCAGACCCCAGAAAACATGACTGCATTCACAGGTCCACACACATGAGCAGCAGTGCACACAGGAGAACAGCCCAGTCCTTCTCAAGCTCACTGCGGATCTGAGTTACAGGACGACAGTCACCATTAAGATTTATTTTACTCTGTGGCACACACCTGCAGTCAGTGCTATTCAGGAAGCCGAGGCAGACTGAATTCAAGGTTGCCTGAGCTATATAAAGAGAATAAGATGATGTCATAAAATCAAATCAGAGAGGACAATGGGTTAAGTCCATGTAAGGCAGAGAGAGACTGATAGGCACACACTGCAATTCCTTTGCAGGAATACAAACTATGCAGTAAGTAAAAACAAAGAATGATGTAGGTTCACAGCTATTGGGAGAGGGTGCTCCTAAGATGGCTCAGCAGGTCAAGGTGCTTGGAGTCAAGCCTAACAATCTGAGTTCAAATATCTGGAACCCATGTGATAACAGGCAAGAACCAAGAACTGACTGTGTGCACACACACACACACACACACACACACACACTCCATCCTTCCCTCTGAGTGTCTCTCGGACACGGAGAAACAATAAATGAATGTGAAGGTTAAAAAATAAACTTAAGATCTATTTCCTCCTAGGCTAACAATCTCAGAGTTGGAAGATTAACTCGGCCCTGTCTTGAACAGAAGACTGAAGTCCAATGATCATCATGGATGGCGCAGACACACCTGGACCCTCACAAGCTCATGTCACCACCAACAGGCCAAACATAATCTGCTGCTCCTCCTGGTGTCCAAAACTGGGCTTAGCATCTTCATACTGTTCCACTCCCAAGGCCCCTCTCATCTGCTAGCCAGAGTCTGCCTCCTGGCCGCACCCTGAAGAGGTTGTTCTGTGGGGTCTCAGCTTATGGGACTGATTGGAAATGATCTGCAACAATAGGCCGAAGGGTAACAAAACCGTAAGTGAAGAAATGCAACTGTTTTCAACAGTATCAGCCAAACCTGACAAGAACCTGTTAGTCAGCAGAGGTCCTGTCACTCCTCCAGCCTGTCTAGCTGCCTAAACCAGTGTTACCACTAAATGGACCTTGCTCAGACTGTGCTCCTCACAGGTTCCCCAGTCTTGAAAACAAGGATTTGCTTCAAGTCAGCTTGTGCTGGGGCAAAGACAGGAGCTGAGCACCGGCTCCAGAGCACTAGCCTAGTACACTGGCCCAGAGAACAGAAGGTGGAGAGCCAGGGCTCCAGACAAAGCAGACACAGGAGCTCTGCCTTCTAAGTTGTCCACAGGAGGGCCTTCCACATGCTAGGTCAACCGCTTTACCATAACCACCGCCACACCACTAGCCCCGGAAGTGTTTTTCTAAGCAGGCGTATCTCAGCAGGATCCTTCAGCACAATGATTTCTCACTCACCACCATTCTCCTTGCAAGATCCACATACACTGAGGATGAAAATGTAAAGCCCAGGTCTTGCCTGTGAATGCTTTCATCAAGAATGAATTTCAGGAGCCGGGCGTGGTGGCACACGCCTTTAATCCCAGCACTTGGGAGGCAGAGGCAGGTGGATTTCTGAGTTCGAGGCCAGCCTGGTCTACAGAGTGAGTTCCAGGACAGCCAGGACTACACAGAGAAACCCTGTCTGGAAAAAACAAAAACAAAACAAACAAAAGAATGAATTTCTTTTTTTTTTTTTTTTAAAGATTTATTTATTTATTATATGTAAGTACACTGTAGCTGTCTTCAGACACTCCAGAAGAGGGCGCCAGATCTTGTTACGGATGGTTGTGAGCCACCATGTGGTTGCTGGGGTTTGAACTCTGGACCTTCGGAAGAGCAGTCGGGTGCTCTTACCCACTGAGCCATCTCACCAGCCCAAAAGAATGAATTTCAGTCCTTCCACCCTATCACCCAAATCTCTGCCACCTAGACAGGATGTGCTTTCTTCACAGCAAAACAGAAAACACATCAGGAGAATATCAAGACTACATTAAATGTAGCTTCATGCAAACAACACACACCTAAGACACAGAACAGAACTGCAGCTCAAATAAACCAAGCACAATCTTTCTACTGATCCCTACTTAGAGCCACAGCAGGGGACAGCTGTCTGGGTTGGGCCTGAGGATGTTGGCCACACAATGAGATCTGATCTGCACCCAAGGTGATGAAACTCTATGTGAAAAATAACAGAACACTTGGTGTCAGAGACACCCTGAAAGGCAAACCTGAAAAGTGATGGCAGCACCTCCTCCTTCTGACTCTGGGAAGGTGGAAGATGCTGCGATTGGGGCTGGCACCTCCTGGTTCTGTCAGTACCACAGATTTGGCCAGAAATCATGATGACTTACCCCAGAAGAGGACCACAGCATGTCTTAAAACCACTTTGTCTACCATTTGAGATCAAACCCTGAAGACTCGGGTCTGACAGTGCACCCCACTCTAATTCAAGGGGTTAGGGGTACAGGATGCCAGCTAGCTTCATAGGAAGCACCATCTGTCACAGGCCTCATCCCTCAGTGGTGCCCTGAAACCCCATCACACCATAACTGGTGGTGGGTGCTCCCCTAGCCCTTCCAGACAGATGCTTCACTTGATCCCTACCTATAGGACCTTTTACAAGAGCCAGGACGGCACAGCCACACACAGACACAGCACACACATCAGTGCATTTATCTTTCACCTCTACCTTACTGACTCACCATCACCTAGGACACTTAGCTCTCCACATTAGCTAGGTGCTACCTGGCAGGCTCAATGAGTATGTTCACTGTCAAGAAAAACACTTGAAAATTGTTGTTTCTTTGGTTTTACAATGCTGGAGATGAAACCCAGGGGGTTTTGTATGCTATGAAAGTGCACTATGGCTGTGAATATCACAGAGTAACCCTCTTGCAAAACCAAGTTTTGCTAGGCCTAGAGTACAACTACAGAGTCTGATACAAGAGGACTGCAAGCTTCAAGCTAGTGTGGCTACATCGCAAAGTCCCCCCTTCCTCAAAAATAAAGAATTCTGCCATATTTGTTGGGGAAAAAAAATCTCTCTCTCTCTCTCTCTCTCTCTCTCTCTCTCTCTCTCTCTCTCTCTCTCGGATAGGGCATACTTGTAACTAAGCATTAGGAAGGCTGAGGTAGGAACAGAGAAGTAGAGACCAGTGTGGGTTATAAAGTCAGGCTCTGCTTTAGACAAACAAACAAACAACAAAAAACACAAATGAAAGCCAGGCATGGTGGTGTACACCTATAATCCCAGCCCTAGAAGGCAGAGGCAGTGGATCTCTGAATTTCAGGTCAGCTTGGTCTACACAGACAGTTCTGGCCCAGATAGGGTTATACAAGAAGACCCTGTCTCAGAAAACCACGAACAACAGATAAATAAAAAGCATCAGTACTAAAACCTGGTGTGGTGGGAAAGGTCTGTAACACCAGCTACTTGAAAGGCTGAGCCAGGACAATCTCAAGTAGCTCTGCCTGTCCTACAGAACACTTAGCCAGCCCGAGCAACTTACTAAGACCTCATCCCAAAGGAATTTAAAAAAATAATAATAAAATAAAAAAGACTACAACCAGGGCATACAGCTCAGCGACAGGACTAAGCAGGTAAGTGTGTGTGAGGACCTGGGTTCAGTGCCCAACATTGAAAAAAGAACAAAGCAGAAAGCAGCAGCAGCTCCAGGGCAGGCAAGCAGTGGCACTCTAAAACCACACCAGCCCTGAGGGAATCCTCTCTGATGCTGGGGAACCTCCGTCCAGGAAGCCCTTTCATACCACCTGTCTGTGACTTGCAGTTTAATTCTGCATAGGTCATGAGGCATCTGTCAGAGATTGTGTTTCCACACTAAAATCTATGACCCACACCTCCAAAAGATAGGGAGCACCTGTCTGACCACTGAAGACTGTACTGCTTGATGAGCAGAACCCATCAGAGACCAGCACCTCAGTGAGAGCTGCTCATCTGTCACCTGGGAAGGGACCGGTTTCAGATGCAGAGCTAGCATTCTCAGATTCGCCATCGGAAAATCTAGTGGGGTAGGAGGTCCAGAACGGCAGTGCATTCCGACTTTGGACAGTAGTAGGGAGGAGAAAACAAGAGCATGTTTTCAGTCAAGAAGGTGGCATGGCAACCCTTCAGCCGGGATCCCCTTGAGCATTCACCAGAACAACAAGGCACTCCCTTCTCCAGGCACTCAGGAGTAGCAGCCGAGGGATTAGTGCCCTGGGAGGCATCCTGCCAGCCCTGGGGCTCTCTTGCCTTACTTGAGACCTTTAAGGGAGGGCAAGTGTCCTGAGGCTGACTTTTAAATTGGTGCCACTGTTTGCTGGGAGCAAATGTAGAGTGGCCTGGTTTATGGGATGTGACCCCCAAAAGGAGCAGAGTTCTTGGGAGAGCGCTGTGCTCACAAACACAGAGGGTGAAGCACACGCCAATTAAACAGGTCGTTGAAAACAGGTCACCCAGTAAGCTCCAGTCAGCATGCCCCTTGTGACAGATGAGCATAGGGCCAGCAAGATGGCTCAAGTAAGCAAAGGTACTTGTCACAAAGCCTAGTGACCTGAGTTGGATCCCTGGGATGCAGGTGCGAGGAGAGAACCGACTTGGGCCAGCTCTCCTCTCCACTCTCTCCAGCTAGGTGTTACGTATGGCACACGCACCCACAGACGGAACAAATTAGGTGTTGAACACAGGTGTCAGATTTCCTGGAAAGGCAAATATGCATGGAACAGAAAAAAAGAGCCAAAAGAAATGGAGCTTTTGGAACAGCAAAAGTGCCTGGTTTTCATTGTAGAACTCCAAAGACTGGAGAACTAGTGACACCCCTTTGACATGTGGAAGTGAGGGTGTTAAGGAAACTAGGAGTCTGGAGGTGGTCAGACATGAAGTCTGTTGGAGATGCCCTCAGGCGAAACCACATGTGCATGGTAGTAGGTATAGAGAATCCCCACACCCCTTCATGAATAACACAATATTCAATAACCAAGTGCAGTGGCTCACATCTGTATTCTCAGCTCTTTAAAGATAAAACTCCAAAGGTACAAAGCTGACCCCACCTTGCTAAAATATCATAGTGTGTGGGTGTGGTTCAGGGGGTAGAATGCACACTTCTCATACACAGGCACTGGGCTGCATCCCTGCACTGCATAAACCAGGTGTGGTGGTGTAATCCTGTAGAGGCAGGAGGAGCACACATTTATCCCGAGCCAGGTCAGTCTGGAAGGGAACTCCCTGAATGCAGCACACAGGCAGCATCACACCTGAAGGCGAAAAGACTTCCCAAGTGCAGGAAGGAACAGGACAAGGCAGCAGTGGATCTCACAGTGTCCCAAAGTTCAAGCCAGAGCAACTACTCAAGACAAGGGGAGAAAAGGGGTACAGACCGGAAAGACAGTAACAGTGAGGCAGCCTTTACTCTCAGCTGACAGGAGTTCATAGACAGAATAGCCTAAAGCTAACAAATTCAGCAAAGTGGCAGGATGCACAGCCACACAAAGCTAGCTGTGCTTCTCATGCTAGCAAGGAACAAGGCTAAGTGGAACTGAGAGTTCCTTCCGACCGTACAGGCAAGAAAAGGCCTTGGGAATCAATTTAACCTCCCAAGGGCAGCGCTGGGCACTGAATGCCACAAGGAAATGTAAAAAGTCCAAGAGCAGAAAGACCCACTATCCTGACAAGCAATGCTGCCCAAAGGATACACAGATGTACTGTGACCCTTGTCAATATCCCAGGACCGTTTCTGCAGACCCCGGCAAAGCAGTTCCTCATTTACACAGAACTGCAGAAGGTTCCAGAGAACAGGTAAGTCTGGAAAAAGGAGCTGAGCTGAGAAATCCACTGCAGGCCAAACAGCCGTGGCATACAGGCAGACATACTCCAACAGAAAGTATACAGGGTCAAAGGTTAACCTGCCTTCTGAGGCCAACTGACAAGGGAAGAAAGTCTCTTTCTGCAAATGCTGCTAGAACGGTTGAGCTTCCATGGAAAGAATTAAGTCAGACCCTCAGACATCATAGCCCACAATGAACTCACAACAGATCAAAAACCTAAATAGAACCACAAAAACTATCAAACTTTTACAAAGAACATAAAAAGACAAGTCTTCATGACCTAGGGTTTGCAATACACCCACCTAAAGAAAACAGAACTTTATTACGTCAAGCATTAAAAATGCCCAAGAGGCACGGGCAGAGAAGTCTCTTAAATTTGAGGCAGCCTGGTGTACAGAGTGAGTTCCAGGCCAGCTAAGGCTATACAATGACACCCTGCCTCAAACAAATAAACAGCAACACAACAAACACTATCAAAAAGATGACCACCGCTGGCAAATGGCTCAATGGTTAAAGCATTTGCAACATAAGCCTGATGCCCAAGTTCATCCCCAGGACCAATGGAAAGTGAAAGAGAACTTAATCCACAAAATTGGCCTCTGACTATACACACACATGCCCATACATATCACACACACGTAATAATTAGGGGAGGAGTCAAAGGTGAAGCAAAGCATGATGGCAAACTCCAGTCATACTAGCACCCAGGAGGCTGAGGCAGAAGGACCATGACTTTGAAATCAGTCTGAGATTATGGTGAGCTGCTACCTCAAAGAGCGATGTAGACAGAGGTGGGGTGGTACTTGCAAGTCAGGTATGTGTATCTGCAATGTATAAACAACTTTCACACATCATCAAGACAACCTAAGTAAAAGACAGGGAAAGGCTAAGCATGATGGATCATACTTTTAATCCCAGCACTTGGGAGGAAGAGGCAAGTAGACCATGTGTTCCAAGTCAGCCTGGTCTACACACATGCACATGTGCACATGGACTGGGACAGGGCAGAACAGGCATCTTTCCAAAGACATACAGACGGCCAATGAGGACCTAAAACAAAAGTCCACACACATCCCTGTGTCATCTGGGAAATGCAGACCAAAGTCAAAGATATACTTCACTGAGATGGGGTGGGTGGGTGGACGGACGGAAGGAAACCAAGCATTAGGAAAGATATGGACAAAGTGGGCTGTCTCCCACATTGTGGGTGGGAGTGTAAACCATGCAGCTTTGCGGAAAAGCAGACTGGATGCTCTGCACTGAGTTAAACATAGAGCTACCATGTGAGCCAGCAAGTCTACTCCTAGGTCTGTACTCCAAGAACTAAAAACAGGTGTTCAGGGGCTGGAGTCATGGCCTAACCAGTAAAGAGTCAGAAACACAAACATTGCCAGGCAGTGTGGCGCTCGCCCTTAATTCCAGCATTTGGGAGGCAGAGGCAGGTGGATTTCTGAGTTTGAAGCCAGCTTGGTCTATAGAGTGAGTTCCAGGACAGCCAGGGCTACACAGAGAAACCCTGTCTCGAAAAATTTTAAAAAGAAAAAAATTAAAGTTCCAGTGAGAGACACTGTTTTAAAAATTAAGGAAGGAAGTGCTGCACGCCTTTAATCCCAGAATTTGGAAGGTTTAGGCAGGAGAATCTTTGAGTTCAGGAACCAGCCTGGTCTACAGAACCAGGACAGCTGAACTACAAAGTGAGACCCTGTCTTGAAGAAAATAAAAAACAAAACAAAACAAAAGATTAAAACAAAGATAGAGAATGACTGAGATAGGCACCCAACATCATTAACCTTAGGCCTCCACAATCTCTCTCTCTCTCTCTCCCTCTCTCTTTCTCTCTCTCTCTCTCTCTCTCTCTCTCACACACACACACACACACACACACACACACACACACACACACGAAAACAGATGTTCAAACACAAACTTGTTCCCATGTTCCCGGCAGCACTAAATAATCCACTGATGTGGATAAACAGGATTTAGTAAGGAGGAGCAGGCCTTCGAGGAGGTTCAGTGTGACTGCGACCACAATTGGTGACCTGAGTTTAGTCCCCCAGGACTTACACAGGCGAAGGAGACAAGTGACTCCAGTAAATTGTCCCCTGACCTCAGCAAACATTCATGTGAATAAAATGTGATAGAAAGTATTTCTTAAATATTTTATAGGTCCGGCAATACAGTGGGAAACAATTCAGCCACAGAAAGTAATAGAATAGGGACACATGCTACACAGCACGGATGAGCCTTAAATGAGATAACTAGAACAGGCATACACACAGGCTGTAAGCAGAAGCTAACGGACAGGGAGGAGGAAAACGGGTGGGCTCTGGCTTTACCTTTAAGGTGGTGAAAAGTCGTGGAACTAGATAATGGTGATAGTTGTATAACGCTGTATACAGTTAAAAGGGGAGTCACCCACCCACCCACGCACGCAAGCACACACAGCAGCTGGCTTTCACATTCATCCCCTTTCTGCTCTCCCAGGAAAAACAAAGGGTAAATAAACTGAGGCCACCAACCTTAGGGAAATAAAAAGTATCTCTCCAAATCTCTGGCCCAACTCTCCAGTGAGGGCACAGTATCACACACGTGTGATCCCAGCAGTGGGGAGCTGGAAGCACAAGCATCCGGATTTCAACTAAGAGCCTGCTGGAGCTACCAAAGGCCTACCCCAAACAAAAACCAAAAGACCAAAAAGGTAAGGCAGAGGATCCTACTATCAGACCCTCAGGTGACTAGAGCATAGACTCATGCGCAGTACCCACAGCCTGGGTAGAGTTCTCCACAGCCTGCATGCTATAAAAGTGCAGGCCTGAGCCGGGCGGTGGTGGCACATGCCTTCAATCCCAGCACTTGGGAGACAGAGGCAGGTGGATCTCTGGGTGTTCCAGGATCACCGGGGCTGTATAGAGAAACCCTGTCTCGAAAAACCAAAGAGTTCAAGACTGACCTGACCGAGGAAACCAAAAGAGAGAAGAACCAGAAGTTACTGCAACTCTGCTCAAGAACATGTACCCAGGGCTGGACCCACAGGGCTGTGCACACCTGTGATCTAATCCTAGGTACGTGGAAGCAAGAGGGTTAGGAACTCAAGGTCATCTTCTACTATATAGTAAATTCTAGGCGGGCCTGGGCTACCTGAGGACCTGTTTCAAGATGCCAGCTTAGTTGCACACATCCCTTTTACCCCAGCACTTAGGAAGCAGAGACAGTCCGGATCTTTGTGAGACCAGCCTGGTCTACACAGCCGAAGACAGTCAGAAGTACGTAATGAGACCCTGTCTCCTGACACACACAAACAAAGGACAGAAAAGGAACATGAGGTTGGGACGCTGAAAGAAAAAAGAAAAGACCTTAGGAGGGATCTAAAATGTATGAACAGTCAGGTTAAAATTCGACACCGGTGCAATGGACGGAATAGTAAAATCTAATCAGTATTTGGTCCAGGAGGCGCGAGGCGCACATCGCAGGACTACACTTCACTCTACACAGCGGGGAGCAGCAAAGTTCGCCCGGCTGACTGCATCGGGTCCCCCGGCTGCATCCAAAAAAGCTCCAGCGGGCCAGCTTTGGTACCGTCCTGCGTGCCGGGCTGGGGGCGAAGGCAACTAACTCGGGATAACAAGCTGGTGGCAGGGTGTGCAGGCCAGGGACTCGCTACCCGGCCCGCACCCATCGCCGCACCTACAACACCTGCGCCCCAGGAGGGAGCGCCCCCGGATTGGCGCCTGCGTGGGTGCGCCTCGACGGGTGGCAGGAGACCCCGGAACCCAACACGCAGGGGTCCGGGGCGAGGGGGAACCAGAGTGCCCGGGCACACGAGACAACTGGACTCAGGGCGCCGGGGCGCGCGGCCTGGCAACGCGAAGGGCGTCACGCGCGTCGTGGCCAGTTGGCGGTTCCCACTTGGGGCCGAACCCTGCAACCTACATCCCGGCCCGCCCTGAGACAGTCCCCAGTGCCCGAGAGGAGTCCGCAGCGCCCCCCGCCTACTCGTCCCCCCGGCCCGCTGGCCGCAGCTCACCTGCCTCGCGCCGCCGCCTCAGGCCTCGTCCGCACCGCCCAGGCCGGGGAACCAGAGACTCCCCACATCTACAGCCAATCGCGCGCCGCGCCGGGATCGGAGGCGGGAGCGACGCGAACGTCCGTCAATCCCAAGCGCGTCTGCTGAAACTCCAGGCCCAATGGGGCGGCCGCTGACCCGCCGCGGTCCTGCGGGGGGCGGGGAAAGGGCGGGACGTGTGGCGTCAGTGGGCGGAGCGGGCGCGCTGGGACTTGAGGGGCCGCACCTAGGGAGGCTGCTCCTCTCCGGTGGCGTTAGAATTAGGATTGTGTGCAAAGGCGCCCGCGCGCGCTGAGTTCCAGGCAGGGCTTCAGTGGGCCCAGAAGACCCGACTCCTGCTGAAGGAGCGGTGGGCTCCCAAACACATCCTCTTCTCTGTTGTCCCCGCGTAGCGTTTGCAGGAAACCTCTGACGCCCTGCCCTGCCCTGCCCTGCCCTGCCCTGCCCTGCGGGCTGGAAGCCAGAGCCTTTTCTCCTGGGGACTCCACCCACCAGGCCCTCTCTCAACTTGCGCAGTTTTGCAAAACCTTGAATTGCATTTGTTTTGTTTATAGGCAGGGTTTTACTCTGTAACCTTGACTGCCCTAAAACTCTCCAGTAGACCAGACTGGCGTTGAACTCGCAGAGATCAGCCTGCCTCTGCGAAGCAGGACTTACAGGCGTGTGCCACCACGCCCCTCTTGGTTTTTCCTTTTTTTAACTGTCTCACTGTGGCCTAGAATTCACGACATAGCCCTGATTGACCTCCAGTTTGCCACAATCCTCCTGCTTTATCCTCCCAAGCACTGAGATTACTACCATATGCCACAGGCAGCTGGCTGGCTTTCACTCTTTTCTAAAAGTGTGTTTGTGTGTATGTCTGTTGAAGTGGATGATGAATGCGCGCGCACGTGTGTGTGTGTGTGTGTGTGTGTGTGTGTGTGTGTGTGCCTGCAAAGGTCTCAAATGCCCCAGAGCATCCAAAAGGGGATGCTGGCATCCAAACTACAGTCCCCGAATGACCAGCAAGTGCTCTTAATGGCTGAGCCGTCCTTCCAGACCTTGGCTTTTACATTTTAAAAAAATTAATTAATTTTTGTTTTTATTTTTTTAGAGAGGGTCTCCATGTAGTCCTGGCTGCCCTGGAACTTGCTATGTAGCTCTGCCTGCCTCCACTGGGACCAGTAGCACTTACTACCATGCCTGGCTGGTTTTACACTTTTTAGAAAGGGTCTGGAGCTGAGAAAATGGATTAGTTAGTAAAATGTTTGCACTGTAAGCATAAAGACCTGAGTTCAATCTCAGAATACGAATTAAAAAAAACAAAAGCCACCCCCCCCAAAAAAAAAAAAAAAAACAGTAAGAAAGCCGGGCGTGGTGGTACACGCCTTTAATCCCAGCACTCAGGAGGCAGAGGCAGGCGGATTTCTGAGTTCGAGGCCAGCCTGGTCTACAAAGTGAGTTCCAGGACAGCCAGGGCTATACAGAAGAAACCCTGTCTTGAACCTCTGTCTTGAACCTCCCCCCCCCTAAAAAAAAACCCACCAAAAAACAAATAAACAAAAGCCTAGTGCTGTATGTTTGTCATCTCAGTGCTGGAATCCCTAGAGCTTGCTGGCCACCAAACTAACTTAACTTGATGAGAACCAACCCAGTGAGAGATCCTGTCTCAGAAAACAAGGTGGATGGTGGTTCCTAAGGAAAGACACTAGTACAGGCACATGCATGTGCACACATCTACACACAGACAGGGTCTGTTGCCATTGATGGCTTGGATGCCTCTCTTTCCAGCCCAGTGCTGGGATTACAGGCATGTGCCCACATAGGCTGCTGCTGCAGCTTGTGAGAGTCACTCAGGATGCACACACTCGCCTCCTTATATGGCAAGCGTTTGACAATGTGTTGATTTCTTCCACTGGCAAGTTGAGAGACTTTTCTGTAATAAATGTTAGAGGCTTTCGGGCCACATGGATATTTGTGGCAAACATTGAAGTCCACCATTAGTAAAGTGGGTAGATTTGGCAGGGCAGCTGGCTGGCTCCGCAGGCCAGAGAGCCTATTGTTTGCTGAAGCCTGGGCCAGCTGCTGGACATTTGGATTTTGTCAGAACTGTTGTGATTAAAGCTTTCTGTGCATTCAGAGGTAGGTGTCTTTGTGGATATTTAGCGGTTTTGTCTTTTTTAATTTGACTTGTTTTATTTTGTTTATGTGTATGAGTGTTTGTTTGCATTGTGTATGTGTGTGCCTGGTGTCCACACAGGTCAGAAGAAGTATCAGATCTCCTAGAGCTTGAGTTACATATGGCTGTGAGCGATATTGTGGGTGCTGGGAACACAACGTGGGTCCTCTGAAAGAGCAATAAATGCTTTTAACTGATAAGCTGTCTCTTCAGCCCAGGTTTTGTTTTGTTTTGTTTTGAGATGGAGTCTATGTAGCTCTAACTGTCCTGGACTTTACTATGTAGACTATGCTGGCCTTGAACTTGGAGATTCACTTGTCTCTGCCAGAGATGGAGGAAACCCATCTTCCTAGGTATATATAAGAGTTATAATAACTTGGGAGGCAGAGGCAGGTGGATTTCTGAGTTCGAGGCCAGTCTGGTCTACAGAGTGAATTCCAGGACAGCCAGGGTTACACAGAAAAAAATCTGTCTCAAAACAAACAAACAAACAAACAAACAAAAAAAAAGAATTGTAATAAACCAGCTATGGTCGCACATACTGAGAATCCTAGCCCTTGAGAGGTAGGGGCAACAATGTCAGGAATTAAGGCTTTTGAAAACAGCAAAACAACAGCAAAAGGGGCTGCCATAATTATAACCCCCAGGACACTGCTGTCCAGCATCAGTGTGACCTACAACAGTAGGGGATGTCCTCACTGCCACTTCCTGCTGACAAAACGACAGCCATAGCCAAACCAACAGTGCAGCCCCCCTCCAGTTTTTTTTTCCTCTTTTCTTTTTCTTTCTTTTTTTTCTTTTTTGAGACAAGGTCTCACATAGCCTAGGCTTGCCATGAATTTACTATGAAGCTGAGGATGACTCTGAACTTCTGATCTTCCTAATTCCTCCTCCCAAATCCTGGATTACATACTGTGTGCCACCACACCTGGTGGATGGCGTACTGGCAATGGATCCTGGTGCTTGTGTATGCTGGCGAGAACTCTGCCCTCTGGCCCATTTTCCTTTTTTTTTTTGTTGTTGTTGAATTTCTTCTTGTTTTTGTTTTGCTTTTTAGAGCAGCATTTGAGTAGCTTCCCCTTGCCCGACACTGCTGGCTGGCTGGGAGGCTAGTGCCTGTGAGCTTACACCAACTCTGGCACCCTATCAGTCTTTCAGTGGTAAACAGAACCTGACTCCAGGTGTGAGGAGGCTTAGACACCGGAGCTGGAGGCTGCCAGTCTCTGGGGCAGGTGCAGCAAAGAGATCAGAAAGCGGGGCCAGCAGAGACTCCAAAGGGAAAGCCACTTAGCCCAGGAAATCCCTTTCTCTTAAGGAAGCAATCGGACTTCCCTTCCTTCTGCTTTCGGCTTTGGGGCAGGAGGCACCACAAAGGACTTTTTTTTTTTTTTTTTTTTTTTTAAGCTCTTGGTGGTTCCCTGTAGAGGTCAAGGGCGTTTCCTAGTCCCACTGTGGTTCTGGGTGTGGCAGGGAGGGGCACAGCAAGTCAGTTGAGACAAGCCTAGCCTTGACAGCAGTTCCAAACCACGATCCAGAGCCCTGCTCACAGGATGTTGTTTGCAGAGGAGCTTCCGCCACACTTATGCTCCATCTTAGCACCCAGTGTTAGGGGTGGAACCCAGGGCCTCGCACAAGCCCCAGATAAGCTGGAGCCCTGCCCCCAGCCTCTCTCTAGGGGATTTTAGGCAAGTGCCCTACTACAGAGCCACACCCTATTCTTGTTTTCAAATTATTTCTTTTTTGTTTTTGTTTTTGTTTTTGTTTTCTTTTCTTTTTTTTTTTTTTTTTTTTTTTTTTTTTCGTTTTTCGAGACAGGGTTTCTCTGTGTAGCCCTGGCTGTCCTGGAACTCACTTTGTAGACCAGGCTGGCCTCGAACTCAGAAATCCGCCTGCCTCTGCCTCCCGAGTGCTGGGATTAAAGGCGTGCGCCACCACGCCCGGCTTTTTTTTTTTTTTTTTCGGTTTTTCGAGACTGGGTTTCTCTGTGTAGCCCTGGCTGTCCAGGAACTCACTTTGTAGACCAGGCTGGCCTCGAACTCAGAAATCCGCCTGCCTCTGCCTCCGGAGTGCTGGGATTAAAGGCGTGCGCCACCACCACGCCCAAATTATTTCTTTAGTGTTATTGTTGCGGTCGTTGGACTTGTTTCTCTCATGCCTTTATGGGAATTCCAAAAGTAGAACTGATGTCATCTGGGCTTGGTGGCACATGCCTGTAATCCCAGCAGTCAGAAGAAGATGGCAGGCAGAGCTCTGAGTTCAGCGACAGCCAGGGCTTCATACTAAGACCCACTTTCAAACAAACAGCCAAACACCACCACACAAACACATACACACACAGGAACTGGCTCAACAATAACAAGACACACACCACACACATACACACTCTCTCACACACACGCACACACAAACACACACACACACTCACAGCACAGCAGAACTGGCTGCTTACTAAGCCTGTACAGCAAGAGCCCTTACCTGTTAAGCTGTCTCACAGGCCCCAGCACCAGAAGACTCTAGATTGGTCCCTTTGCCAGGGAGCTACTCATGCATAGAAAATAATAAAATAAATAATTCTAATATATACATATTAATTTCAAAATAACAAAAGAGGACTAGAAAGATGGCTTGGCAGTTGTTCTTGCAGAGGACACAGCTTCATTTCCAGCACTCGCACAGCAGCTTACAACCATCCACAACTCCAGTTCTGGGGGATCTGATGGCCTCTTCTGAGCTTTGCAGACAGCAAGCATACACATGGTGCACAGGTATACATACAGGCCCAACACTTATGCACATACACTTTATAAAACAACAAAAGGTTTGTGTCCTAGAAACAAAATAAACCCTTGCTGGCTTCCTCATTTCTCTTTTCAGTGAAACTCTAGAAGGATGTCTGCCCCCCCACCCCCCCACCCCCAGCCCTTTGCCAGAGCCCAGGCTGCCAAAGGCCAGACAGCTCCAGGTCCTTCTGAGGCTCCTGGACCTCAGCTCCTGGCTGCACTCTTAGCACCTGGCCAGCCACACGACTGAAGGCAGCTCCATCATGCCAGGCTCCTCCTGGGCCCTTGACCTCCACATTTCGTGTCTCTGAACTTTGGCTGGCTGCAGGTAAACCCTAGCCACTCTCTGATCTTTTTGGGATCTCCAACTTGACGCCTTCCAGTTTCAATTCCTGGATGCACCTTGCCCTCTCCTCTTTGGGTCTTCCTCACTAAGTAAAACTAGTTTCTTCTACTCTGTGACCCAAAAGACTTTTGTCCCTCTCGTGGGTAAAGCACTGGTTGTCCCTTCTCAGCCAGATACAGTGCCAGGCAGGGTGGTACAGGGCTGTAATATAGTACTCAAGAGCTTGAGGCAGGAGGACTGCTTAAAAGCCAGCTTTAGCTACATAGGGAACTCCCCCTGGGAGGGGGAGAGAGAGAGAAAGGGGAGAGAGAGAGAGAGAGAGAGAGAGAGAGAGAGAGAGAGAGAGAGAGAGAGAGAGAGAGAGAGAGAGAGAGAGCTGGTAAGATGGCTCAGCCAATAAAAAGTGTTTGTTTCTAAGTCTGATGGTCTCATTCTATCCCGAAACCCTCATAGCGAAAAGAGGGAATGGCTCCTGGCTCCTGCAACTTGTCCTCTGACCTCCACACACTTGTCATCATGCATGTGCTCCCATACACGATGCTCAGTGGCCTTGAAGGGTCAGAAGAGTAAATCAGATCCCCTGGAACTGGAGGTACAGATAGTTGTGAGTCACCACGTGGGTACTGGGAATTGAGCCTGGGTCCTCTGCAAGAGCAACAAGTGCTCTTAACTGTTAAGCCACTTCTCCAGCCCCTAAAATTCTTTTAGAAAGAGAAAGAGCCAGCAGTGGTGGCACACGCCTTTAATCCCAGCCCTTGGGAGGCAGAGGCAGACAGAGTTCGGAGTTCAAGGGTAGCCTGGTCTACAGAGTGAGTTCCAGGACAGCCAGGGCTACACAGAGAAACCCCATCTCAAAAAAACAAACAAACAAAAACCCAAAAAAAAACCAAAAAACGAAAAAAGAGAGAGAGAGAGAGAGAGAGAGAGAGAAAGGAAGGAAGGAAGGAAGGAAGGAAGGAAGGAAGGAAGGAAGGAAGGAAGGAAGGAGAGAAGGAAAAGGAACAAAATCACTTGTATCTCACCACCCAGAAGGAACTCTACTTTTGGACATGTTTTGGTCTTTCTTTGTTTTTAGCATGGGATCTTATGTAGCCCAGGTTATCCTTGAACTCCTGAGCCTTTTGCCCTTGTCTCCCCAGTATGGGGGTCACAGACATTTGGTAACAAGCCTGGCTCCTGTAACTGTGAGGTCCACGCCATTGTTTCTTTTAAATACAGGTAGTGTCTGTGACTTCTGTTAGACACTGCTTTTCGACCTAACGGCTTATACCCTGTCAGCACACAGCCTAAGAGGAAGAGGAAACATCTCAGGCAAACATCCCCGGGTTTAAAAAGCCTGTGCCCAACAAGTGGAGAAGATAGGGGATAAAGTAGGCCGAAGAAAAGGACAGGAACACCCACAGGACTCAGGCAAATTTCAGTAGGCCGGAAGCTGTAGAATGTGGGTAGGCGGAGTATCCGAGAATAGGCATGGAATTGAGGCTGGGTGAGGCTGGGGGCATGCCTGGCACTCCAGGGATTAAGCTAATCTCTGTGCTGAAACAACTGTGCTCTCTCATACTGGAGCCTAGAACAACTGGCAACTGGCATGATGCTCCGGCCCAAGTGCAAAGAGCCAGGTCCTCCTCTGCAGAGGAAGGGCATCATCTTTAACCGGCAGGCTCTCAGAGCAGGGCCAGGTGTCCCAAGCAGCTGATTCCTGTGTGTGGCCCTTATGGAGGTCCCAGCATCTTAGAATGGATGATGCCTGGAAGGCTCTGCTTGCACACCTAGCTCAGGAGAGAGGCCTGACAAGGAAACCAAGTCACCCAAAATAGCCAAGGGAGCCACTGGTTTCTAAACGGGAGGCTCCAGGGAACCTGCAGGAGAACAAAGTCTCTGGAACCAAGGGGCTTACTTCTTTCTAGGGAAGGGGGTGCAGAAAGGTTTTTGAGAATGTGCTAATCAGAATCCCAGGGAGAGTGGAGGGACTTGGCTATCTTAGTAAAAGGCACCAGAAATGGGTTGAAAAAAATTGACCAGATATGCCATGAGATGCTTAAGAATAACTTACCACACACAGAGGTGGCCAAGATCCCCAGTCTTAGGGAAATACAAATTATAATTCAAGTTAAAACAGAACAAAATGAATAGCTAGGCGTAGTGGTGTATGCCTTTAGTCCCACCATTTGGGAGGTAGATGGATCTCTGTGAGTTCAAGGCTAGCCTGCTTTACATAGTTCCAGGAGTTCAACGAGAGTTAGAACTAGAGCTACATAGTGAGACTCTTTCAAAACTGAGCACACACCTCTGATGTGTCTGGGATCCGGCTCAGTTGGTAAAGTGCTTGCCTAGGAAGCCCTGAGTTTCATCTCCAGCACCACAGAAACCAGGAAAGATGGCGCAGGCCTATAATTCCAGCACTCAGGGAGGCATGGCGATCAGAGGTCAGCTTTAGCTACCTAACAGGTGTGAGATGAGTCTGGACTACATGAGAGTATTTCAAAACAAAACAAAACAAATAAATATACACAAACAAATATGAATGGAAATAGTAGACCAAACTACAGCATTTTGAGAAAATCATGGAAAAATATATATACATATAAATTAATTCATTTTTAGGACATTTCATATCAGTGGAAGAAAAATGTTACTTTACTAGTTGATTGATAAATGAACCACAAGCAGAAAATGTTTCTGATGGAAGTATAGCCTATGTGAGTGTATGTGTGCCATGGTACATACGTGGTCACAATTTTCAGGAGTCAGTTCCACCATGTGGGTCCCTGGGATGGAACACTAGGTCATCGGGCTTGGTGACAAGTCCCTATGACCATGAAGCCACTTCATCAGCTCCTTCTTATATTTCTTTTGTTTCTTGTTTGTCTTTGGGTATTGGTCCTTGCCTTCTACCCTATTTTTAAAGATAGTTCCTCTGGGTGTTTGCTGCTGTACTAAGTACTCCGGGCCTGTGAGCTTGTAGAATATTCTCTTGGATTAGCCTGCCATTTCATCTTAGGAGTGCTGAGATTATACACAGACTCCAGCTTTATTCATGGATTCCTGCAATATGAACTCAAGCCTACAGTTTCTGTACTTTACCTGCTGAGCCATCCTAGGACTTGCAGGCAGAATGTCTAGTCAAGCTGTAGCCTTTGAAATCAATTTACATAGGACTCCAGCTTTATTCATGGATTCCTGCAATATGAACTCAAGCCTACAGTTTCTGTACTTTACCTGCTGAACCATCCTAGGACTTGCAGGCAGAATGTCTAGTCAAGCTGTAGCCTTTGAAATCAATTTACATAGGAACCACTGAAATGTTAATATTTTTAACACTCCAGGCATGGTGGCACAAGCCTTTAACCCCAGCACTTGGGAGGCAGAGGCAGGCAGATTTCTGAGTTCGAGGCTAGCCTGGTCTACAAAGTGAGTTCCAGGACAGCCAGGGCTACACAGAGAAACCCTGTCTCGAAAAACCAAAAATACACACACACACACACACACACACACACACACACACCACACCACACACACACCATACCACACACACACACACACACACACACATATTAAGCACATTCTAACTGTAAGGCGTGACTTTGACCATGCACACACACACACACACACCACACACCACACACACACACACACATACACACACACACACACACACACACACACACACATACACACACACACACACATATTAAACACATTCTAACTGTAAGGCGTGACTTTGACCATGAAAAGGGAAAGGTGGTCTGTGTGGGGCTGGGATATTGTGGGGAGGCAGAGGATGAGGATGGAGCACAAATCTGGGTTGCTCCCTGCTACCCAGGCACTTGAGGAAGGTAACAAAGGCAGGCAGGGTTTTGCACGCCTTTAGTTCCAGCATTCTGCGGACAGTCAGGCCAATCTTTATGGGTTCCAGGCCAGCCTGGTCTATGTAGTGGATAGCCATGGCTACATAAAGAGACACTCTCTTAAAAAAGGGAGGGAGGGAGGGATGTTAACAGATGCAGGTAGAGGCCCCTGATGACTTTATTCCTGGCTGCTCTCCCTGTTTTCCCTTAGCCCATGTGGAGGCCTGTGGGATGGCTTCCTTACCACTTCTCTAACTTGCTAAGCTTACTCCTCCCCAGGGCGTTTATTTTAACTCAGTTGGTGCCCACAGACCTGGCACCAAAGTGCACCATCCTGATCACACAGGGGTCTCCCCTTCCCTGAGACACGGGCCAGACAGCGCTTGCTCACCCACTTAGGAGAAAGATGAGTGTTCTAGTTGCTCTCGCCCATCTGTGTATGTATTTTAATCCCTACATGAAAATATTTTAGGACTTCTTAAACACAAAAATAGAAAAATTGGTACAGAGCATTCTGGTCTGTTCTGCTTGACTCCTTATAACATTAGCATGTTACATAACTAAGGCACAGAAGTGATAGACGCCGGGAGTTTAATACTGGACACAGGACAATTGATAAAGCTACAGATGCAATGTAGCCGACTGCTTCCCTCCTGTGTGTGCACGTGCATGTGAGCATGTGTGTGTGTCTGTGTGTGTGCTTGCACAACCCACATGTGCATGTCTGTTGAGCCCAGAGGTTGACATCAGGTATAATCTTTTTTTCTTGTTGTTGTTTTGAGATAGGATTTCTATGCGTCGCCTTAGCTGTCCTGGAACTCTCTGTAAACCAGGCTGGCCTCAAACTCAAGAGCTCAGAGATCTGCCTGCCTCTGCCTCTTAAGTGCTGGGATTAATGGCATGAGCCACCACTGCCCACTGTCGGGCATCATCTTAGTTGGTATTGTTTGTTTTTGAGACTGGATTTCTCTGTAATTAGTTCTGGCTGTCCTGGAACTCGCTGTGTAGACCAGGCTGACCTTGAACTCAAGAGATCTACCTGCTTCTGCCTCCTGAGTGCTGGGATTAAAGGTTTGTGCTACCACCACATGGTTATATCCACCTTTTTTTTTTTTTAAAGTTTTATTATTTAAAAATTTTAATTATTTATATGTCTGTACCTACATGTGGGTTTGTGCATGGCAGTGCAGGTGGTCTCAGGGTCCAGAAGAGAGTGGCAGATCTCCTAGACTGAGTGAGAGGAGATTGTGAACTGCCCAGTGTTGGAGCTGGGAATCAAACTGGTGTCTTCTGGAAGGGCAGCCATCACCCTCGGCCTGAGCCATCTCTCTAGCTCTTTTGCACCTTATTTTTTGAGATAGGAAAGCTCCCACTCAATCTTGAGCTCACAGACTTGCCTAGAGTGGTTGGTCAGCGAGCTCTGAGCTCCTCCTGCCTCTAACCTGTCCCTTAGTGCTGGAGTTATAGAGAGGAAGATGAACTGTTCTACATGGGTGCTGGAGATCGGAACGCAGCTCCCCATGCTTGTGCTACAGGCATTTTCAGGACTGAGCCACCTCCCTGGCTGTTTTTCTTTTCTCTTTTGGGGATTGAGCCCAGGACCTTGTAATGCTAGGCAAGTACTCTGACTCAGAGCTATACCCACACCCCAGCCATCTTCCTCTTCTTCCTTTCTTCCTTTCTTCCTTCCTTCCTTTCTTTCTTTCTTTCTTCCTTCCTTTTTTTTTTTTTTTTGGTTTTTCGAGGCAGGGTTTCTCTGTGTAGCCTTGGCTGTCCTGGAACTCACACTGTAGACCAGGCTGGCCTCGAACTCAGAAATCCGCTTACCTCTGCCTCCCGAGTGCTGGGATTAAAGGCATGCGCCACCACGCCCGGCTTTCTTTCTTTCCTTTCTTTCTTTCTTTCTTTCTTTCTTTCTTTCTTTCTTTCTTTCTTTCTTTCTTTCTTTCTTTTTCTTCTCCTTCGTCTCCTTCTTCTCCTTTTTTTTTAGGTAGGTTCTCACTAAGTTGCCCAAGCTGGTTTTGTATTCTTTATTATGTAATCCTCCTGCTTCAGCCTTATGAGAAGCTGAAATGACAAGCCTATATATACCACCACTACAAGCTAACATTTACATCTTGGTGAGAGGAAGAGATTGAACCAAAGGTACACTGGTAGCACATGATAGGCAGGTAGGGGCTCTACCACTGGGACACGCCCCCAGCCCCTCCCTGGGGGATTCTAGGCAGGGGCTCTACCACTGAGCCACGCCCCCAGCCCCTCCCTGGGGGATTCTGGGCAGGTGCTCTACCACTGAGCCACGCCCCCATCCCCTCCCTGGGGGATTCTAGGCAGGGGCTCTACCACTGAGCCACGCCCCCAGCCCCTCACTGGGGGATTCTAGGCAGGGGCTCTACCACTGAGCCACGCCCCCAGCACACAGATGATGAGAGGAAAACTCCCATGAGTTGGTTCTTTCCTTCAGTCATGGGTCCTGGGGACTGATTCAGGTCGTCAGGTTTGAGTGACAAGCACTCTTTTCAGTTGAGTCATCTTTTGGGCTCACCTAGCCTGTTTTACTTTTTATATTGAGGCAAAGTCTAGGTGGTCTTGAACTCACTCTGTATATATCTCAGGCTGGCCTCTAATTTTAAAAAAAAATTTTTTTTAAATTTTTTTTATGTTTTTTGAGACAGGGTTTCTCTGTATAGCCCTGGCTGTCCTGGAACTCACTCTGTAGACGAGGCTGGCCTTGAACTCAGAAATCTGCCTGCCTCTGCCTCCTGAGTGCTGGGGTTAAAGGTGCGCACCACCACCACTTGGCCTTTTTTTTTTTTTCCTTTTTAAAAATTAAATTGTATTTATTTGCGTGTTGCAAAGAGGGCATGCAACATGTCTTTGTGAGTGTCGGAGGATAACTTGGCAGAGTCAGTTCTTCCCTGCTACCATGTGTGTCCCAGGGATTGAACTCATGCTGTCGGGCTTGGTGACAGGTGCCTTTGCCCTTGAATACACTCCTGTGTACCATCCATGTGGGCACACATGCTACATTGCATATATGGAGGTCATTCTCTCCACTGACCCTTTCATCACTGGGCTTGCTCAGCAAGTCGTTTCACCCACTGAGCTGTCTGTCTCACTGGCTCTGACACATTAAGAAGCCCATTTGTTAGCCAGGCAGAGGTGGCAAACATCTTTAATCCCAGTCCTCTGAAGGCAGATCTGAGTAGAGGCCAGCCAGGTCTCCAGAGTTCTAGGGCAGCCAGGACTATGCAGAGAAAGTCTGTCTCAAAAAAGAAAGAAAAGAAATCCAGTTGTTTACATGGGCTTCATTGAGGGTTTTCATTTTTTCAAAAGGAAAGGTGGGCATGAGGAGGATAGGACACAGCTCCTGACCTCATTTTCCCACCTCCACCCTAGGGAGGCTTCTCTTCCAACTGAGCATCTTCCCTTCTAAGGAGGCAGCTGGTGAGATGGCCTGTCTGCACTGCTAACAAGTGTCTATATGATGCTAATGTGATGGTGGTTAAGAGTGCTCGCCCCACCCACAGGCTCCTCAAAACGGGTCTGCCTCAATGGAGGTGGTGCTGTGGTGTGTGCCTGTCACCTAATTGCCCACTCTAACTTCAGATCAATAAAGCAGCTACAAATAACCCCCGACTCTATGGGACTTACCTCCCCAATCTGACTCAGCCATTATGTTTGGAGCAATGGGAAACAGGTCTACACCATGAGCAATGTATCCACAAGGCTTTTGAGTACAGCTGGAGCCCCAGCAACAGCTGATCTGGAAGATCCATGAAGCCTAAAATACTTACTGGATATCTCTTTGCAAAGATGCTGAGCTAGGGGTGGAGGGAGGTGACTCCTGCCTTAAATAAGTGAGGGGCTGGGGGCATGGCTTATGGGTAGAACACATTGGCAAAGTCTTAAGTTCAATACTCAGTAATGCACAATAAATAAAATAAAATGCCTGGTGCTCCGGCCAACAAGATGGCTCAGCAGGCCAAGGTGCTTGCTGCCAATCCTGTCAACTCGTCTTCAATCCCCAGGACCCACATGGTGGAAGGAGAGACCTGAGTCCTTCAGGTCCTACTTCCACATGTACGCTGTAGCCTATGTGCACTCTCTGACAAATACAAGATTGTAATAGATAAAACAAAGAGCTGAACAATCTTGTACATCCAGGCAGAAAGGATAATGGGAGATGGAAAGAACGCAGCTTCAGGCTGCAGTCCCTGGGCCAGGCACTCTGAGGCCAACCTTCACCCACCTGGATGCCCAGCCTGACTCGGGACCATACTGGGGTACCCTGCTTACCCTGGTGATGGCTGGGCCTTATTCGGCCCTCCAGCTACCTCATATCAGAATGCAGGTCATAGCCAGTGATGACTGTCACTAGAGGGGCCCATCCCATGGAGTCCACGGCCAGCATCCCTCAGGCTGGACCACCCCAACACCAACATATGGAGACAGGAGCTGTCTGTACGGATGTAGTGTAATCAGTCAAATCACACAGATGGCCACACAAATAACTACAATAAATAATTTAATTCCATAAATGGCAAAGCAGAAATGTTAAAATTTGTTGGATACCCTCCCCCCTCCCCAACATTGTCTTAACAAAAATACAGGCTGCGGCTAAGAACCACATAGAAATCTTTAGGCACTTGGTGGAAAAGACACTGGAGGATGGCCACCTTACTGCCTGCTACAGCAAGTGGTAGGGATGAAGGCTGGTTTCCTAGTCTATCCTTTACCCACGGGCACCCCAGGACAGTGCACCCACACTGCAAGGCATCCCAGTGTGTTTAACACCGGGAGGAGTAGGGTGGTAGTGGTGCAGTCTTCAGTCTCAGTGTGGGGAGGAAGAGGCTGGTGGATCTCTGAGAGTTCCAGAATAGCCAAAGCCTCACCGAGAAAACCCTGTGTCAAATACCAAAATAGTTGGGAGAAACTTTATCAATGAGTCAAGACTGGACATTGTCCTCAGCACAGGATGATGGGACAGAGCCCAGAGGAAGTGGATGGTTGGTTGTTTTACAATCGTTTGGCTTTCCTGCAATGTGAAGAGCATTATGGTGAATCTGAAAGCAGCCCAGGACCCCTGGGGCTTGTGATAAAAACATTATGTTCAAGCAGCTAATTGGGAAGCTGGCATGTGTGTGTGTGTGTGTTTGGTGGGGGTGGGGGGGATTTAACTTTAATTTTAGCTGTCTGAGGCCTCTGTGAAAAGTAGGCATGTTACAAAACCCCAGAAATCCGCTTAGGAAACACAGAAGCTGATGCTCAAGCACCATCTGGTGGCTGGTAGGGGCCCAAGGATGGCCCGAGGCCATGGACACGGTGTCTTAAGTGCGAGGTCTGCAGGCCACCACTGTCTGCCTTCAGTAGCTGATGCACACGGTCACCGAGCGGCAGCCATGGTTTGCATGTGCTGCAGCAGCTGCTCGCAGTAGGTAGCTGAGCGGTGTTTGTGGACGACAGCCTCCGTCTCCCGCACCAGCACATCTGGGAACAGGACGCTGCCCTCCTTGAGGACTTCTAGGAGAGAGCATAGAACCCTGAGTCCAGCAGCAGTGGGCTGGGTGCCCATCTCCCAGCTTTACAGAGCTGGGTGCCCATCTCCCAGCTTTACAGAGCTGGCAGTCTTTCTCTCTGGCTGCTGGGTAGATCCCACAGGGCTGAAACCACCTTCTTACATGCATGTAGAACTCAAGGGGAAACCTTTGAGGGTTCTCTCCTTCTACCATGTGGGTTCTGGGGATGGCACTCAGGTGTCCACCCTTGACAGCAAGTGCCTTTATCTGCTAAGCCATCTCGCTGGCCCTGAAGTGATTTTATTATGAACAAACAAATGGCACATCTCTTCCAGCAGGTGCTTAAGCCAAGGAAGCCAAAGAGGCTTCAGTGTAGCCAGAGTCTTCCCTCACCCCTGCAACCACTACTCCCACTCTCCCCTCAGTCAGCAGCACCCAGAGGCTGGCCTTCCTGCGTCATGCTAAGCTGTTTGTAACAGTAGTCTTACTATTTTTATTCCTTTATGCCCCACCCCCACCCCGTCCCGTGTGTGTGTGTGTGTGTGTGTGTGTGTGTGTGTGTGTGTGTTAAATATAAAAAAGTGGGGGCTGGAGAGATGGCTCAGCAGTTAAGAGCACTGGCTGCTCTTCCAGAGGACCTGGATTTGATTCTCATATTACATGGCAGTTCACAACCACCTGAATGTAACTCAAGATCGAGGGTATCCAATGCCCTCTTCTGGCCTTCATGGCTATTGCATGTATGGATACACAGATGTGCACAGGCAAACACTCACATGCACACATACCTGGTCTCAGGGCACTAGAAGCTACAGGTCCTACAGACTGTAGCCTGGAGAGCTCACCTAGGACGGTGTCTTGAATGGCACTCTCTGGGTCATCCAGGTGGACTAACAGCTCCCGGTACAGAAACTGAACGCTACTCTGATAGGCGGACTTCCCATCCAAGCTCTCGATGCACTTGAGCCAGGTGAGCAGGGCGGAAGCAGCTGCCATCCTCACATCATTGGAGACATCATCTAGGCGCTTCAAGAGCTCTGTGGGGAGTGGGAGTAGGTGTGAGGGCCAAGGTGCAAACGTGGAGGGCCTTTTCTCTGGGGCCCAAGAATCCATCTCTCAGAAGAGGAGAGGCCTCAGCACTGGCATCTTCACTGACGGCCCTCTCTTCACTGAAGTTGTTCAGTCCCATCAGCCCTGAGACCCCCATGACGACCTAGGCGCACACCAGAAAACAGCATGGGGCTGACCTTCCTCACACCTGCTGCAGGCTCACGAGCCTGAGGCCAGCAACCCCACCACACTGTCACCCTTGGTTTGTTTCTGTGGGAAGTCCTTCACCAGGCTGCCTGTTGCCAAAACCAGATCTACCTTTCCTGACAGGCAGAAACTTCTTGTCCCAAGACAGGGTTTCTCTGTGTAGCCCTGGTTACCCTAGAACTTGCTCCATAAACCAGGCTGGCCTCAAACTCAGAAATCCACCTGCCTCTGCCTCCCAAGTGCTGGGATTAAAGGCGTGCACTACCACTGCCTGGCTGGAACCTACTTTTATAATACAAACGCTCTGGAAAATGCACAAATGGGTAACAGCTGAGTGTTAGTTGGGAAGGCTCTTAGCCCTGTACCAGAACATTGAGTTTATGTTGCCAGACACCCTTGATCATGAGCAGGCTGGCCCTGGCTTCCTGAAGGCATGAAAAGCATCACTGCACAGGCAGAGTGCAAGGCTGCCTGCCAGGAGCACAGGCTTTAGGACAGGGACCTGAAAGAAGGACTCGTGGGGGTCCCTAACATGCTGGGCTCTGGCTGCTTCTTGCTCACATACTTTGGACAGGCACAGAAGGAAACCATCTACACACCTCAGGATGACAGAGAACTGAGTCCGAGTCACGAGAGTAAGGCCAGCTGAGGCGTAAACCTGAGCGCAAGGACTCACCCATCCCAGGCTTGGGGGCACCCAGACCAATTCTGGAATTACAGGGGGTTGATGTTCACGGGGCTAACTTGCAAGGGTGAATAGGCTGGGGGCAGCTGACACTGCCCTTTATGAGCAGTCCCCTCTGTCCTCTGTTCAGGGTTGGTCCAGGGCACCTACACAACAGCCTCCTCCGTGCACTAAGAAGTCGCAATGTGGTGCAGCGCTGTGCTTGCTTGCCATAATGGCAGAGCAGGAGCTGTGCCCAATGTGTGCACTCTCCCACTGGCACTCCCTCCAAAGTGGGAAGCCACCAGCCCTGGCAGTCGGCAGCAAGCATTAGCCAAGCTTGCTAAAAAGTAGAGCCACACAGACTGTGGGTGGAAACAAAAACAAAACAATCAGAAACTTAATGTGAGACGCCTGCAGAGTCTGTGGGGTTTTCTGGTAGAGATTTCTCCCACCTCAGCCATTCTGTTCTCTAGGCCTGAGAATCCAAGTCTGCCTTCAACCCTGGTCACCATCTCTTCTGGAGCCACCGTTTCGTCCCTGGAGAAATACGCCTTGGTTCCTCCTGCCAGAGGCTGTGTTAGGGAGCTAAAGGCCTTTAACGCACTCGTTTCTCCTTCAGCCATTTCAGAGTTTATCTAATACTCTTGGGAGACTTTTTATTTGAAAGATGATCTCAGCTGGGCGGTGGTGGCACACGCCTTTAATCCCAGCACTCGGGAGGCAGAGGCAGGAGGATTTCTGAGTTCGAGGCCAGCCTGGTCTACACAGAGAAACCCTGTCGGGGAGGGGGGTGGTGGTGGGGGAGATGATCTCATTGATTAGCCCTGGCTGGTTCGGAACCTGCTATGTAAACCAGGCTGGCCTTGAACTCAGAGATCTGCTTGCTTCTGCCTTGGAAGTTCTAGGATTAAAGGCACACACCTAGCATGCCTAGCCTAGGGCTTTTTGTTCTGAGACAATGGCTAGTGAAGCTAGGGTTGGCCTTGAACTCAATGCTCTTGCCTTCACCTCCAAAGTGCTAGGATTACAGTTTTGTGCCACCATGCCTGGCTTTCTTGTTTGTTTTGAGACTGGGTCTCATTGTGTAGACCTGGCTGGCTTGGATTTTCTATGTGGCCTGCCTAGGATTTGCAACAGTGCCCCTGCCCAGGCACTAATCTCAAATGCTGGGATTAGAGCAGTGTGCAAGAATGGCCAGGCCTTGACTTGCCTCTAAAGGATGTTATTATTTTGGTTTTTGACAATAGCAAGCCACTGTAAATAAGAACTATGAGGGGTGTGCCCTCAACCCTCTAAGACCACCTGTCCTGAGGACCATCTATCAGGCCCTGCACTGTGCTGGGAATGTCAGCAAGCTAGTGTGGAGACTTAAGCATCTCTGTGCTGGCTTCCCCCACGTTCCCTCACACTCACTGCTCCTCAGGATGCGTCTGTTCCTTTTGTGCTGTGTTCTGTACAGTACTGTCCCGGGTCACCGCCTGGGATCTTGTTGGCTTTGACAGCCTCATTATCTCTGTCTCTAACTGGCTTGGTGCTCAGGCTGGCTCTAGACAGGTAATGCAGCCGCCCACATCATGCCAGCTCCAGGTAGATTGCTCTCTCTAGCAATGGCAGATAGAAACCTTATTTCATATATATATATACTTTAAACTGGAACCTGGACAATTTCTGCTTCAAGGAGGGTCTCTCACCTTTATTGGCTACACCCTACTGGTCCTGGAAACAGAGCCTGGCCTCCATCTCCAATAATGCCCATCTCTTGCTTCTCAAGCGGGATGCTCAGTCAGTACTGGCTCATCTGTCACTGTGGTGGCATATGGATACCCAGCACCAACTTAATCAGGAGTCAAAAAGAAATATTCTATGTCTAACTATAAAAGAAGTTACTAAATAATGTGGGGTGTGTCACATTAAGACAATAGCAAGCCACTGTAAATAAGAACCATGAGGGGTGTGCCCTCAACCCTCTAAGACCACCTGTCCTGAGGACCATCTATCAGACCCTGGGGTGTGTCTTACCAGGATAGACCTTGAGGAATTTCTCTGGCTCCATGGTATCCCCTGAATTCTTGAGGAACATGTTGATGATGCGGCAGGACATCAGGCGTGTGGTCTGGGAGTCGTCCTCCAGCGTGGCCAGCACTTGTGGCATCAGGGTCTCTTGTGCCTCTTGCACCTGCAGGCCACAAATGGGTGTGAGGAACATGGGACCGCCCATGCTGTCAGCACACCAGTGCTCAAGGCCAGGCAATGCAGCTCGAATGCTGCGAATCACACCTACAAGTAGATTTGAATCTTTTTGGTTTTGTTTGTAACAATAAAAGTTTTGCTTATTTTCCGTGTGTACGTCTGTGGGTGTGCAAGTGTGCAGGTACACACGTGTAGAGGACAATCTGCAAGAGTCAGTTCTCTCCCTTAACCACACGGCTCCTGGGGAGCACACTCAGCACACTGGCCAGGCTTGATGGTCAGTGCCCTCACTTGCCAAGTCACCTCATTGGCCCTTGAATCACTTAAATCACTTGAATTTATTAATTATTTGTTTTTCGATTCGAGGTTTCTCTGTGTAGCCCTGGCTGTCCTGGAACTCACTCTGTAGATCATGCTGGTCTCACACTCAGAGCTCTGCCTCTGCCTCCCGAGGGCTGGGATTACAGGCCACCATCAGTCACTTATTATCGGCTCAGAGTGCTACAGGATAGGCCAGGCCACACAAGGCAAGCAGACCATGTGAATTACAGAGAGTTCACCTGTAATCCCAGCACTTCAAGGGCAGGCTCTGTTAAACAGGAAGTTCTAAGACAGCCTGACCTACAGAAAACCATCCCAATGGAAAAACCAATCAACTAACAAAAAACCCATAAGGGGCTTGGAAAGAAGACTCGCTGAGATGGTAGAGAACTTTGAAGAATTGAGATCAACCCAGCACTCATGGACGTACTGAGTATGGTGGTGTATATCTGCATTCCGGTGCCATGCCAGGAAGAGACCCTTCATCAAAGACCATGGTGGACAGCATGTGAGGAGTGACTTCCAATGCTGCTTTTGTTAGGGCTATTTGGCTTCCATATCCTAAATCACAGTCTGCTTCGGGAGGCAATGGGGAGGCAGGGACTGATGCATGGAGAGGCCATGGAGGATACTGCTTACTGGCTTGCTCAGCCTGCCTTCGTTTAGAACCCAGGGCCACCAGCCCAGGGGTGTTCCCAACCACAATGTACTGACCCTTCCACATCAATCCTAGATCAAGAAAATGTCCTACAGGCTTGCCTGCTTACAGCTGGATTTTCTCAATTGTGGTTTTCTCCTCTTGGGAGAATCTTAGCTTGTGTCAAGCTGACATAAAACTAGCCAGGAGGGCCGGGCGTGGTGGCGCACGCCTTTAATCCCAGCACTCGGGAGGCAGAGGCAGGCGGATTTCTGAGTTCGAGGCCAGCCTGGTCTACAAAGTGAGTTCCAGGACAGCCAGAGCTATACAGAGAAACCCTGTCTTGAAAAAACCAAAAAAAAAAAAAAAAAAAAAAAACTAGCCAGGACAGATATTAAAAAGTTAATTCTGGCACTCATGAACAAACACGAACACATACACACACACACACACACACACACCACAAATAAAAAAAGAAAAAGAAAAAAAAAAAAAGAACCCTTTGCTCTACTAAAATAAAATTTGAAGTGTAGGCAATTCTCCAGGGGTTTGGTGGCGAGAAGAGGCAGGGAATGATGGGAGCTGTGAGGGCTATGACAGGGAATTTTGTTTTGAAAGTAGGAAAAGCTGGGCAAAGCCTTGTCATAGCCTAGTGAGGCAGGAGATTCATAGTTCAGTCTGCCTGGACTACAGAGGAAGTTCAAAGCCAGCTGAGGACTCTTACTGAGACCCTGCCTCCCAATGAAAAGTAAAATCCGTTAGGAACACAGATTAGCCACAGATACTTGCTTAACACCCCCCCCCCCCCAGAGGCTTGGGCCCGTGGCTCAAATGCAGAACCGTTGCCTGGCATGTAATAGGGACAAGCCTGGGAGATAAACCACATTTAGATGCATATATAAGGCTTCACGGGACACGAGAATGAGGGAGGCATGAACCAGTGAATGGTTCACAGGTCTGTAAGTAGCCTGAGCAGGGCTCTCGTGATCAACAAGAGGGAATCACCTTTGCTGAGGAGGTGAAACGGATGGGAGTGTAGGTGGTGCCAGTGAAGGAGGTGCTGATGGGCACAAGCAGTGTGGTGCATGCCCTGGGCTGAGGACCTGGTGAGTTATGAGTGCACTGCCACCAAGTGGCTGCCTCTGTGACACTTTCCAGGGAAGCAGAAGGGCTTCTGCAAGTGGAGTAATAAATGCAAGACAGCAGCGGGGCAGCAGGGTGACGGCAGGGGCTGACTAGATAGGGTACCAGTGGGAGATGGGGGGGATCTTGGGGAGGGCATCCATGTCAGGAGGAAAGGGATCACAACACAAGGGGAGGGCTTTGCCTGCAGCTTTGCTGTTCTAGAACAGAAATACCGCATTTTCTCTAAAGTTCAGATCATCTTAACCATTTCTGCTTTAATTTGGTCAGTCGAGTACTTCAGATCCTACCCACTGTGGAGTGCAATATGTGAGAGTTAGGTAACAACCTTCTGTTGTCAGCAGGGGGCGCTCACACACCGTGAGCGGATGGCAGGCAGAGGACCCATGCAGAAGCAGAAGCCTCAGCTTTCCATGGGTCAGTCTCCTGGCTCACTTCCCTACTTAGAGCAATGCAGGCCTGGCCTGCCACTCTGTGTGTGGTAAGAACTGAGCCCAGGGCTATCCCTCATCCTAAGCTTGGAATTTTGTGAAGAGCATTCAATAGAAACTGACTTCGGAGACCATTCACCCAGTATCTGATGGAGAACTTTCTTTGACACTAATCTTAATAATACATGCTACACTGTGTGTGCAGTTGCAGCAGACATAATGCATATGTGTGCTTATGTGCTTTTGAAGGCCAGGAATTGATACCAGGCATCTTTCATTATCATTCTCCACCGTGTATACACACACTCATACATACACACAATTTTCTATGTGTGTTGTCTGTTTGTCTATACATGCACCATGTGCATGCCTTCAGAGTCCAAAAGAGAGCATCAGATTCTCTGCAGTTGTGAGCCACCAGACATGGGTACTAGAAACTGGACTTGGGTCCTCTGCAAGAGCAGAAGGGCTCTGAAGCACTGGGCCATCTCTCCATCCATCCACCACTTTCTATATGGACACAGGGTCTCTCCCGAAGTCAGAGCTTAGACTGTCAGTGAACCCTGTCTCTGCTCTCACAATGCTGGTCACCCATGTGCTTCTTTACATGGATGCTGGGATCCAAACTTAGGTATGGTTGGCATGTCATCTCCCCATAGACCTGTGACCTTGTATATCCCTAGTCTCTTTTGAGTTGCTTTTGTCAGGGTATTTTATCACAGCAACAGGATAAGAAACTAAGACAGTTTATAGACCAGATCCCAGATCCTTCAAGGAGATGTGAGAACCAGGGCAAGAGAATTGGGCCCTGCCCTGATCTGGCCCCACAGACCTCAGCCCTTTAGAGCTTTCTGTGCTGATTGAAAGACACAGTTCTGCAAGGTCATGATACACACATGGACAAACAACTGGGGTGGACACAGCTGTCCTTACCTGCTTGGCCGATAAGATGTCACTGCTGATGAGTGCCCACAGGCAGGATATAGCAGCCGTCCGGATGGCTGCAGCTGTCCTCCCTGCATGCCACTGCAGGTTGGGGGCTAGGATGTCATTTATTACCATATCCAAATAGCCATGGAACTGTCTGGAACAAGAGGGCAAGTGAGGAAGGATAAACAGACTACTCTAGAGGACAAGCTTCAGTTTGGGAATGGAACTGGACCTGACCCTGTGCCTCTCCACAAGGTGGTAGGTTTCAGGGGGCTCTGTGCTCTAGGGCTGCACCAACCATGATTATCTATGTGGGTCATATAGCATCTCCGTCACCACCCACTGGACCACTGCCATCTGTGCCAGTAAAACAAAGGAAGCAAGAAATAAGGGCTGGGTGTGATGGTGCACACATCTTTAATCCCAGCACTAGAGGCAGAGGCAGGAGGATCTCTGTTAGTTTAAGGCCAACCTGTCTACAGAGTGAGTTTCAGGACAGCCAGGGCTACCAGAGAAACCCTGTCTCAAAAAAACCAACAAAACCAAAAAAGAAGTAACACGGGGCTGAGACGGCCTGGTGCTCAAAAGCACTTGCCGTTCTTCTAGAGGACCTGCGTTTGGTTCCTAGGACCCACGTCAGGTGGCTCACAACCCTGTGACTACAGCTCCAGGGCAATACAATGTCCTCTAAAAGAGCCTCTTCAGGTACCTGCACACACACAAAACATCTTCGTTTATTAACAAGAACTCTCATACAGAAGATGCCCAGCAGGTCTTGCTAATGTGAGGCTACCTGAAGGGGAACTGTCTGTCATGCCCTCTCTAACAAACTGCTCAGGGCTTCACCCTTCAGAGAGCAGACAGTCTGCCAGTTGCTCATGACTTCTCTCCCCACCACTGCTGGTCTATAACCTACTTTCACTTTTAACTTAAAAAGATGGGATCTCATGTAGTCCAGGCTGGACTCAAATTTCCTATATAGCTGAAGATGATGATCTTAAATGTCTTATTCTCTTGCCTGAGTGCAGAAACTACAGGCGTGTTCCTCCACACCCAATTTGTACAAGGCTGGAGAATGCTGGGCAAGCCTTCTTCCAACTGAGCCACACATCCAGCTCATGTTTGTCTGTCTGTCTGTTTGGTTTTTGAGACAAGGTCTTGTTATGTAGTCTAGGCTAGCCTGGAATACCTGCTCCCCCTGATTCCACTTCCTGAGTGCTGGGGTTGCAGGCGGACACCACCACTCTGAGTGCTGGGGTTGCAGGCGGACACCACCACTCTGAGTTTATGCAGTGTTGGAGAAGGAACCCAAGGCTTCCTGTGAGCTAGAGAAGCACTCTACCAGCTGAGCCACATTCCTAGGCCATAGGCCCCAATTTTGTTTCTTAACTTTACATTACATTTCCTTTACTCACTGCATCACCCCACTGGGCCCTAGCCCAGAATTTACACCAAATTTTACTTCAAGGCTACCACAAACACTGAAGCAAAGGCCATCTGCAAAGGCAGTGGCTTGGGTAGAGCTTTCTGTAGTCCCCTCCGACTCTCTCACAGGCATCTCCATAGCTCAGGCAAGAGTGCAAGGAAGGGGTCGGGAGTGGGAGTCTCCGGTTGTGTGGTAGTGGGATGTGGTGGTGCTACCACTCTGGCTCGCTGAGAGAGCCTTCTCTAAGAATCCTGACTCCCTGCCAGAGATGGCATCCTTAGACTGAGTCTTTTTTTTTTTTTTTTTTTTTTGGTTTTTCGAGACAGGGTTTCTCTGTGTAGTCCTGGCTGATCCTGGAACTCACTCTGTAGACCAGGCTGGCCTCAAACTCAGAAATCCACCTGCCTCTGCCTCCTGAGTGCTGGGATTAAAGGCATTCGCCACCACGCCCGGCTTTTTTTTTTTTTTTTTTTTTGAAAAATTAAGATTTATTTGTTTTATATGAGTACACTGTAGCTGTCTTCAGACACACCAGTAGAGGTCATTGGATCCTGTTACAGATGGTTGTGAGCCACCATGTGGGTGTTGGGAATTGAACTCAGAACCTCAGGAGCGAAGAGCCAGTGCTCTTAACTGCTGAGCCATCTCTCCAGGCCCAATTTTTTTTTTTTTTTTTTTTTTTTTGGTTTTTCGAGACAGGGTTTCTCTGTGTAGCCCTGGCTGTCCTGGAACTCACTCTGTAGACCAGGCTAGCCTCGAACTCAGAAATCCACCTGCCTCCGCCTCCCGAGTGCTGGGATTAAAGGCATGCGCCACCACCGCCTGGCCTTAGACTGAGTCTTGACTGGACAACCAACCTTTCATTCTATCATTCTGTGATTTATAAATCAAAACCAATAATATTTTGTACTGACTAGTTTTATGTTAACTTGACACAAACTAGACTCAGCTGAGAGACTAATTCTAAGGGGACTACGACTGAAAAACTGCCCCTATAAGATCTAGCTGTAGGCAAGCCTGCAGGGCATTTTCTTAATTAGTGGTTGAGATGGGAGGAACCTGTCCATTCCACCGGGCTCATGTGCTATAAAACAGCAGGCAGAGCAAGCCAATAAGTAGTCAGTAAGCAGCCCTCTTCAGTGGCATCTACATTAGCTCCAGGTTTCTGTCCTGACTTCTCTCAGTGATGGACTGTGTACAAGTAAAATAAACTTAAATCTCTTTCGATTATGGTGTTCCGTCACGGCAATAGAACTTACTAAAGACAATGCTATTTTCAAACTGTCCCTACCCAAACAGTAGCAATCTCTCACTCAGTAACTCATCTGCATAATTGGATTCTCTAGACTGACCTGATCCCTGGAGAGGTCTGAAGTGTGTCACTGGGAACCTGGCCCAAACCTGGCAGCTGTGTTTGTGGATCAGGGGTGGCACTGTTCCTCAGCACACTGGGTGTGTGGAAAAGGCTACAGCCTGGTGGCAGCTCAGCCATTCTCTCACTTCACTCCTGTGTGCACGCTTGCCTGAAGGCCTGTTGCCAAGACGCTCATTAATACCTTTTTATGGTCCCTTTTCAGCCCTGAGGTTTTTTAGATCACAGGAAACAGAATTTCCTGCCGTGTGTGAGAGGCTGGCAGTCAGCCCCACATTAAGAGTGTGGAGAAAGGTTAGAATGAGAAAGGTTAGAACGAGAAACTCATAGGGAACTTTATGGTTTCAGTGACAGGTTTTTGTTTTTTGATTTTTGGGGGGTGGGGGGCGGGGAGAGGTGGCATCCCAGGAGCTTGCACAGGGCTTAAGTTCTCAGGTCTCCATCAACAAGACCCAGGATGCCAAGGGTCAGGATTGGGAGGTCCTAGAGTGATTTGAATCTTAGTCTGTTCAATGAACCAAGGAGTGTGTGTGTGTGTGTGTGTGTAGCTCCTCGCTCTACCCTCCTCTCCAGGATGAGCTGCTGGGTCTTGGCTTGCTTCCCTCCCCCCCTGAGAGACTGTTCTTTCCTAAGCTCTTTGTTCCACTTTCCCTTTACTTCAAAGCCATAAAATCGGAGGCTCTTAGGTTGCAGAGCTGCCCCTGAGCTTTTCTGAGATAACAGACTACCCTTAAGCCTTCACCATCAATGCTAATTTAGTCAGGTCTGTTAGGTCTGAAAGGTGCCAAAAGCCTTTTAAAACAGAACAGCCGAAACAGAAACCATTAATAGTTAATGCGCCCTAAAACTTTCTCACTTGATGGAATTTTAATGACTCCTCTAAAGTGACTTTGATTTACTGTCTGTGTCTGTCTCTGTGGTATACTCACCAAGATCACTGTTTACCTAGTGGGGTGGATTCTAGAGATACAGACCACCAAGAAGCCCAGACTTTAGACCTCGGGGGCCCTGCCCAGGGCATCGTGGGAAGACCTATCCAACACATACGTGGGCTGTACACAGACCTGAGGGCTGACCTACCCCTGAGAATCGACAGTGTCCTTAGGCCTCAGCAGCATCGTGGACAGGATCGAGAAGAGCTTCAGGCGCATGTGTGGGTCTGTGGAGGGCTGGAGACAGGCCCTGAGGGTGGGGATCACATGCTGCAGCGCTTCTCCCACAGCCGGGCCTAGGAAAGAGAACAGGGGATGCAGCAGGCCACCGATGGCTTCCCAGGCCTTACTGCTGGGGTAGGAGCCCTGCAAGCCCCAGGCCATCCTGACATGCCACACTCTCAACTGCTGAGGACACTAACAAAGGATTAACTCCAGCATCCCCCTCCCTATGTGACCAAGACAAATCCAGCTTCTCTTTACAACTTCTAAATTCTTTTTTTTGGAAAGATTTATTTATGTATTATTATATAAGTACACTATAGCAGTCTTCAGACTCCCCAGAAGAGGGAGTCAGATCTCATTACAGATGGTTGTGAGCCACCATGTGGTTGCTGGGAATTGACCTCAGGACCTTCAGAAATGCAGTCAGTGCTCTTAACCGATGAGCCATCTCTCCAGTCCCCTAAATTCTTTCTTAAAAAAAATTTTTTTTTAACTTGGGGAAGCTAGAGAGAGAACTCAGAGATTACACTGGCTGCTCTTGCAGAGGGCCTGAGTTCAATTCCCAGCACCCACATGGTGGCTCACTCTGATGTCCTCTTCTGGCCTGCAGGCATACACGCAGGCAGAATACTATACGTAATAAATAAATCTTTTTTAAAAATAACTTCATTATTTTTACTACTGTTCATGTGTGCCTGAGGCTGTGGCCCCCATGGAGCTGAGGTCCCAGGCGTTAGAGCCACGTGACATGGATGCTAGGAGCCAAGCCTCAGGCCTCTTGAGAGCAAGAGCAGGAGGAGGTCTTAATGGTGGAACCATTTCTCCAGCCCCCTTTTTCTTTTGACACAGGATTTAGACTGGCCCTGAACTTGAGACAATATCTTAGTCTCCAATTGTTCATTAGTGACCATCCACCTTCTTGTTTTGAGGCAGGGTCTCTCATGGACCTGAGACTTAATGCTTAGGCTAGGCTGATTGGTCACGGAGTCCCAGAGATCGGTCTGTCTCTACCTCTCCAAGGGGCAAGATTACATCATCATGGTGGCACCCAGTTTTAATCCCGGCAATCAGGAGGCAGAGGCAGGTGGACCTCTGAGTCTGAGGCCAGCCTGGGTTACACAAATAAATAAATGAATCAGAGAAGTGTGCCCCTCAGTGTTCTGGGACACTGACAGGGACAGGAGGAGCTGCTGCACTGAGTGAGTGACTCTACAAATTCCAGTAGAGTCAGGGCTACCCAGTCTACACTGTCTTGAAAAACAAAACAAACAAATGAACAAACAAACAAAATGCCTGGCATTTTTACAAGGACCTGGGATGGTCCTCAATGAAGGCCTACTTATCTAAACTCCTAAAACTAAAGTCAAGAGACATCTAAAAAAAAAAAAAAAAAAAAAAAAAAATCAAAGCATGCCCATGCCCACTGCAGGATCTGCTCCCTGCAGCCACCCTTCCTCAGGTCACAAAGACTTCATAAGCAAACTCTTACTTGAGGGCTCACTGCCTGGTGACTGGAACTGCCCAGCCTCTAGAGTTGGACATATATAGCTAACTCTCCAGAACGCACCCCCGGACACTTCTCAGCTATGCCCCGGCCCTAAATGGGACTTAGCATAGTCTCAGTCACAATTTGCTAATTCTACCACCAGACAACACGGCAAGTCATCTAAATCTCCCATTTCAAGATGCAGTTTCTCAGACCCCTGTAGGTTAAGTGTCTGTAAAGTGGCACTAGAGGCCTATGGAGGCGGCAGCAGCGTCATCTGCCTGCAGCTCTGAGGGTCTGAGGAGAAGGGAAACAAAAAATGGCAGCAGGGAAAGCAGCTGCCGGTCTGACACGATAAGCAGGATCCCTCCAGCATGGAGGAGCACCAGAGGACTGCTCCAAGCGGCACAGGAGAGTGCCAGGGGTTTGCCCAGACTGTCAACATCAAAGGGCAGATGTGTGGAAACCTGCAACTGATGAGCCAGCACTCAGAGTAAAAGCAAGAGCTCAGGCTGGAGTCTCATTCACAGAGGATAAAGGGCTTGGATGCAGGAGAGGAAAGCCCACTCTCACCTCAGCTCCAGTGAGAAGCAACTGTCTGTCAAGAAAATCGCCACTGAGTGAAGGCCTGGGCTATCTGTGCTTAGAGTGCCCGCCTAGAACACCTATGGTCCTAGATTCCAGCCCAGGACTGCATAAAGCAGGCACAAGGGTGAAAACCTGTAGCTCCGGCTCTTAGGAGGTGGAGGCAAAGGAAGACTTCAGGTTCATCCTCCACTATATGGTAAGTCTGAGGCTGGTCTCAGCTGCATGAGACCAGGTCCTCACGACCAAACAAGTCCACCCAGAGAAATGTGCTGCAGTGCAAGTCCAGCTTTTCCTGGGACTGGACACTGCAAACAGGCAACGACAGAGCTGCGCTCTCAGCTCCTGGCTGGAGACCTGGGTGTACTCTGCCATTGGTCACATCAGAGAAGTGTGCCCCTCAGTGTTCTGGGACACTGACAGGGACAGGAGGAGCTGCTGCACTGAGTGAGTTCTTCTTCTGGTCTTTATATCTCAGCAAGTCAAAACAGAAAGTCTCAAAGGCCCTTGACATGTAGGCTCTGATGCCCACCTTCCACCTTCCAGACACTAAGTAGACCCAGGAGCTTAGGGGGCAGAGGGTGGTGGGAAATGGCCCCCAGAGGGAGCTGGGTCAATCGGAAAGGACTGAACTGGAGGCCACACAAGGGCACTCACCAAGCCACACTAAAACTGTAACAATGTCCCTACTTGCAGCCAGGCTGAGTACAAAGGGCCCCCTCTACTGACCACCCATGCCAGGAGTGGAAAGGGTAGGGGGTCCTGAAGGATGGATGGAGTAGGACTTTCCCATAATCCAGGCTCACAGGGCCAGGAGCAACCCCATCCAGCAAGGCAGGTCCTCTCAGGGAGTGGGATGGCCTCTTGTCATTCCTTGTGCGGACAAGCACATGGAAGCCAGCATTTGACATCAGGTGTTCTCAAGTGCTTGTCACTTCATTTTAGAAACACCTTCCACTGCACCCAGGGCGCCCTTAATCACCTAGACTGGCTGGCCAGCGAGTAGACTGGCTGGCCAGCGAGGCCCAAGGACCATCCTGCCTCTGTCTCCCCAGTGCCAGGATTACAGGAACATGGTACCGTGCCTGGCCTTTAAAATTTTTGTATTTTATATTATACATACATATGACTGCATGAATGTGTGTGCACCTGACTGAAAGCCATCTCTTCAGTCCTGTAAGTGCCACCTCTGCCTTCTCACTGTCCATACTCTAACACTGCAGCAAACAAGACCTTCTGGCATATGCACAAAGATGTGCCACACTGCATGGTGGGAGCACAGGAATGGGGCTGTGCCTCTTGTATCTACAGCCTTTCCTTCAGAGCTGAAGGCTTTGTGAAGGGGGCTGCATCTCTTGGAATTAAAAATACAAAAAATAACAAAATAAAAATACAATGCTTCTTTCTCACTTCCGCAAAAAGCCTCTGTGGCTAGAGATGCTGGATCCCACTGTAAACCAGACAGAGCTAAAGAACACAAGCTGCCAAAGAAACCACGGCACACCCTATTCTCCAGGCTTCCCGAGGAAGACATTTCTCCTGGCTTCAGTGGCTCATTCTTGTGATCCCAGCATGTGGGAAGACTAGGCAGGAGCAGACCTGGTTTGATGCCATCCTGAGCTATGTAGGCCCTGTCACTGGAACAAGAACTACGCTGGGGGCCGGGCGGTGGTGGCGCACGCCTTTAATTCCAGCACTTGGGAGGCAGAGGCAGGTGGATTTCTGAGTTCGAGGCCAGCCTGGTCTACAAAGTGAGTTCCAGGACAGCCAGAGCTATACAGAGAAACCCTGTCTCGAAAAACCAAAAAAAAAAAAAGAAAAAGAAAAAGAACTACGCTGGGGTCAAGGCCAGGGCCCTTCGGCTCACCTGCCTGGGTGAGGAGCTCAGTGAACTTCAGCAACTGCACAGAGTGCACTGCCCACTCGCCATGCGAGGCTGTCAGCCGCTCCAGGAGTGCACCCACATGCTTTCGGTAGAGGTCCTGACTGCTGGGGATATCCTCCACCTCAGCCAGTGTGTCCATGGTCTTCTGGGCCTACAAAAGGGGACACAAAGGATGGGACCAGACTGATTTTTTTTTCTTTTTTTTTTTTAAGATTCATTTATTTATTTATTATATGTAAGTACACTGTAGCTGTCTTCAGACACTCCAGAAGAGGGCATCAGATCTCGTTACAGATGGTTGTGAGCCACCATGTGGTTGCTGGGATTTGAACTCGGGACCTTTGGAAGAGCAGTCGGTGCTCTTAACCACTGAGCCATCTCACCAGCCCCCAGACTGATTTTTAAATTAAAATTAATTTTTAGGCTGGGTGGTGGTGGCAACAGTGCACGCCTTTAATCGAAGCACTCGGGAGGCAGAGGCAGTTGGATCTCTGAGTTCGAGGCCAACCTGATCTACAGAGTGAGTTCCAGGATAGCCAAGGCTACAGAGAAACCCTGTCTCAAAAAACCAAAAAAGTATTTTTGACTTTTTGAGACAGGATCTCATGCAGCCTGGCTGGCCAGGATGACCTTCTGCTTCTAACTTGAGAATGGGAATTATAGGTATGTGCTAACACACAGTTTTATGCTATATCATACTAGGTAAATTAGCTGAGTTATAGCCCTAACTTTAGAGTCCAGTTGTTCTTTCCATTTACATTTACTGATGTTCTTTGTGGGGAAGAGGGTATGCATGTGTCAAAGTCAGAAGAGGACTTGAAGGAGTCAGCTCTCTTTCACCGTTGGAATCCAGGGATCAAACTCAAATTGTCGGGCTTAGGGGCAAGCAACCTGACATGAGGAGCCATCTCACCGGTCCCCATAGTGGCTAGCATTTTTAAAAAATACTTCTTGTTAAAGATTTATTTTATGTATGTGAATAAACTGTCTTCAGATTCCCATTACATAGTTGTGAGCCTCCATGTGGTTGCTGGGAATTGAACTCAGGACGTCTGGAAGAGCGGTCAATGCTCTTAACCGCTGAGCCATCTCTCCAGCCCTATTTTTTGTTTTTGTTTTTTTTTTGATATACAGTTTCTCACAGTATCCATGGCTGTCCTGGAACTCAGTCTGTAGACCAGGCTGGCCTCTTAACGCAGAGATCCAACTGCCTCTGCCTCCGGAGACCTGCGACTAAAGACACGCACCAGCAGCACCCAGCTTGGAGTCTATTTTTTAAAGCTTTCCATCCCTAGAGATTCTCTTGTCATCTGAGGTCTAAGACATATAGGAAACATCAGCTAAACAGAAACATCTGACCAGGAAGTAAGTATTGTAGAACAAGCCCACCAAAGAGCAGGCAGGGGCCACAGCAGGGCTACATCGGGGCATCAGCCCTCCCCACAACACTTTCCGCCTCTGTCAGTGCTGTTTCTCCAGCAGGTAACAACAGACACAAACCCATCCACTCAGCAGCCCAAAGTGCCCAGCTCATTTGTGTGTGTCTACGAACCCACATGCAAGCATGTTTGTGCATGCATGTGTTTCCTAAAGGTGAGTTCAGAGCCTATGCTAACAGGGACTTGACCACACATGAACAAGGGGCAAAGTAGTTTTAAAGACAGGGCTTGGAGTAGAGGGGGAGGATTGCTTAGTCATTTGTAAGCATGAGGCCCTGATTCTGGTCTCAAGAACCCATATGAGAAGCCAGGCATGATGGTGTATGCCTATAATCTCAGCAATGGAGGCAGAGATGGAGTGGGTATGGTGGTCCTTAGGGCTTGCTGGCTGGCCTGGTCTCTTTGGTGAGCCAGTAAAAGATTGTCAGATAGGCAAATAGGTAGGGCCAGAGAGATGGCTATGCAATTAAGAGCACATACTACTCTCGAAGAGGACCCAAACTTAGTTCCCAGCACCATGATAAATAGGTCATATCCACAACTTTAAAGGAATTTTAAAAAAAAAAATTATTTATGTATATGAGTACACTGCAGCTGTCTTCAGACAAACCAGAAGGGAGCATCAGATCCCATTACAGATGGTTGTGAGCCACCATGTGGTTGCTGGGATTTGAACTCAGGACCTCTGAGAGAGCAGTCAGTGCTCTTAGCCACTGAGCCATCTCTCCAGCCCCCAGCTCACAACTCTTAACTCCATGGAATCTGAAGCTTTCGTCCATCTTCTGCAGCTACTGCACTCTTGTACACACACATACACAAATCAAAAAATCTTTCAAACTCTGATGATGCCAGAGGAATGCCATCAACACACACACACACACACACACACACACACACACACACTCTCTCACACATACATGCGCACACTCACACACACTCACACATACACACATGCACATGCACACATACACTCACACACATACTCACATGGAAAAGCACACATGCCCACACACACACATATGAGCATAAAAAAAAAACCAAAACCATGTTACTATTTATAGATAGCTCTGGCAGGAAGATTAAGAGTTCAAAGTCAGCCCGGGCTACACAGAAAGACCACGTTTAAAAACAAAAGTCTGAGCCGGGCGTGGTGGCGCACGCCTTTGATCCCAGCACTCGGGAGGCAGAGGCAGGTGGATTTCTGAGTTCGAGGCCAGCCTGGTCTACAAAGTGAGTTCTAGGACAGCCAGGGCTATACAGAGAAACCCTGTCTCGAAAAACCGAAAAAAACAAAAAAACAAAAAAAACAGAAGTCCAGCTGGGCGTGGTGATGCATACCTTAATCCCAGCACTCAGGAGACACAAGCAGGCAGATCTCTATGAGTTTGAGTCTAGCCTGCTCTACCAAGTTAGTTCCAGGACAGCCAGAGAGAAACCCTGTGTCAAAAAACCAACCAACCAACCAACCAAAAAACCAAAACAAACACAAAAACCCATGTCTGGAGAGATGGCCCAATGCTCTCTTGTAGAGGTCCTGTGTTAGGGTCCCATGTCAGGGGGCTCACAGCCATCTGTTACTATAGTTCTTGGGGATCCGATGTCTCTGGCCTCTCAGGACACATGTGGTCATGCCCACATACAAATACAGGTATGTACACAGCTAAAAAAGCCAAAAACCCAAAGTAAAAGCCCTGCAACACTGAAGCTGACATGAAAGGCCCTAGCCCCACCCCCAGCTACAAACAACCCTCCACCCTCACACCCACAACAAAGCTACCACCCAAATCTCCCAAACTGTAAAACATCGGTCACTGAAGACTGCCTGCATCCTCCCCGCATAGCTCTCCTACCCAGAGCAGATCTCAGGGTAGAAACTACTCGCTGGCTGCTCTGGAACCAACCACAAAAGCTAGTGGGGGGCTGAAGGAGGGTTTAATACACTAGGCAGTCCCTGACATTCCCCAGGGCAGTGGGCCATATATATCTCTTCCTGACCTGATGGGTCTGGCTTCCTTTCTGCGGCCTACAGGCACAGCCTTGCTAGAACTCATAGTCCTATCAGTGACAAGCTGTCTTTGATGACATATGACACATATTCTCTGCAAAGGTTTCTTCACAGAGAAGAATCTGAATAGAGAAAGTCCCCAACAAGAGAGGAAAAGGCCCCCTCAGGTAGGGTTCCACAGGAACCTAAGCCTCCTGCAGGCCCAGGGTGGTGGCTGAGAGCCTTGCTTGGGTTCACTCTGAAGAAGTAGCATCTGGCCCATATGGTTACTGAGGCTCACAGGGATTCTATGTTAGAGATTTATGTGTTCGTGAGCGTGCGCACGCATGCATGGGAAAACAGGCTGACGCTGAGTGCCTACTTCAGTTACTCTCCACCTTATTTGTGAGACAGAAGTTTGCCTTCAGAAGTTCAGGGGTAGCCTGGGCTACATAATAAGGCCATCTAAAAAACAGAACAACAGCCGGGCGTGGTGGCGCACGCCTTTGATCCCAGCACTCGGGAGGCAGAGGCAGGTGGATTTCTGAGTTCGAGGCCAGCCTGGTCTACAAAGTGAGTTCCAGGACAGCCGGGGCTACACAGAGAAACCCTGTCTCGAAAAACCAAAAACAGAACAACAAAAGCAAAAATAAATAAATAAATAAATAAATAAATAAAATTAAAACTTAAATGCAGAGTTCAAGGGGACAGAAATAACTCCAAGAGCTGTGCTACACTGCACAGCCATCAGCCTTCTCTATAGCTTTTGGCTGATCAGGAACATTTTGAAGCACCAAGAGATTAGAGGGAAGGGCAGCGAGGGTCCGTCCAGCATCCCAATATGACTATATAAAGGGGTCATTCCCTGGAGACCACCTTGTGAGAGACTCCTTCTAAATATTCTGAATTCGTTCACCTTTGCTAGTCAAGCCTGCCCCAGGTCTGAAATTCAGCCATGCTAGAGACTAACAGAAGACAACTACATTTCCTGTAGAAAGAGATTGCGGCTGCAGGGTGCTGTGCCCTTACCTTCTTCTCAAGACCCACGGCATTGGAGACTGACATTATTGTCACCAGCACCTCCAGGAGCTGCAGGCTGGCAGCACGACAGTCTTCCTGACAGACAGACAGCAGGGCCTGCACACACAGCAGCAGATGCTCCAGGTAGAGATTCTGGAAGACAACAGTGGGAGTCAGCATCCCTCCCTCCACAGCCTACTATCAGTGTGGTACACACACACACACACACACACACACACACACACACCCAGCAAGAGCCAGAGAAGTAGCTGCACCCCACCTGAGGGCTGCAGGCCCTGACCTGAGCACAGCCACAGAGAAGGGCAGCACAGTGGGCCAACAGGGAAGCTTCAGAGGGATAAAGAATACATATCGTGGGCCAGCAGATGGTGTGGGGTATGCTTTTAATCCCAGCGCTTGGGAGTAGAGGTGAACTCAGGAGTTCGAGGCCAGCCTGATCTACAAGCGAATTCCAGGCCAGCCAGAGCTGCATAGAAAAACCCTGTTTCAAAACAACAACAAAAAACAAAACAAAACAAAACAAAGAATACACACTGTGAATGTTCACTGGTAAATTAAAACTGCCATTCGTATTTATTCTGTGCTTTATGGAACCTGTGAAACAGACATGGGATAAGAATAAAGGCCTGGCAGTGGTGGTGCACTGCCTTTAATCCCAGTACTCAGGAGGCAGAGGCAGGCAGATTTCTGAGTTCGAGGTCAGCCTGGTCTACAGAGTGAGTTCCAGGACAGCCAGGGCTATACAAAAAAACCCTGTCTCAAAAAAAAAAAAAAGAATGAGAAAGGACACACATGCAGAAAAGCAGTCTGTGGGATTTCTACCTTCCCGGGTGAGAGCCCAGGTGAGCAGGTGAGTGCAGCCTCCCTTAGCATCGCCAGTACCTGTTATGGACATTCTGGCTGGCATACCCGTTCCCTACCCCAAACTTTCTAGCCTAGGGATTGGGCTGAGTCTCCTTCCCCCAACATCTCTGATTGCTGTAGAACCTAGCCATTTCGATTATGCTGGCCTCTTGCTTGGACTCTTGGTCTCCAGGCTCTCTTCTCCCTTTCCTCACAAGGCCCAGTTCAGCCTGCCGGGAAATGTTCACTCAGGCCGCCCCAGCTGTCTCTACCTCTGCCCTCCCTTCAATGTACAATAAAACCTCAGCCGCTTAGGAGAGGACCTGTTCTCTTTTCTTTTTCCCCTTTTCATTCATAGGTCTGTTGTCTCATGATCAGGGAGGTGGAGGCAGGGGGATCAAGAATTCAAGCCCAAAATTCGCTATCTAGTTAAGGTTCTGCCTAGGCTACACAGGACTGTCTCGACAAAACAAAACAAAACACAACCTAACCAATCAACCACCCCCCAAACCTCATATTGAACAACTCTGTGACATTCCCATGCTGAAATGACCAGATGTCTTTGATCCACTTACCTACAGTGGGGTGAGGCTATGGTTTGGCTGGCGGAGTGCTTGTCTAGCTTGCACCCCAGAGATGCCTATCACAAGCTTTCTAACAGATGTAGATGCTGAAGGTGAAGCTGCACATTCCTGGCTCCACTTGGCTTCAGGTGCATTTCCTGTGGACCCATGGCTGGGTGGCCAGTAGGACCCTGTGAAGCACTCACCACAGGATGCAGGGAGCAGAAATCCCACAGGCTTCCTCCTGCATTCATGTCCTTTATCATTCCTACCTTGTCTATTCATGTCCTTTATCATTCCTCTACCTTGTCTATTCCAGAGCACAATAAATAGGAATGGCACTGACAGGCATAAATAAAAGCACACATACGTACACACCAGCCCTCAGAGAAGTGAGTGTACCTGCTGAGAAATCTTACCAGCCTTCAGTTTGTTCTTATCATGTTCTCATGACCAGAAATCCAACATCCCAAACAACTTCACATGAAGTGGGTAGGGAAGCACTTGGAGCTGTCAACTTCCAAGTTCAAGGGCTGTGAGCCCACCTAAACACCTGTGCTTTCTTGCTAGTAATTCCGATCTGGCAAGAAAGTAACATGCCCAGCCTAGGTTTCTCTGATGCCTTAGAGTCCCTGGACCTAGGAAGAGGACATGCTAGCACACTGGAAGGAGAAGGGCCTCTTGGGTCCTACCCTGCTCTCAAGCTTTGTCAGTTTCCTCTCGGTTGAACAATGGTCAATGCTAACAATCTGTACTGCTCCTGCAGGGAATCCAAGTTCAGTTCCCAGCGTTCTTGTCCAGTGGCTCACACTCACCTGTAACTCCAGCCCTAGGGGACTCCTAGCCCTCTTCTGGACTCCATGGACACCTGCACGCATGTACACATGTACAAAGCAGAATACACCTTAAAAAAGACATCAACCTCCTTTGCTAGAAGGCTGGACAGTAATTCTCCCGTCAGCTAAGAGGCAGCACAGACGAGCCTGACAGGCCAGATCTACATTCTCTGGAAGCGACACTAAAAAATCAAGTGGCCACAACTTCCTTAAGACTTGAAGCCACACCTTCCAGAGGGGGAATGTTCTGTGTATCCAGGGAAACACACAGCTGACAGATCGGCAATTTATCTAGATGAGTTCTGGGAAACACGGACACCGAGTGGTGAGTGCAGGAACATAGTCTGCCCTCACTCCTCCCTCGGACTCCAGTCCTGTTCCCACGGGGCTCCCTTATTATCTTGTTATTTAAAAGTCAAATGTCTTAGTTTCTCACTATGTAGCCCAGGTTGTTCTCCATCCTCCTCAATTCTGGACTTATAGGTGTATGGGTTGAATGAGAATGGCCCCGTAGGCGCATAGATTTGAACATTCGGACCCCAGTTAGTGGACTGTCTGGAAAGGGCTGGGAAGAAGGGCTTTGTTGGAGGTGTGTCACTGGGGTGGCTTTGCAGTTTCAAAAGTCCACAGCTTTCCCAGTTAACTTTCTCCCGCTGCCTCGTGCTTGTGGATCAAATGCCAGTTCTCAGCTTTTGCCCCAGTGTCATGTCTGCCTGTGGCCATGCTTCCTGTCATGATGTCCATGGACTCTAACCCCCTGAAATTATAAGACCCCAATACTTTCTATAGTAAATTGCCTTGATCATAGGATTTCATCCCAGCACTGACAAAGTAACTAAGACACCAGTATGTGACACCACACCCACAGGTCTTTCACTCAGACAACAGAAATGGCTGCACAGATCATCAGGGCTGACATCTGTCAGTCAGTGCTCATCCCTCCAGCCCAGCTTTTTCAGAGCTTAGCCATCTCTGGGTGCACCAAGGCCTAAACAGGTATGCTGGCCAGGGAGCAGAACCTAGTTTCCCAAGAGGAAGATCAAGGTGCTGGAGGAGAGGGTATACCTAACATACCTCAACACAGCAACCTTCATTTTGCCCTGAGTAGAAGCAACCAGAACACATCCCAGTGGTCAAGTCCAGGTTAGGCTGCTCTGGCTCAGCTTAAAGCAAACCTCTCCATCAGGTCACAAGTGGTTACTTCAAACATAGGATTCAAGTGCTGAGTGACACGTACAAGAATGAGCTCCTGGTCACCCCTGAGGATGTGTGTTCACACCAATGATGTGCTGTGTAGTCCCCGGACTCCCTCAGACACGTGTCCCTGACCTACGACCACCCACAGCAGCAAGGCCGGCTGGACTCTCCTGGGAGATGGATGTATCTTGAGCTGCCCAAACCACTGACACTAACAAGAGGAAATCTTAACTTAAATGGCTGCCTGTTGTGGGTGGCTACAGGGCTGAATAGGGGCTGCTGCCACTGGCACCTGAGTGTGCTGCTGCCACCTGTGGCAGCATCAGCCAGCATCAGCAGTTACACTCAGAGAGTGGCCAGCACTAGGACAGCCTGATGCCCACCCTTCCAGATACCCACTTACATTCTCAGACCCCTGGCAGATGTGCTCCTGGGCCAGCTCTGTGGCTATGACCTTGACGTGTGGCTGGAGGGCATTCCGGGGGCAGCCCCGGATGACAGAAGCGAGGATCAAGAGGCCAGAGGCAGAGGGTGCTTTCTTCAGCATGGCTAAGATCAGTTTCAGAAATACTTCCGGGCTGACAAAGGTGCCAATGAGCTCTGCGGCTCTTATGCACTGCAAGAAAGAAGGGAAGATGCAGAGTTCTGCAAATATGGCCACAGCCAGGGCTCCCACTGGTGACTGGGCTTACCCGACAGGGCCTCGCCTGTCATAGGGCATGAGTTACAGGACCTGTGGGGAAGCATACACCCTCATTTCTCTCATGGGGGATACCAAGGCAAATGGGACCCAGGGCTCTGAAGTACCTGGCTTTCCTGCTTCATTTGACACCAGCAGCCTAAGTGTCTCATTCATACAACCAATGCCTCCGCACCCTAGGGAATTCAGCAGTGGCAAGGACAAGGGCCAAATGCAGGGCACATGCAGGGCAGTGCACACCAGCCCCACAGGCCCTTCGCTGCTGTTTGCATTAACAAAATACTCACTCAAGACACAACACAGAGCTGGGCAGCAGTGAGGGCTGCCAGTGAGGGGGCTGGAGTCGCTGGAGAGGGAGGCACAAAGCTTGTGGTCCCAGCCAGGTCTGCATCATGGAGCAGACAGGGGCAGCACACAGACACGCCTGTACACAGCACTTCTCACCAGTCCCTCTCACTCCTTCATAAACCATATTGGGAGATAGAAAATCCTTCATTCTGCCAATAAAGCAGCTGCTCACACACTTCCTGGTAATGCCTGGAGAGGAAGCTCAGAGAATGCTGTGCTTGCTGCATAAGCCTGGTGATCAGAATTCGGGCCCCCAGCACCCATGCAGGAGGAGGGAAGGGATGACAGCCTCTTGTCACCCCAGTACCCAGGAGACAGACACAGGGGACCGTAGAGCACGCTGGCTAGGTAAGACTAACTGAATCTATGAGCTCCTGCTTTAGTGAGAGATCCTGCAATCAGTGGACAGCAGCTAATATCCAGTGTTAGATTTGGGCTTCCATAAGCATGCACACAACTGCACATGCATATGTAAACACACATGAACAGATTCTCTCCCCCGACCCCCTAAGTTTTGTGTGGAAATGACATAAGTGTGCCTGGGCTGGAAAAGCCAGTCTCTTAGGCCAGCTGCTGACAGCCTGGTCACTGGAAGCAGAGCCTGCTGCATGTGCCCTGTGAAATCAAAGGTGAAACAAAGTTTGCCTGGAGGGCACCACCAGGGCCAGGCTAGTGGCTGACTATGGGGGAGGTGAGAAGGGCAGGAGGAGAGGTCTACACCTTCACCCAGCTGGTGACTACAGAACTGCTTCTACAGGGCTGAGAGCTTTGCCACTGCATGGTAGGACACTCACACTGCTGACCACAGCCTTCTCTTCATCGGTGCACGCCTGATGCAGGGTTCTGAGGATGATCTCCAGGTGCTGGGTGATGTGGTCCTCTGCATGCAGTAGCAGCACCGGCAGCAGCTGTGCTGCCTTCACCCGCGTCCCCACCACCCAGTCGGTGATATCATGACAGATGGCAGGAAGCACCTTGGAGAGGTTCCTGAAGACCAGCTCTCGGCAGCCCAGGCCAGGGCGGCTCTCTAGAGGGAGAAAATGGGAACCCACAAAACCAGCTTCAGGGTCTGTGCTGCAGAAAGTGGCTAGTTATACCTTCAGTCTGACTGAGAGTTCAGAATGTCTCAAGACAGAAAGGAGAGCTAGTCTTGGCAGCTTGCAACTGCATTGAGGCAGGAGGATTCCTGTAAGTTTGAGACCATGTTGAGTTACACAAGTTCCAGGTTATCCTGGGGTGCAAAGTGAGACACCATTTCAAACAAAACAAAACAACAAAAAAATTAGTCAATCAACTAAATCAAAATACCCACCGTACACCCCCCCAAGGAAAAGTGTGAGGGTCACAGTCATGATGTGAAGTATTTTTCAACAGGCAGTAGTGACACACACCTTTAATCCCAGCACACCAGAATCAGAGGCAGGTGGATCTCTGATTCAAGGCCAGCCTGGTCTACAGAGTGAGTTCCAGGACAGCCAGGGCTACACAGAAAAATCCTGTCTCAAAAAAACAAAACAAAAAAGTAAGGCTATACTGAAGTATGACAATAAGAAACCACAGTGGGACACACCTGCAAACGGTCACCACAAACCCTGAAGTAAATTTAACTCTAGGGCTTCCCCTGCCTGACCCAATAGCCCTGCATCCTGCACTAGTGTTCTCTCTGGCATCTTCACTCAGTGGACTTGTACAGCAGACTCTGTGGGAGTCATCTATGCCGTGAATACACCCATTTCCACATTCATCTCCCGAGAGCTCAGTCCTGACTTGGGGCTGTTTTAAAGGTGCTGTGCTGGACCCTAGCACTCAGTTCCTCATGGGGTCAGGCGTTTATTTACCTTTCTTGGTGTCAGTACCTAGTCTGGTTACACCATACCATAGGTATGCCTTAGACCATAGGTAGGCCTTAAGACCATAGGTAGGCCTTAGACCATAGGTAGGCCTTAGAAGAGAGCACCTGCCTAGCTTCTACACTGCTCGACTCCCCTGCCATGCCACAGCCAGCCTTCAAGGTAGCCTGGAAGCATCTAGCAGCATCTTCTGGAGGTCCAATTTCCATTCCCCAATGCCAACACCAAGCACGCATACAGTCTCTGTGCTATTTGTTACCATCCTGGGTGGTTCTGTATTACCATCCTGGGTGAGGTTTTTCCAAATACTGTCTGTTTAAAAGTTTTGAATTGTTTTTCTTATTGAGTTCTGAGAGTTCTCTGTATGTTCTGGACACAAATAGTAATTGCTTTCTTGGTCTTTTATCTTCTGAATACTGTGTGTGCGCGTGAGCATCAGGGATTGAACCTACAACCTCACATTTGCTAAGTAAGCACTCTACCACTGAACTATATCCCCAGTCCCTCATGGGGGATGCTAGGCAGGTAGTCTACTGCTAAGCCACAAGCTCCTCACTGGTGGATTTGGTCAAGTCTTACTGCTGAGCCATGTCCTGCCCAGGCCCTTAGTGGTGGATTCTAGATGAATGCTGTGTCTCTCAGCTACATGTTCAGCCTCTTTGAGGCAGGTTTCCCTAAGTTTCCCTCTGAACGCACTGCACCTGATAGCCTAGACTGCACTCACTTCTCCCGCCTCGGCCCTCAGGCATTTGCCACCAAACCTGGCCAAGGAGGAGGACGGGACAGCTCAGCTAGCACTGGCTCTCGGTGTGTGCAGTTGCCAGCATGTAGTCTACATACACTAAACAGCTCAGCACCCGTGCTGTGCTAATCTCAGAGTCTGGTGGGCTGTGGTCAGGCTGCTCTACAGGACAGCATGGGTATGAATGCTTCCACTATACAGAGCACTCCACTGGTTCCAGGACATTGGAACCTACAGAATGCTTCAGCACCATGTAGACCCAGTATTGGGAATCACTGGCCCAGTTATTTCCATTTATGTTTATTGGGAGGATTAAGTATGTTTTTTGAGAGAGGTCTAACTATGCTTCCCTGGCTGGCCTCAAGCTCACAGCAATCCTCCTGCCTTAGCTTTTCCTACACTTAGGATGGCAAACTCCACCATGCCTAGCCACTTTTACTTTCTTATAATCACTATAACAAATATCTGTAAACATAATTGTCATAAATCTGACACAAACATAGATAAATGTTAAAAACAACTAAGTCAAACACTAAGTAAAAAAGCATGCGTGTTAATGTTCTCAAACACAAGCTGAGCCATCACTCGGAACCAGGACTGACTAACCTACTCTCGCACAAGCAGGGTGCACACTCAGTACCACCTGAAAATGCTTGGGTTTTGCCAGTGGTTTCCCAGGCCTGCTTTAGAGGCTGAATTAGAAGGCTCACAAGGTCAAGGCAGTCCAGGCAACTTAGACCCTGTCTAAATATGTCTCACTTGGTACTGCTTGCTTAGATTAGCATGCGTGAAGTCCTGGTTCCACTTCCAGTATCACAAAATGAGAGCAATGTGGTATATATCAGTAAGCATTTTGGACATGGAGGCAGGGGAATCAAAAGTCAAAAGTCATTCTCAGCTACAGGCCGAGTTTGAGGCCAGCCTGGGCTATACCTCATAAAGAAAACCAAAACTACAAGTAAAAAGAGGGCAGGGGTATGAGGTCTTAGGTTCAATTCTCAGCACTGTAAACAAATAAACAAAAGCCAAGGCCCAGGAGATGGCTCGGAGGGTAAAAGTCTGATGATCTGAGTTCCAACCCTACAGCTATGTTTAAAAGCAGAACAAGGCCGTATCTGGCGGCATGCTTCTGTAATCTGAGCTGTCTGTGGAGAGATGAGAAGCAGAGACAGGAGTCTCCTTCAGAAGCTCCTGGGCCAAGTAACTGGAGTAATTAACTCAGACGCACAAACAGCAGATCCTGCTTCCCAAACAAGGTGGGAGGCTAGGACCAACTCCACAGTCGGCCTATGACCAATACATGGGTGCCAAGCCTTTTGTGTGCCTGTACATTCTCACACATGGTTTATTGTGTGAATGCCTGCCACAGCACAGGTGACAGTCAGAGGACAACTGGTGGGAGTCAGGTTCCCCCACCACGTGGGCCCTAGCGATGAAACTCAGGCAGCAGGTTCCTTTTCCTACTGAAGTGCCTCGCCAGCTCCAATAAATGCAATGTGAAAACCCCAAGCTAATTCTCACACCTTACCTCCCTACCTACAAGTACCGAGTAACTCTTCTACACATTCCTGTAGATGCTGGTGGTGGCTAGTCCTGGTTGTCAACTACCTCTGGAATGAACTACAATCCAGAAATGGAGGGCACACCTGTGATCTACATCTTGAGGTTGGAAGACACAGGCTTCTGACCTTGATCTTGACAAGTGATGACACATGCTTTTGATCAAGATCTTGAGGCATAGTGGCCATGAAAATCTTAGGCCCAAGCAAGGTAGCACATGCCTTTAACTCTAGGAGACTGACACAAGCAGATCTCTGAGTTCAAGGCCAGCCTGGGACAAAGCAAGTACCAAATCCAGGCCCTGTGGTCCACACCTTTAATTTGGGCCATACCTTCTGCTGGAGACCTACATAAGGATGACGGAAAAAGGAAGACTCACTCCTCCCCTGCTTCCACTTCCTTGCCAGCACGTCTGTTGGAACCTACTTCTACAGAAGACCTGCTGAAACAACTAGCCTCATGGGACTGAGCAGTGACTAGATTCTTGGACTTCCCATTCACAGATGCCCATTGTTGGGTGAGTTGGACTGCAGCTGTAAATCATTCCAGTAAATTCTCTTAATATACAGAGTCATTCCATAAGTTCTGTGACTCTAGAGAACCCTGACTAATGAATGCAGAAGTCCCCCTCATCAACATCCCCAAATGTCAGGACTCCCCTCTGTCTTGGGCTGACAGCATTACTTAGGACACTGTTTCCTATGTGCCCATGTTTCCTTCTTTGGGGCTGGGAGGTGAGGGTGGGAGGGACTGCTATGTAAACAGGCTTCTTTCTCTTAGGATTCATTCCAGCTGTGACACGTGTGTTCTCCCCCACTTGGGTTGAGGAATGTCCCATCCTGCCACCTCACCTAGTCTCTCCCAGACAGGTACATGTGGGCTGTTTTCCTCTGGAGCTCATATAGAGAATGTTGCTGGGGGAGTTTCATTACTGTCCAGTGTCTACCGTGGGGTGGGTGCTAACAAGCACCATGCCTGTCATCCTAAGAAGCCTCCACTACTTTCTCAGTGTCCTTGTGCTGGTTTTCTGCCAGCCATGCTTGTTTCAATTTAGATTCCCTCCGAGATCTCATTATTTACCAGTTGGTTTTTAGGCAGGCTAGGTCAGTGGTCCTGCATCTGTCTAGAAATCTGTTAGCACACGTAAGCAGGGAGGAAGGCCTTAAGGTCCCAGTCTCATTTACTCAAGTCCAAGTCCAGAAGCACAGAGACCTTAGTGCTGTGTATAAAAAAAAAACCTTCTTTGAGGGATTAACTACAACATGATAGCAGGCCACATCTGCAAATGGACCCTTCAGTAGAGCAGCTATGGACATCTGCAAAGCCAGACACCATGGCAACAGGCAGCCATCAGTACAGGTGCCAGGACCCATGGAGAAGGTGAGGCCATGCCAGGTTCAGTGAAGCAAAGGGGATTCCACCTGGAGGGACTGGGGAGAGGGGCAGGAAGATTAAAGCTGGTGCAGAGGTCAAAGTTCCCAGTTTCAGAGGGAGCAGGGGAATCTGACCTCTGTGGAAATGTTCCCTTTTGTCTACGAGGCCTGCACTGTGTGTTGCCAAGGCAGAAGGACCTGCCCTTGGGAAGAGGAAAAAGCTCCTACTGTGCTAGCCGCTTTTCCTTTTCTAGTCCTATTCAAATCTGTATCCCAAACACCCGGATGGAATGCAGGCAGGGCAGGCCGACGGATGGACACAATGACACACACTCACAGGGACCCTGCTCAGACCCAGACCAGCTCTTTTGTTTTGTTTTGTTTTAAGAAAGAAAAAGAAAGAAAAAGACCCTGTGTCCTCCCTGTGCCCTCAGCACTTGAGCACGGCCAGCAAACAATTCCAGGAGAAAGATGTTTCAAAGGCAACCGCTGCTGCCACCATCACTAAAAAACTTGGCAGGTGCTGTCACCAGAGCCCTGCCCCTGGCGGTTTGCAGGAACTTGAGGACACTTTATTCAGTGAAAACTGATTTGGAGGCAGTGAAGTGCATGCAGCCTTCCTTGCTGCCCCACCCAGCGTCATTGTAAAAGTGGGGACTTGAGGACGCAAGGTGGCTGGGTAGGTACAGGCCTCTGCCATGCAAGCCGGATGACCGGAGTTCAATCCCTAGAGCCCTCATAAGGATGGAAGAGAACAACTCCACAAAGTTGGCTTCTAACCTCCTGTGCACAGGAGTCCACCCCTACACTGTGCACAGCCACAGCCACTAGTATGGTTAAAAGAAATAAATAGGTCAAAGTGGAGGTTTAGGTGCTAGAGGCGGTTCAGTGGTTAGAGTGCTTGCTGCTCCTGCAGAGGACCTGACTTTGGTTCCCAGCACCCCTGCTGAGGAGTTGAAAAACCACCTGTAGCTCCAGCTCCAGGTGATATGACACCTTCTTCTGGACTCCAAGGGCAGTACACAAATCCATGCTGCCAACATACAACTAAAAATAAAAACAAGGGGGAAGAGGGGCTGCTCTTCCAGAGGTCATGAGTTCAAGTCCCAGGACCACACAGTGGCTCACAACCATCTCTAATGGAATCTGATGCCCTCTTCTGGTGTGTCTGAAGACGGTATATGCATGTAAATAAAGTAAGTAATGCTTAAGCAAGCAAGCAAACAAACAAACAAAAACAAGGGGCCAGAGAGACTGCTCAGTCGTTAAGAGTGTTCACTGCTCTTCCAGAGGACTTGATTTTGGTTCTTAGCACTCACATTTGGTGGCTCACAACTGTGGCCTTCACAGGTACCAGGCATGCACACGGTACAAATACACACATGCAGGCCAAGCACTCATACACATAAAATAAAAATAAATAAATCTTTAAAAAATTTAAAACCTCCCATGTGTCTGTAAGTTGGGCATAAACCATGGTAGAGGTATTGATATTGCTTCCTTTCTGTCCTAGGCACGGGGAAGCCTGAACTTGATTAAACTGACCCAGGAGCTAACCCCAGTGTGTGTGGCACTGGTAACTGTAAGCGCGTGTGGCTCAGCTGTAGTCAGGCAGTTTATGCTGGTATGCTCAAGTCCCCCTTCCGCGGCAGGAAGAATGTAGAGAACATATCTCAGCCACTCATCTGAGTGCCTCTGACCCTGAATACTGACTGTTTCAGTTGCCTCTTGGAGTGGAGGCAAATCAAGCTCAAGCCCACCTAGGAAGCAGTGAGGGTCACTGCTAGGCGCAGTGATGGGGCTAAGATTTGACAAGAAGATGCGCTGCCCCAAGCAGAGATGTCTGGCCACAAGAGAGCATGACTTGACACCCAGTGGCCGTAGTCAGGAAGGCACCAGAGATGACCCAGTGATGGACACATCCCTTCTTGGTTTCAGGCATGTTTTCTGAGGAAGGTCACAAATCCATAGCTCTAACAGGCAGTTTAGGGATGTAAGGGGTATTTGTACACAGCCCCTCAGTCAAGGACAATACAGGTCTCAGGAAGGTAGGCAGAGGCCAGGCTCAGGGGAGGGAGGGACAACAGCAAGGAAGACTAGGGTGAGGGTCTGAGTATAAGTGGTAAGGCCTGATGGACAAAATGCTGCACAATCATGAAAACTTGAACTTCCAACTCTAATCCTACACTGAAGTAACTTCAAAGGGTAACGATCAAACTCGTGAAACCCAGTGTTGTGTTGCTGGCTGTGGTGACTCAAGTTCTAAATCCACCCTGCTCGGATAAAGAATGAGCTGAGCAGCGCCGCTCTAACAGTTCAGAACCAGAACCATGAGATGCCTGTGACCACTGCCAGAAACAAGCTTCGCTCGCCCCTAACTTATACCAAAGAGAGCCTTGCAGACTTTGAGCTTGGGAAGTTGGTCAGTGCAGACACGTAGCACACAAGCAAGCCTTCCACGCCGCTACATCCAAGTCTTTCACTTAGCACAAGTCCAGCGTGGTATCTCTGCAAGACAGTCACTACCTCCCACACTCTCCTTGCTCATGTTACAGTCGAGGTAGGGACTTCCTTGCACTTCAAGGCCAGTCTGTCCGTGGACACTGCTAGACTGCCTGCCAACTCTGTGACATAACCTTGGACAGCAAGGGCAGAGCTGTTCAGCTGTGGCACAAAAACCAGGATGGGGATGTAACACAGTGGCAGAAGACTTGGTATCATACATGTGAGGCCTCGAGCTTGAAACTGATTCATCATCTCACACACACAAAAAGATAAACACACAAACAGCTTCCACACCTCAGCTCTACATCTGGAAAACTGCACTCTCAACCTAACTTATCAAATGAGAACAAACCCAGCTTACACTGCTGCCTGTACCTTTCTCAGAACTGGTTTCCTTCTGCCAGCTTCTGAGGGCAAGGAAGACCCTCAGGAGCAGAGACGCTGACTGGAGGGGGAGGCCCGGACTCAGGAACTCAGCAGAACAGAATTCAGGAGCAGCCTCAACGTCACTGCTATGTCCACAGCCCACCAGATCTTGATCCCTCTTCTGGGGCTAGGAAGAAGCCACCCAGGAGCTGGGGGACAGTGCCTGTCATTGGTTACATTTCTGTCCTTGTCAGGATGTAACCCTGGCTGATTTTGAGATGTGCTTGCCTGACAACAGAGGAGGTCAAAGCCCATAAGGCAGAAGCCAGGTTGTAGGCAGAAACCCTCCTCGCAGCAGAATTTGCTAGACAGCCACAAACATGGGCTCAAGTCACGACTATGTGAGGACAAACAGGTGCCACTAGAAGACTGCCCCGAGTTCAGAACACACACAGGAAGACAAATGCCACTCATCCCTGACCTGCAGGCTTAGCTGGCTCTCGATGAAAGGATGAAGCCTGCCCAGGTGCCATTCCTGAAACTCTCAGTAGTGCTATAGAGGCCTGGCCCAGCTACAGGTCCCTGCACATGCTCAGAAGGGAGTGGTGGACAGATGACAGGACATCTGGATGTTTATGGGAAGTCCTCCCCTTCTTTAAAAACAAGCCCAGAGGTGGGGAAAAAAAATCAGGTCCTGAGAGACAGGACAGAGGCTGGGACTGCTTGCCATCCAGGGAAGGTGGCACCCTTCTCTGTGATCTCCAAACAGGGACCTAGCAAACACTGGGTCCAGCAGTACCTCAGGTACTAGTGCCTTCTCAAGCAGCACCACTCACCGTGCTCAGGGCTGTGCCCGCAGCAGCACCACTCACCGTGCTCAGGGCTGTGCCCGCAGCAGCACCACTCACCGTGCTCAGGGCTGTGCCCGAAGCAGCACCACTCACCGTGCTCAGGGCTGTGCCCGCAGCAGCACCACTCACCGTGCTCAGGGCTGTGCCCGCAGCAGCACCACTCACCGTGCTCAGGGCTGTGCCCGAAGCAGCACCACTCACCGTGCTCAGGGCTGTGCCCGCAGCAGCACCACTCACCGTGCTCAGGGCTGTGCCCGCAGCAGCACCACTCACCGTGCTCAGGGCTGTGCCCGCAGCAGCACCACTCACCGTGCTCAGGGCTGTGCCCGCAGCAGCACCACTCACCGTGCTCAGGGCTGTGCCCGCAGCAGCACCACTCACCGTGCTCAGGGCTGTGCCCGCAGCAGCACCACTCACCGTGCTCAGGGCTGTGCCCGCAGCAGCACCACTCACCGTGCTCAGGGTAGTTGGGAGGAGGAGGTGAGGCGAAGTCCAGCTTGTCCTTTAGATCTGCCTCGTTCTCCTGCTGCCACTGCAGCCCGACCTTCTCCCACAGGCTGGTGGCTGTCTGCCTGCAACACAGCAACACAGGAGTGGCGGTGAGGTCTGGGTGCCGGGAGACCCCGTCCATGAAGGCCCTGACCACAGAAGCCTCAAGGGAACACCTGCTGGGCTGGGGAGAAGGGGGAGGTAACACACATCACTTGGCAGGAGTGGCCTTCAGACAAGCTCTGACTACATGGTGACAACACCAGCAGAGGCCTGATGTCCACCTATGGGCCCAACTGAAATACTAAAAAGGTCCAACAGGGTCTTAATGATGGGAAACAGGTCAGATGACACAGACCACATAACACATGGAATAAGGGCACAGGCAGATTCTTTGGGCAACTCTGGAGCGAAGCTCTTGTTCCAAATCAGGTAGGGGACACCACGCCAGCCACCTGCCCGGCGGGACACTTACCGGATCTCAGGCATTTCATCACTGAAGCTGCTGAGCAGCAGTGGGGTGAGCTTGTGTAGGAAGGAGTAGCGGTCCCGGAGATTCAGCAGCCATCCCCCGACCACCGAGGTCACTGCCTGCCGGACCTGCCGCAAGAGAATAGAGAAGCATCACTCATGAGTTCCTGGGAAGGGTGGCTCAGAGTCCTGCTGTGGGGATATTAGTCCTGAAACAGGGGTGGGCACAGCCGCCCCCACCCCCGACAAATGAGAGAATCACTGCTGATCCAGACCTTCGTAACACCCACTAGCTCTGTCCTCTGTGGATTCACTGTCCCCTGGCAATATAACTGCGTTTGCAGTCTTGTCACCATGATACCTGGGTGTTTTATGGGTTGTAGTGATGATAGATGCACCTTGTATGACATGTGACAGGACTCTATGACAATTCTATAGCAAGCAAATGGAGAGGCATACATGGAGAACTGCTTACGGCTGGAACGAGGATAACTGGGTACAGGCGACAACCGTGCCAACACTGTGGCTGTAATTCACAAGGCTGTGTGTGGTACAGAGGACGGGCTCTAGCACCTCGTACATGCTGAGCAAGTGCTCTACGTCTGAGCTACTATCCCAACCCGGAGATGATTAACTCAATTCACAAGTTTGAGGTGAGTGGGTGAATCACACACATGTGAATGACGTGATAGAGAGATATACAATCAAACAAGATAAAAAGATGGGCTGCGAGCCTACAGCAGGATGGGGGAGGACATGCAGGCTGGGCACCTGCACAAGTGACGCAGGTGTGGAGGCAGGAGGGTCCTGACACACTCAGGCCAACGTGGTCATCAAAGGGAGGGGACACAACTTGTTACTGTGTGGAGGGTCTGACTGTGATGGGGACAGCTTCTGGAGCATGCTGCCCGCTTCCCCTCTTCCCACCTAGCCAGGGTCATGTGCTCCCCCCTTCACTTGTTTCCTCCCTTGGAGACAGAGCCTGCCTACCTCCAGTCCTTTCTCTGTAGGGGACATTACCATAAGCTACAACAGCTTAAGGTCTGAGACAGGCCTGTGTTCTGAAAGCCAGTGAGTGCTCTGTCTACATCTGGAGGGCTCCTGTCTGCCCCCACCAGCATGGAGACCACCCCAGCACCGGACTTCCGTTCTGTCCTTCCCGGCAAGGCCCTAAGCACTAGGCCCTGCACTGAAATCCTCCCAGTGGATGAGCACACGAGGGCACTTCTATTAACAGAAGCACATGGTTTCAGGACTGTCAAGCAGAAAACTCCCAGTACCTGAGGGACGTCGTCGAAGAGTCTTTGAGCAAAGTGGGAAAGGACATCATCCACTGAGTTCCCACTGCCAAACTGGATCACAGTGCCCGTGGCTTCGATAACGGCTACCCGGACCTTCCAGTGCTGGTGGGAGATGGTCTGCATCAGGGGGCCTATCAGGGACTCCGACTGCATGTGGAAGTGCTCTGTGGGATTAGGGAGGCTGCTGGTTATGGGATACAGCTTCATGGGGCCCTGTTCTGTGGCTACCATCAAACCTTCCTCTGGCCTCTGCTAGCCTCAGCTCCCACTTTTCCTCTCCAGTGGTGCTGGGAGCTGCTTATGCTCCAGGCATCCGGAGGGATATATACACCTATTTCAAAAGGTTGGCTCCCCCCTACCCTCAGGAAGACTTTAAACACTAGGCAGGGCCTCTTACTTTTCCAAACTCTAGTCTAGAAGGAAAAAAGGGAAAAGGCCCTGATCAAGCAGAGCTGTAGATAGAGGGTAGAAATAAACGAGAAGCAGCCTCCCTTCATCCAGGAAGTTAGTGACCCGAGTCAGAGACAGAGAAGACACTGCAGTAAAGAAACTGAATTCAGTTGTCCTTTCCCACATGAGTTCCATAACCCAGCATAAAAATGATCATGAAATGGGTGTGACACAGGTCTGAGAGTCTAGCACTTTAGGCTGAAGCAGAAGCATCGTTAAGTTTGACGCCAGCCAGGGCTACACGGTGAGATCTCTTGTCTCGTGCCCCCTCCTATCTGAAATGACCTTTCGAAGGAACCAGCCCACTTTAGTTCAGTTTCTGGACATCTAGGTAACCAGGGAAGCGGATCCGACGCTCACCCGGAGTGGCACGGGCCAGAGCGGCTGCGCACTCGCAGCCCTCCCGGCGCACCGCAGCGAAGGGGTCGAGCAGCGCGGCCCGCAAGGCGCGCACGGCGTCGTCCAGGTGGGGCGCGAGCGCGGCGCCGCCCAGGTCCACGGCGAGGTGGAGCAGCTGCACGAGGGCGAGACGCAGCTCCTCGCAGGGCTCCGGCGGCGGCCGCGCGAGTTCAGGTCGGGCTAAGCGTGCGCTGAGCGCGGGCAGCAGACGCGGCAGAGCGTCGCGGGGCCGCGCGGCGCGGCGCAGGCCAAGGTCGAGCAGGTGAGCGGCCAGCGCGCGGCAGCCCTCGGCCGGATCGCTCAGAAGCCGCAGCAGGCGCGGCAGCAGCAGACGGGACCAGGGGCCCTGGAAGGCCGCGGAATCCGCGCCGGGCCGCACCGCCTCTTCCAGTGCCTGCTCCAGAGCCTCCAGAGCGCGCCGCCGTCCCAGTTTACTTTCCGTCTCCAGCCCCGGTAGCAGGCGGCCGAGCGCGCGGGTCAGTTCCGCGGCTTCAGCCGCCTCGGTGAAGCCCGCGGCCGCGGCCACCTCCGCCTCCGCCGGCGCCGCCATCTTGAGCGCGTTGCCTGTCTCCAAGGGAACCGGCGCTAGTACGTTGGTCCGAGCACGCTTTACGGCAAGACTTCCGGCTGCCTGGGTTGCTCGAGGCTGAGTGCGCGCCTCTTAGGAGTGACGCTGGGGGAGGGGCCAGGGGAAGTGGGCGGGCAAAGGGCTTAGAGGGCGGAGTGACGGGGCCGGAGGACAAGAAAGGCTAAGAGAAGCAAGTGTAATTGGCTAGGTTCCGGAGTCGAGGCGCGAACCTTGAGGGCGAGGCAGAAGGCAGCAAATTCCGCAAGGAGGTGTGGGCGGTACGAGGGGGGGTTGGTAGGTGGGACACGGGCCTCTTGGGTAGGGGCTTAGTGTAAAGAGAGGGGAATAAGGGATAATGGGAGGGGAAAGAACCAAATAGGCGGGGTGTGGACTTCGGGAGCTTTGCAGGAGGTGGCAGGCGGAGCCCTGGCTTTTGTGGGCGGGGCGAAGAATAAGGGTCTACGGGAAGGAGGCGGGGCAAGGAGTAGTGACTGGGATGGGGGGTAGGTGGGCGGGGCATGGGCCGCGGAGCTGGCCGACAAGTTTCAATAATAGGTGGGGTGCAGGTTTGGAGAAGGGACATAAAGCTCGAGGTTGGGGTGTGGGTCTGATTAAGGTGAAGTGTGAGAAATGAGGGGCCCGAGACAAGGGTTGACAGGTGGGACGCAGGCTTTAGGGCGTGGCAAATGGCTAGGGGCGGGGCCAAGAGTGGGGCTGGCCTGTGCCTGAGTCTGAAACTTGGCCAGAGTGGCCAAGCTTCTGCAAGCCTGCACCTTTAGGTTCCTTTCCCCAGGGGCAGCTTAAGCTGAGGTTCTTTCTAATGGTGTAGATATGGCTGATCCTTACTGGGTTCCTCAGAGGTCATTAAGAAGTCAAGTGTGGATCTGCCACGCTGTCTGACCTCAGTTTAGACATGCAGTATCCTCGATGGCTGGAAGTGTTTTAGGGGGGTCAGAGATGGTTGTCAGTGGTCAGGACCCCCGCTGGGCACTTCTTAGTCCTGACTCAGTGTTGCATGACCTGGGCATCCAGATGAGTCACATCTGAGAACAGGCCTATAATGTTAGGGGTTGGGTTTTATAACAAATTTGGCCTTTTTTGTCGTTGACATTAGTTTTGTGGGAAATCGGTGTGAACCCTAAGGTGTTTTGAATGTGGTGTGGAAGCTTTAGGGAAACCATGTAAAGTTGCTTGGGGTAGCAAAAGAGTTGTGAAGAGAGGTGCCTGGCCAAGCAAAGGCTTGGTGTTAGAGGTGTCATGGACTCGTATGTCAAAGTCTTAAGCCTAGATGTGCAAGCCTTGAGAAGGCTTTGTGAATGTTAGGTGGGCAGACAGCAAGCCCAGGGAAGCAGCCCTCCCAACTTCATCTTAGCCCAGCATCCCAGTATGTGAGGGTTGTGGTCGGCCGTGGCAGCTGAAGCTGATGGTGCTTGTCTGTGGCCAGGGGAACTCTTAGGGGAAGGAGAAGTGTCTTGTAGGGAACAAGGGAATGTGCAGGACAGCCAGGATAGCCTTTGTCTCTCTGCAGGGAGCCAAGGAAGATGCTTTAAGTAGAACACTGAAAGCTAAGTCTGCACTATTAAGGATGCCTGTGGCTGCTGTGAAGGCTGGGATGGACCAGCAGGGATGGCCTGTAGGTCCTGTGAGCAGTAATGAGTTCGCCTTTCCTGTTCCCTCCATCTAAATACAACTAAATATCCCACAAGAAACACCCAGTAGGAAAAGGACTTGAGAGTTGAAAATAACTACACTGGCCTGGAACTCAGAACTTGGGCTGTGTTTCCTTTTTCTTTGATTTCTGAGCCAGGGCCCCAGAGAGGCCCACACGATGGCCAAGAGATACAGGGCAAGTCTTCTGGGAAACCCCTCTCTCTGGCCAGTGGCAGGAGAGACCTAGAACAATGCCCAGCAGAGACTTTAACCAGTGTTCCAGTCCCAGTCCACAGTCTGTCCCCAGTGACAGTGTCAGAGCACCTGTAGGCTCACCTGACCCTGCCTGCACATGGGGGTGCCGGTGGGGACCACATAGGTAGTGTTGTGAAGCTGCCTGTCAGCAGGAGACCCACATCCTCAGTAGGATAGACCCCAGAGATGCCTTCATAACCCTGCAGATGACACCAGCAGGGACCAAGGAGCCCCACCCGTGCCAGAGACTCAAACAGACCAGGAGAGCAAAGCGGGGATGCCAGAGACAAAGCCAGCATTGGAACGAGAGGCCACAGCGGCAGGCCAGATTGCACATGTGACATACAGCCACACGCTGGCATTAGCAGCTAGCTGCCTGCTAACGTAGAAGAACCAGGAGTCTCCAAACAGAGTAACCCAAATGTCCAGCGTACATTTGAAAAAACCGCTTATCATTCCAAGAACATTCGCAATGTGAATGCAAAAAGGCTGCTCACTGAAATGGATGCCAAAATGAGCCATCTGCCAAGGACTTGTCGACAACCATGAAAATCGCTTTCAGAAGCAATTAGAAGAAAAAGTGATTACAAACTCATTTAAAATAAAAAAAAAAATTTAGCAAAGAAAAAGAAATTGTAAAGTGCCAAGTTGAAATTATAGAATCTGAGAAAACAACCAGAATAACACTGTCCATCATTAGAAGGATACAGTGGTAGACTGGAGATGACGGAGTGCTAGAACTTTCTTGGAACTGAAGAACAAAGAAAATAGTACGAAGTGTGAGCCTAAGCCAAGTTTGGTGGCGTTTGCCTGAGATTGCAGCGCTGAGGAGGCCAAGGCAGGAGGATGGAAGGTTCTGGGCTGAATATACATCCTGTCTCAAATAAAAATCAAACTCCTGAGTCTCAGAAGTTAGTGGGATAATTTCGTCAGCACTCCAGAACATTAAGGCGGAGTTGTGGGGCTAAAAGAAGTAATGGCTATAGATGCCTCTGAGTCAAAGAAAGATGCAAGAGGCTGAGGAAGCCTTGATATGGTAAATCTGCCAGCAACCCATACCAAGGTACATCATAGTTAGCCTTTTTATTTCCCTCTTATCTATCCTGCCATTGGTGTGCATGTAGCACGCACACACACACACACACACACAGAGAGAGAGAGAGAGAGAGAGAGAGAGAGAGAGAGAGAGAGAGAACTGACTCACTCTATAGGCCAGACTGATCTGGAACTGACTAGCTCACTTTGGCTGGCTGCCTCTCTCCTTCCTGAGTCCCGGGATTAAAGGCATGCACGCATGACCTTCTCTATATTTTTGAAACAAGGTCTTACACTGTGGGCTGTCCTTGAGTTTTCGCCAGTCCTGTTCGCTTTTCCAAGTGCTAGGATTACGGACATGAACCATCACACCTGGCTTTAGTTAAACATTTGGCAACTCAAGAAAACCTTGCTTCTCTACGAGAAATGACACATTGCAGGTAGGAGAGAAGCAGTCTCAACCAGATCTGGCCGCTTCTCTGTGGCTGCAGGAGCCAGAAGGAAGGGCACAGGATTCTTCACGCTTGCAAAGAAAACTGTTAACTGTGAATTCTGTCAAGCAAAAGCTCCAGGAATGAAGGGGGAATCGGGCATTCTCAGGGACAGAGACAAGCCAGTAGAACACGTTGCTAACAGAACTGTCTGCAAGGGCGTCTAAAGGAAGTTCCCCCAAGCGCAGTGGAAACAGGAGAAAACTGATCGCCAGATAGCTGGGGAGCACAGCAGAATGGCTGAAGAGAAGCTGCTGGCTGCACGTGGCAGAATATAATGAGTGTTTTCCAGTTTTGTATACTGAAGTTTAATCCCCATTGTGTTGTACAAAGAGGTGGGATGGTGATGCAGTTGTGACCTGGGAAAGTGATGGGGCTTAGAAAAGGTCACCAGGGAGGAGTCCCCATGACTGAACCCTGGTGACTTTATGAGAAGAGGTATATTAGTCACTTGTCTGTTGCTGTGATAAAGCGCCATGACCAAGGCAACTGTCTTAGTTAGGGCTTCCATTGCTGCAAAGAGACACGATGGTCATGGCTACTCTTAATGACAGACAGCATTTAATTGGGGCTGGCTTGCAGTTTCAGAGGTTTACTCCATTGTCAATCATGCGGGAAGCATGGCTGCATGCAGGCAGACATGGTGCTGGAGGACTGGAGAGTTCTACATCTTGCCCCACAGGCAGCATAAGGGGTCAGTGTGCCACACTGGGTGGAGCTTGAGCATAGGAAACCTCAAAGCCACAGTGACACACTAATTCCAACTAGGCCACATCTCCTAATAATGCCGCTCCCCAAGGGCTAAGCATTCACACACATGAGTCTGTAGAGGCCATACCTCTTCAAACCACCACAGTAACTTAGAGAAGGAAGAGATAATTTTGGCTTTTGGTTCCAGAGGGATGAGTCCATCATGGTGAGGAGGCATGGTGTCAGGAGCAGGGAGCCGAGGGCGCATATGCACAGTCACAAAGCGGAGACCAAGCTGGAAGTAGACCACGGCTTTTAGACCTCAAACCCAGCCTCCATCTCTGGTGTCAAAGGGCTTAGATGGCCCTGCTTCTCCAGCTCCGCTGCCTGTGGCATACTTTCTCATGGGCAGCTTTGCTGCTGCTTGGGCTATGTCATTCCCTTTCTGTATCTCTCTCTCTGACAGCCCATGGCTCTGGCATCTCCAGTATTTTAGGGTCTCCAACCTAGGTTTCATACTTGCAGTGTCACCTGGTGGTCTCTTAGACTTTCCCGCAGGGACTTCCCTACTACTTACTGCTTAGTCTCAGTGGCTCCCTGAGACCACAGAGGAAGAACCTGCAGGCTTTCGGTCTTACATCTTCCATGTGTCTAAAGTCAGCGCCTCCTGGAGGACACTGCCAAGTGATTGGGACAAACCCTGTCCTCCTTGAATCATATTTGCTTTTGTTTGATACTTAAAAAAAAAAAAAAAATGTGTGTATAGGTGTTTTGCCTGCCAGCACATTTGTATGCCAGAAGTGTGGCTGGTGCTCTGGGAGGCCAGGGGAGGGCATTGCATCCTCCAAAGCTGGATGGTTGTGAGCTACCACATCGGTGATAGGAATTGAACCCAGTTTCTCTGGAAGAGCAACCCATACTTTTAACCACTGAGCCATTTCTCCAGCCCCTGTTATTGCTTTCTAGGAGTAGAAAACTTAAGCCTTTTGCTTTCACAATCTGAAAGCTTAGCTGGGTGGGGTCATCCCCCAAGTGTACCTTTCCCTCTGTTCTGGTGTGGATCAGGCCTCTCCCTAATGGTGCTTATCTCCTCTGACATGGGCTGTCTGTAACATTAAGCCTCCTAATGGTCTTTCTCCGTTTCAGACCATACATTATGTATTTCTTTCTGCCTCACTCATCTTACACTATAGACGTGCATAAGTGTTACCAGTAACAATCACACTGCAGATTCAGTGTTGTGCTGTCTTGAAATGTGCTCTGCCAAAGAAATTAGTCCATTTCTTTGAAATTTATCCTTGAGCTGGGCCTCTGTAGTCTCCTTTACTCTCAACATTACTGTCTTCCAGGTCCCTACTCTACCTGCCCAACAGCGCCACCAACTGGGGGCCAGGTATAAAATACCAAATCCTATGGGGGACATTTTCCCCACTTAAATTATCACACAGGGCATGCACGCACATGCATACACATGCACGCACGCAGGGAAAATATGCATATATAGACTGTTCTCATTGCTGTGACCAAATACTTGACAGAAACAGCTTAAAGGAAAAAGGGTTGATTTTTCTCATGAGTTCAGGGGTTTGGGTCCATACATGCTTGGTTCCATGGGCTTGAAAGACCATCAGGCAACAAGGATATATGGCAGAGGGAACTGGTCACCTTTTGTCAAACAGAAAACAGTCAGAAGGGAAAAAAGGTCCCAAGACCTATGCCCCTACTGATGTCCTACATCAGTTCCCCATCCTAGTTTTTGGAATGTCCCAGAATAGTACCACCAGCTGGGGACCAAATGTGCTAACAGGAGGCTGTGGGAAATATTGCATATCCCAAACTGTAACAGAAATATTCTCTTCGTATTGTCAAGTGATGTTGTTGCTACCGTGGGATTCTGCCAACCAGACGGCCATTTGATGCAATGTCTTGGCCTTCAGCCTCCAGATTCATAAGCCAAGCTATTCATTACAGACTTCACTCAAATGGGTTTCTGCCATTGACAATAGACCTACATCCCAGCTTCGTGTGATTGCTTCATTATTGATAGTTGAAGCAAAAAATGTTGTGGAAGACAGATAAGGCTAATAGTCTTTGGCAAATTTGATTGAACTACACCATGTACATGTATGAAATATGAAATGTATAATATATGCTAGTAAAATAATTAAATGCTTAAATTACATTGTGTGTGTGTGTGTGTACGTGTACACAAGCATGTGTGGAAGTCAGAGGGCAACTTGCAGGACTGAGTTCTCTCACAGTGTGGGTCATGGAATGAACTCAGGCCCATTTAACTTGGTATTAGGTGCCTTTACCTGCTAAGCCATCTCACTGGCCCCAAAACATTAAAAAAACAAATATTTAACATGGGGTGGTGGTTGTTCCTGTAGAAAGTAGTTATAGTTCTATTTAAAGAAAAGTTAAATTTTAAGTTTTCCATGCTATACTTGGGCAAACACACTGGTAGGCAGCTCTGTCACTCCTAGATACAGTAATGCGTAGAGTGGCCCCTAACAGGACTGAATGTGGTGGTTGACTCAAAGACATTATAAAGTAGAGCCCTAGAAAGTGCTGGCTGTGTGCTGTTCTGCTCCACATTGAGCCTTGAAATCTAAGAACACAGTGGGCAGCAGGCAAGCACGGGAATGGTGCATCATGGGAACAGGAAAATACCCACGAGTGGAGCTGGTGAGATGGTGCAGTGGGCAGAAGTGCTCGTCACAAAAAACTAATCCCCAAAACTCACATAAAAGGCTAGGTGTGGTACTGTGTATCTGTATCCCCAGGGGTAAAATCTGAGGTGGAGATGGGAGAGTCAGCTGAAAACTCAGGAAACAGCGACAGCGGAGTACACAACACAGAAACAGAAACCAGGAGTGACTGGTTGTGCCAGCATCAGCCAGAAACATTTTTGAGCATGTCACCATGTTGTCATCTTCAGGGTAACTCATTACAACACCCTGTATAAGTTAGAAGCCTACTGGTGTCTGTGATTAAAATACCTGGGCCGGCAAGATGGCTCAGCAGATAAAGTGCAACGCTGATAACCTGAGTTCCAGTTCTAGGATTTACAAGGTGGGAAGTAAGAAGTGACTGCTCCAATTTGTCCACTGAACGACACACACACACATGCACGCAAACATATACATGTGTATGCATGCACACACACACTAAACAAAACTTTAAACATTCGAACACAAGAAACCAGGTGTGTTGCTGCCCACCTGTGATCCTTCTGCTCAGGGGCTGACGCAGGAGGATGACCTACTGCTGACACTATTCTGTCCTGGGCTCCATAATGAGACTATCTCAAAAAAATAATAATAAAGGAATAGAAACATAAAGAAATGGTATTCATAATTTAAAAGCTCCTCATAGTCTAGATTATACCTCAGATGTTTTTGTTTTTAAAAGATTTATTTTGTCTGTCTGTCTGTCGGTCTACCATGTGTGTTCAGTGCCCTTTGAGGCCAGAAGAGAGTATCTGACCCCCTGAATACTACCTGAGTTTCAGGTAGTTGTGGGTTGCCATGTAGGTGCTGGGAACTGAACACAGGTCCTCTGCAAGAGCAGCCAGTTCTCTTAACCACTGAGCCATCTCTCCAGGCGTGGCCCAGGTGGTTTTGCTGACAAGAAATTCAAACATTTAATGAGCAATTATAATCTTTCAAGGAGGCTGGAAGGAGATGCTTCCAGTTCATTTCATGAGAGCAGCATTACACCTGAAATCTCACAGGGTCATAAGACAGAAGTCCTGATGGGCTGTTTAATGGAGTACAGATGCCAGGATCCTAAAGAAAACACTAACAAGTGAATCTAGAAATAGTTATTTTTTAAATAATTATTTTTATCTATTTTATTTTATTTTTGGTTTTTCAAGTCAGGACTTCTGTGTGTAGTCCTGGCTATCCTGGAACTTGCTCTGGAGACCAAGCTGACCTCAAACTCAGAGATCTACCTGCTTCTGACCCCTAGTGCTGGGCATGAACCACCACTGCCTGGCAAGATAATGAATTTTTAAAAAAGGGTTAAGACATAATCAAATTGAGCTGATACTAATGCAAATTAATAAAAATAATTCAGGGTTGCAAATGTGGCTCAGTTGGGAGAGTGCTTGCCTGGAATTCATGAATCTTGGGTTCCATCCCCAGCACTATTTAAACCAGCACTCAGGAGGATCAGGGGTTCAAGGTCATCTTCAGCTGCAATGAGGTTTAAAACTATCAGATTCCATAGATGCTAGCAGCATTTGGTGATATTGACACAGATAAGCCTTCAGCTAATTAGAAATGGAAGGGAACCACATAAATCAGATCTATAAAACTCTTGGAAGTGTATTTGCTAAAGTAGCCAGCAACAGTTTTCCCCATGCATGCAAACCTGCTGTGGAGTCTGGGCTGGATTCCAGGCATGCCAGTGGAAAGTGGTAGAAAGAGAATGCCCAGCCATTCACAGCTCTTGAGTTGAAGAGACCTGGCACAGCCGCTTCCTGTCCATCAGAACAGGTGCATCCAAGCTCCAAAGGACAACATTACAAGGAGGATACCTTCTGGCTGGAACTCTCCAGTACTGGGGCAGCCTGGTGAACCTGCTTAAAGCTTCCTACTTTGCAGTTCAAACCAGTATCCTCTTTGTAGGAGAGAGCTAGGGAGCTGAGGAGGTATCTTCCTGCCCTGGTCCTCTTCTGGGGCTGGATTGCAGGCCTCTGGAGGGGTGGTGCATACTGCATGGTTTTGCTGATCTCTTGGGATATAGGTTGCTTTTATCTTTTGGCTGCTGTGAAGAAGCCCTTTCCAGAATAGCAACCGTGAGCACGAGAGTGCTGCACGTTGTTAAGGCTCTTGTCTTGCAGCCCTAAAGCACTGGGTCAGTTCACAGCTGCAGGAGAAACAAAAGCCATAGGATCGCCTTGACCTCGAGCAACTCTTTTCTGAATAACTCAAGCAGAACCTGGGAGTTGAATTAATATTTGCACAACCATCTTTTGTTTGTTTGATTTGGTCTTGGGAGATGGGACCCAGGGTCTTTACCAGTAGCCTTAGTACTCTGCCATGGCTGCGTGGTTACGCCCTCACCCATGTTCTCCGTAGCATTAATCACAAGATGAAACAACCCAGATGTCTGTCACTGGTAAAAAGGCACATTTGACCTGATGCACAGAGGACTATGAGTCAACCTTAGGAAGTGATGGCTCACCAACTCCTGAGTGAGTCGTGCACAGACGGGTAAGGCTTACAGAAGGCAAGCAGCATGGCGGACTTGGTGCTGTGCACCCGAGTTGCCATGTATGCTCCATTGGGGGGCAGACTGGCCATCTGAGGAGGGGATGGCAGAGTGAGAAGGGGGAGGGCAGGTTGGTCTGTCCCTTGGATCCCACAGAACAGCCCCGTGGAGGAAGACAAATGTTTTCCTCCCAAGTCTGATGTGATCTTAATGACCTTACGTTACGGCCTCTAGCACGTAGGAGTTGACATCTTTATGGGTTATATCTTTCTTCTTTTTTTAATGTGTGTGTGTGGCATAGCACATGTATGATGTTCAGAGGACAACTTTTGGGAGTTGGTTCAAATTCAAATCATCAGGCTCGGAAGCAAGCAGTTTTAGCCACTGAACTGTCATCTCACCAAACCTACACTGGGTTTCTATCTTAATGTAAATATGGAACTTTTAAATTATGTTCCAGCCAAAATATAACAAGGCCGTCTAAATTTATTCTGCTTAACTCCCTGCACTGCATATATTTTAAAGACCCTCAAAAAGCAAGGAAAAGGGCTTTTCAAGTGTCTTCCAAGAAGTATGTCTTCTCAACCAGTAAACAGATTTTGGCAAAATTAACTCAGGTTCATTCATTTATTGTTTCTCCTGACATACATTTATTGGGTTGTGAGAGACACTTTCCAGGTGTTCAGCTAAGACTGAGTGAAAGATGGGTGTCTTCGTTAGGGGTTTCAATGCAGTGAAGAGACACCATGACCTTAGCAACTCTTATAAAGCAGCGCATTTAACTGGGGCTGGCTTACAGGGTCAGAGTGTGATGGTTTGTATATGCTTGGCCCAGGGAGTGGCACTGTTGGGAGGTGTGGCCTTGTTGGAATAGGTGTGTCACTGTGGGCGTGGGCTCTAATACCCTAGTCCTAGCTGCCTGGATGTCAGTATTCTGCTAGCAGCCTTCAGGTAAAGATGTAGAACTCTCAGCTCCTCCTGCACAATGCCTGCCTGGATGCTGCCATGTTTCCCACCATGATGATACTAGACTGAACCTCTGAATCTGTAAGCCAGCCCCAATTAAATGTTGTCCTTTATAAGAGCTGTGTTGGTCATCATGTCTGTTCACAGCAGTCAAACCCTAACTATAAGACACAGAGGTTTAGTCCATTGTCTTCATGGCAGGAAGCAGGGCTGCACACAGGCAAACATGGTGTTGGAGAGGTAGCTGAAAATTCTGCATCTGGGTCAACGGGCAGCAGGAAGAGAGCATGGGACGGAGTTTGGCTTGAGCAATCGAAACCTCAAAGCCCACCCCCAGTGACACACTTCCTCCAACACTTCCTAATAGTGCCACTCCCTAGAGAGCCCTTGGGGGCCATTTTCATTCAAACCACCACAGAGTCAAAGCAGGTGCTGATGCTCCTTGCCTTGGGGAGTTGCCTGTCCAGGGTCCAGGGATAGTGCAGTACAGACCATCGTCCTCTGGCTTCGACATAGCCCTTGTGTTCTTCATCTGTCAGCAGCGTGATCACCAGAAGACCTTCACAAGACTGGATCCTCAACTTTCAGTCCTGAGGCAGGGTGGGGGCCTCAGCAGGCCCCACTTTTGTGAGGGTTTATAGATGGTTAATGATTGCTAGGGAGGTGTGGCTCTGGGGCCCCGCCCCTTCCAAAGATTTTATAGGCAGTTAATGCTTGCTAGGGGCGAGGCTTGTGAGGCCCCGCCCCTTGTGAGGATTTGTAGGTGGCCACGGACTTGATGAAGGCAGTTATGTATTGTCGTCCCCTTCCCCTCTGAGGACGTAATGGTGATAGTGTCGTGGCTTCTGAGTTGCCCAAGCGTGTGTATTACCAGTTAAAACAACTGAGTCACTGAAGTAGACGTGGATGGGATAGTTTGGTCTCTCTGTCCATTGGTGTCCTCTCTGGAATGGATAGACTTATGTTCATCTCCCTGGGAAAAGCCACACAACAGACGACAGTGGAACAGTGGACAGGATCACTGGGGACAGAGCAGGCTCTGCCTGGTGGAAACATCGCCTGGAATTGTGGGGTGGGGAAAGAGCGAGGTCCAGTGGCTGCTGCAGAGTGGTGGTTTTGTGGAGGGAGGACCAAGTTTGGGGAAGTGGAATAGGACGAAGGCTGCTGCTGCTCACCCCAGGATGAAGGTTTATGCTTGGGCTAAAGCACATGAGCGAGTGAGGTAGCTGAGTTATTTCATGGGTAAGTGGACTGAAGGGGAGGGAAGCTGCCACAGGGCTGGCGGGCTCCGGTGCCAATCCTGAACAGATGGAGGAATCCGTCACAGAGACAGCAACACTGGCAGATGACCAAGGCTGCAGGGGAAGGCATATGCATGTTTGGGGGCAAAATGATCCTGAAGTAGGTGGTGGCGATTATGTAACATTGCTGTTTAATGAATCACCCATCCCAAAATGTTGAAGCTCACAGAGAAGGGAAAAAAAAAGAGAGAGAGAGAGATGGTTTTATTTTAATTCATGCAGAATTGTTTCATCATTTTAACAGACACATAGCATCGTACAATAACCTCATGAGCTCTTTCTTGTGGTTATCTAGCACCCACCCAGTGTTTCTGGCTTCATGCATTTTTACAAAGAAGCCAATATAAACAGGTAAACAGCTGTGTTGGTTTATGTGCAAAAAGATACAGGACTGCATAGATAATCCAGGACTCATGAGGACTAGTCAATGGGGGACCACTACAGAAGGCAAGCTTTGCATTCGTACTCTAAAGATGTTTATAAACTGACCTCCATACATATGTTAAGTATGAAGCCCTGTGTCTCCCCCCAAACCCCCACCAAGCCATATCATCAGGTTCTTGGATGTGTGTGTCCCCATGCCATGGTGTGCCTGTGTGGGTCAGAGGACAGTTTGCAGGAGTTGGTTCCCTCCTTCCACCTGGGTACCAAGGATCAAACTCAAACGAGCAGTGTTGATTGCAAGTGCCTTTACGTGCTGAGACATCATCTCACCAGGTCCCTGTCTGTGTTGTCCTGTCTGTGTTGTTTTGTTTGGTTTGGTTTGGTTTGGTATTGTTGTTTTTTGGAGATAGGATTTCTATGTAGCGCTGGTTGTAGCCTTGGTTGTCCTGGAACTCACTTTAGACCAGGCTGACCTCCAACTTTGCTTCCCAGAGTGCTGGGATCAAAGGTATGCACCATCACTGCCTGGCATATTTCTGTGACATACATGTGCTTGCACAATCACACACACAATAAATATTTAACATGGGGCTGGAGAGATGGCTCAGTGTTGACGAGCTCTTTCTGAGGACTGGAACACTGATCCCAACAACACCTCACGACAAGCCGCATCCCCACAAATGCTCCGAGGACAGACTTCTAGGGCTTGCTGGTTTCCAGCCAGGCCAAGACACTGGCCCTGGCCTAGAGACCCTGCCTCTGGGGGAATGGGCTCTAAAAGGTGGGACTTGGCCCCTGATGGCTTCTGGTTTCTATCCATGTCCCTGCATCTGTCTGCCAAGTGCTGGGATTAAAGGTGTGCGCCACTGCCCATCTCTTCTGTTGTTGTTGTGTAACTTCTAGAGACTGAGCTCAGGCCCGCAAAGCAAACACTTTTCCCACGGATCCATCTTCCCAGCCTGTTTTACAATTAATATTTTTCCTCAATAGGTTAAAAGTGGTGTCTCTACACCACTGCCTATACTGCCCTTGCAGAGGCTTGAGTGCCCCAGTACCCACATCAGGAAGCGCATAACTGACTATTAACTCCAGATCCAGGGGAGATGGCCTCTGTGGGCACTGCATGCTCTCTCTCTCTCTCTCTCTCTCTCTCTCTTTCACACACACACACACAAATTGAAAAATACAAATAAAATACTTTTACAAATGGTGTCTCTGCAGATTTAATCAAATTTTATTTAATATCCAGGGAGGTTAAAAATCCCCCCTTTATGATAAGTATTATATATATGTAAGTATATATAAACTTTGTCCTTCTCATCCCCCTCCCCCTCCTCTTCCTTCTCCTCCTCCTCCTCCTCCTGCTCCTCCTCCTGAATATAAGCAGCACCAGACCAACTCTATATAGAGACTATCTTATATAACCCAGGCTGGCCTTGAATGCCCACCCCTGCTGTCTCTATTTCTGTTCCAGGCATGAGCCACCATGTCTAGCAATAGAGTTCCGTTTTGCCTTTCAAATGTTCGGGTGTTTTGTTTGTTTGTTTGTTTGTTTGTTTGTTTGTTTTAAATCATGATCTCACTCTGGAGGTCACACTGGTCTCCGCCCTGTGATCCTTCTGCCCTGGGAGTGATGAGCTTATAGGTGTTTGCTGCCATACTCTGACTGGTGGGAATTTTTTACTAATGCATGACTTTTTACTGTAATACATCAGATTACCAAGTATTAACACTTGTGACTTCTGTAATGTGTTTAACGACTTCTATTGCACTATTACGAATTTCCTTAATCTTGTAACTGGGTTAGCTTTTTTTTCACTTGAATTCTATTTTAACCTCTTTTTTTTTTGATTCAGCAGGATTTATTTATATATTTATATGTATGTATGTATGTATGCAACAATAACAACTTAAGAATAAAGGCTATAAAACAAAGTAAAAAATATTGACTATTAAATAAAAGTATATAGATAACCGTTCCTTTGCATTGTTAGAAACATGTCCCCATTTAACACTATTATACATATTTTGTTCTATGTCACTGGGGATGTGACTTTTATGGAAGAATGGGCTGCATTATCTTACTACAGTGATCAGTGAAATTTGCTGTATCTTATAATCACTCAGGTGCTGTAAAAGTCCTCTAAAACCATTCTTCACTTTAACCAATTTAACGATTTGCCAATTGTGCTAGTTATCGCTGTTTTAAAACTTCCTGTCTTCAAATTATATGTTGAATTCCTATACTGGTTTTATTAGTCTTTTGTTGTTTTTGTTGTTTTTCAGTGCAAGAAATGGAACCCAGGACCTTGCATATGCTAAGCCATTGGTTCTACCTCTGAGCCACACCCCAGCCCCTCACTGGGGGATTCTAGGCAGGGGCTCTACCACTGAGCCACGCCCCCAGCCTCTCACTGGGGGATTCTAGGCAGGGGCTCTACCACTGAGCCACACCCCAGCCCCCTATAGAGGAATTCTACACAGACTTCATTCCCAGCATCTTTTCTTCTATTCCTGCTTTGAATTGGATCTCTATAGTTGTATAACATATGACTACAGATTTAGTGGTGTGAAGCAGCACCTATTTCATGGTATTTGAAGGCTAATGTCCAGGCAGAGCTTGGCATGGTCTTCTGAAGGCCCCATCACTGCCAGTGCAGGGTCCTTTCCTAGGTAGGACCAGGATAGGTATTTTCCCATACTTTTTGGTAGTATCACTTCCTGGCAGTTAGATCTGGCCCCCTACCCCCTTTTTTGCTATCCTTAGAGACTGTACCAGTCCCTTGCCATATGACTCTTTGCACGTGAGCTCACAGCAGGTCTGCTGGCATCTTTAAAACCATTCAGGGAGACAGTCTCCCAGCCAGACTGATATCAGTATTCATGTAAGCTAGACATGGACCACACACGGGATTGTCGGCATAGAATTTTTGTAACCTACTTTTAATAAATGTTCAACCTTCCCTCTAGCTCACCACCCACGGAGGGAGTGGAAAAGAAAAGTTGTTAGAATATGGGGGAAGTGGACCTGTTTAGCAATAGTTCTTTACAGGGGGGAGGGGGAACTTAATTTTCTCTGTTAGCAGTTCAGTCCTGTAGCAAACACCAAATACAGATTAGCAGCTGTAGACCAGTCCCCTTGGTAGACAGACAGCAAGCACGGACCAGCAGCTGTAGTTCAATTCTGAAGAAATTGCAAGGCTCACTGAAGTGGTGAGACGTTTCAGGGACCTCATGAGCAGTTCTTTGGCTGGGTTTCTCTCAATGGCTGGGTTACCTACCACAAGCAGAGCTCATCAATGCTATATAACGAAGACTAGCCAGGCAGAGCAAACCAAAACAATGCTCCAGTCTCACAAAACAATGCTCACTGTCTGTGAGGTCATATTTATACTCCTTCATCACGTGTCATGTTGGCTTTTGCAAGACATCCTGTCACCTGTGTGCCCCAGCAAAACATGATTTGACATAATGACTTTCCAAAGAAGCTAGAAATTTCTAGTTCACAGGGTGGATATCTTACCATATTGGTGGAGTAAAACCAAGTCCCGTGCATCCCTGGGAAAAACTCCAAAGCATGTACCCTTTGGGGGATGGGATTGAGTCTGGGGGCTAGGACCAATGGGGACTCGGATGGCTTTCTGTTTGTTTTGTTTTTCAAGAAAAGTGCTGGGATTACCATTGGGCTGTCGTGAAGCCTGCCCCTTCAAGACAGGATCAGTGTCCAGGAGTCCCCAGTGGGATCCACTTCCCAGATGAGTGCAACGAACAGTGTAAAGTTCAAGTATTAGAAAGCGCTGCTCAAGCAAAGTCTTATTTGCTCCGCTGCAGGGGCATTTCTCACCAGTTCACATGTCTGCAGAAGGTCCACACCCAGCCAGGCCTGGAACTGAAAACACGACTCAGTGGTAGAGCACTTGCTTAGAATCCACTAGTGAGGGGCTGGGGTGTGGCTCACTGGTAGAAAACCTGATGGCACATCAAGGTGTATTTCCCCCACCCCCATCTGCTTGTTTTCCTGCCTCAGCAGGGACTCCTTCCCAGTGGCCTCATTTGCATACCCAGCATTCCAGGTATCTGGAGAAGAATCAGGTGACTCTCAAGGAGTGGACCGAGTTGTCAGTTACAACTGACACAAGCCACTTGACTGCCATAGACTCAGGTTCTGAGAAACCTGTGGTTTACTAACAGAATGCACAGAACACCCCCTAGCCTAGCCAGCACCCCCACTCCCAGCAACACAGCCTGATTACCGCTTGCTCAGTATCAGGCTTTCCATCAATCAAAGATCCTGCTGAAAGTGCTGCTGCTGCTGCTGCTGCCCACTATCAAGAAAGAGCATCAGGAGCCAGGCACAGTGCTGCACACCCGCAATCCCACTACCCAGGACGCTGAGACAGGAGGTTCTTGAGTTTGTAGTCGGTCTGGGCTACACAGCAAAACCCTGTCTCAGGATATCAAAAATGGGGCTGGTGAGATGGCTCCGTGGGTAAAGCAGTTTACTACATAGGCCTGAGTTTGATCCTTGGGACCCTGGTAGGAGACAACCAAATTCTCAAAATTGATCTCTGACCTCCACATGACCTCATGGCACATGCATGCCTACACTCACATACCATACCATACACACACACACACACACACACACACACACACACACACGGCGGGGGGGGGGGAGCACAAACGCATGCATGTGTGCACATAACACAAATATGGGGGGGAGGTGGAAAGTGATAGAGGAAGACACACAGGGTCCAACTCTGGCGTCCTCATGCTTGTACACATATGTGTTCAGGAATATATACATAAAATATCAAAATAAACAAAATGATACTCTATCTCGTGTTAGCCCAGAAGAGGTAAATATTTTTAAAGTACAATTCACACATGGTTCGTGCTTCTTTCCCACCCTCACAAAGCCAAAAATATAATTGAGACTGAGACTTTGAATGTGGGAGAAGCTGGGCTTTGTGCTCTGCACCTCCCCTCGGTTTGCATCCCCTCAGCACACGTTCTCTGCCTTGACATGAGCATTTCCCAGCATCCCCTGGTGAGTGTCAGTCATCTCTTCCTGCTCCTTTGGGAGGAGTTCTGTACACTGGACAATTGGGCCAGAGACGGGGTCCACACCCACACTGTCATCTCCAGGGCCCATGTCACAGAGTCATGCCTATGCCGCCTCTGTAAAGACCATGGTTTAATGAGCCATCTTCCTTTCTGAACTCCACAGAACAGCCCCTCACCATGCACCATGAGTAAATAAGATCAGCAACTCTACCTCAGTGACATTTTTTTCTTTTGCCTTTTATTTATTTTACTTACGATCTGGAGACAGGGCCTCTCTAGGTAGCCTAGGCTCAAGTTTCTATTTTCCAGTTTCCAGGTGCTGGGGAACCAACGTTCATTTTGTGGCATGCGGTGGGGCATGTTGGGGGGGGGGTGACTCACCGTGTAGCCGTGGATGGCCTAGAATTCACTGCATAGACCAGGCCTCCAACTCACAGAAATGCCCCTGCCTCTACCTTCCCAGTTCTTAGTTAAAAGCTATCTTCTTTTTTGAGATAGGATTTTCTCGCCAGCCTTGCCCAAATTCCCCAAGTAGGCTAGAGTGGCTGGCCAGGGAACCCCAGGTTCTATCCCCAGCACTACAGGAAGGGAACCTGAAGAAGCCAAGGTCCCTGGACTAGGTTACTAGAGTAACCCAGACATAACCGAGAATGGCAGGAGCTGCCTTCCCAGGGGGCCACAGCAGCAGACATTGCTGTAAGGCCCAGGGACCTGGTTCTTGGATGGTTCCATAATTCCTGATGGCTAGCCCCTGACCAAGGGTTCTTGTTGTGACAGGACAGTTCTACCCAAGGGGACTTGCCTCTCAGGCAGTGTACTTCAGTAGACGTCTGCTTGTGCGCGTGTGTGTGCCTTGTGATCTGAGGACTGTTCTTCAGGTTCACTGGAGAGGGTCACCCCACCTCTCACAAGGAACAGCACAAAGGGTGGTCCTTAGAGGGAACTTCAAAAAACAGAGAGCCCCTTAGGGGTGGGGGTGGGGCCCCCAGGGGAGAAAACCCAGTCCTTATTTATGCATGTGGTACATGCCTACAAGCCTAGCATTTCAGAGGTAGAAGAATAAAGATCAGGAGTTTAAGGCCCATCCTTAGTGATTTTGAGATTAGCCTTGGGTTAGTAGCAAAAAACAAAACAAACAAACAAAAAAACAAAAACAAAAAACCAAAAACAAACAAACAAACAAACAAAGGAAGAGGAGGAGAGTGGGGAGCAGCCCTGGAGGATTCAACCCCATACAGCCCAAGTTCCAGGATAAAAATTGGCTCCTTTTTGCTGACTTTGCTCAGTGCTTTCTGCATCCCTGCAGGAGCCAGGAGAAGTTGGGGCTAGAGAGGGAAGTGGGTGATGGAGAAGGCAGGTGACCCCATCCGAGTGCTGGCAGGTACCAGCACATGAGTTACTTAGGAAAGGCAAGTTTTCGTTTTGGTAAGATGGAACTTGAATTCTTGAAAAAAAAAAAAAAAAAAGGCCCTTTCCCACTAGGTATGTCTGTCACTCAGGTGGACAGATCTGGGGAGGCAGGCTGGAGGGCAAGGCCGGGGAAGTGTGAGCTGCATCTTCTCTCTCTCTCTCTCTCTCTCTTTTTTTTTTTTTTTTTTTTTTTTTTTTGAGACAGGGTTTCTCTGTATAGCCCTGGCTGTCCTGGAACTCACTCTGTAGACCAGGCTGGCCTCGAACTCAGAAATCCGCCTGCCTCTGCCTCCCGAGTGCTGGGATTAAAGGCGTGCACCACCACGCCTGGCTGAGCTGCGTCTTCTTTTTATTTTATTATTTTACCATATACTTGTTTTGTTTTATTATCAATTTCATTCTAGATTTGATTTTTTTCGAGACAGAACCTCATGTAGCCTAGGCTGGCCTCAAACTTGCTATTGTAGGCAAACATGCCTTTGCGCTGATCCTCCTATCGATACACCCCATGTGCTGGGATCACTGGTGTGTGCCACCATGTTGGTGCATTGCTGGTGATGGGACCCTGAGCTCCTGCATGCTAGGCAAGCACGATATCAACTGAGCTCTGTTCCAAAGCAGCAAGTCCTTTTATAGCAGGGTCCCTTCACATTGGCAGGAAGAGGTGTGGGCCACCGCCAGCCCTGCCTGCTGAGAGCACAGGCCAGGTTGGTGGCCATGTGGAGACATGTGTGTCAGGAGGAGGAGGGCTGGTGAACGTGGCAAGAGGTATCAGGCAGCTGGGCAATGAGGCACCCCTGAACGATAGGGAATGTGGGCAGGTGAGTGGAGGAACACATTCAGGGAGCTGGTCAGTGTAGATAGACGAGGGCGGGGGGGGGGGGGGGAGCTGGTGAATGGAAGAACAGATTGGGGAACAGGGTGTGAGCACAGGTGAGTCGGGACAGGTGAGTGGGGGGATAAGTGGTGGACTGGAGGATATAGACAGGCCAGAAGACTGGAGATGTCTTCTCCAGCACCTTCGAATCTCATCCTTCCTCCTGCAGCTCAGATCACTGGGAGAAGATGGACTCTGTTCCCACAGGAGCAGATGGCACAGGACAGGATGCGTGCGTGGTGGCTAATTTTTGCTACAGGCCTCAGCTTTAGAGTGGGCAGGCACTGAATGAGACTCAGAGTGACAGCTCAGACAGAGCACCGTGCCACTGTGCCCTGAGCAGAGAGAGCATCTGGGCCCCGGGAGGAGCGGCGCCAGCCAGGTCGGGCGAGCTTAGGAAGAGAGGACTGGGGTGGTAGGAGGTCCGGGCGGCAGGACCTGTGTGTGTGCGGGGACGCGGCTCTGGTGTGTCCCTGGCATTCAGAGACAGCTGTGGGGCGGTCCCTGGGGAGGACAGCGGTCGGTGGGCGACCCGCGCGGGCGCGGTGCGCGGGGCCTGGCGGCCGGCGGCGACGCGCAGCGGGGGCGGGCGGAGGGCGGCGCCGCTGCAGTGCGGGGACCCGCTCGCCGTCCCCGCGTCCCCGCGTCCTCGCGCAGCTGCCTCCGGCCTCGGGCACCGCGCATCTACAGGTACGCAGGCTGGGGTGGGGTCTGTGTAGGGACCCGGCCCTATCTGGAGCTGGGTGTCAGCGGGAACTGGGGTGGGGTGGGGGACTCACGGGGACGCGAGGGATTTGGGGAGGGGCGCAATCAGCCCCGCGGGGCTACGCGGGTGGAGGCGGGGGTGGGGAGGAGAACTGTTGGCGTCCAAGGTGGTACTAGGCCTTTGTAAAAGCTCCCAGGACAGGGTTGGGCTGGTCCCCTGTACCCACCAAGGTCTGGAGGTGCCTTGCACTCACCACCATCTGGGGGCGTCCCCAACTCTCCTCTGGTGGGCCCAGGGTTTGGGGACCGAGTCACGGTGTGTGTGTGTGTGTGTGTGTGTGTGTGTGTATGATTCCCCATCCTTCTGAGGCTAGGTGTACCTCCTCGTCCTCATCCGCCATGGGGTCCCCTCAAACCCCAAGGCCTCTAGGCTGGATGATTCCAATCAGTGTGGGGCGGGGCGATGACCTGGACGTTGTGACTCAACACTGCGCAGGACACTCACTAGAGCCTTCTAGAGCCTTCGGGCCTCTGTTACTGTCTTCCAAGCCCCCCCCCCCCCACCCCTCAGCTCACTTCCATTGTTTTCTTTACCCTCTTTGCCTTTCTCATGAAACAAGCCACCCCAATCCTTTGACAGCACCCCCCCCGCGCCCCACCCACCCTCGCTGGGGCCTTAGATCGTGACAACATCAACCTTAAAAGTGGGGAGAGGGTGGATGAAAAAAATGAAGCATCATGGTTTGCATAGTGGGGGCGCCAAACACCCAACTTGTTCCACCTGAAAATTCTCAGAAATGGAGAGAGAACCGTATGCAAATCGTACTCGATCTTTTTCATCCCTGAAGGAATCTGTTCGGAAGTAAGGAAGGCGTTTGAGCCTTTGAGCGATGAACCAACTCAACCGAGAAAATCCTTTGACAAATGTGACTTCTGGCGTTATACACACTGGAGTTAATCATTAACAATAAACCTTACATGCTGGGAGGCCCTCTTCCACTGATGTACAACCCTATGTTAATTTTCTTTTTTAAATTAAATGTTCTGTGTGCGTGTCTCTCTCTCTCTCTCTCTCTCTCTCTCTCTCTCTCTCTCTCTCTCTCGTGTCTCTCTCTCTCTCTCTCTGTGTGTGTGTGTGTGTGTGTGTGTGTGTGTGTGTGTGTGTGTGTGTGTAGAAGGCCAGTGGTTGGTCTTGGGTGCATTCCTTGACCACTTTCCACCTTATACAGTGAGGCAGAGTTTCTCCCTGAACTCATAGCTCACCGATTCAGATAGTCTAGCTAGCTAGTTTGCCCCAAGGACCCTGGCTTCACTTCACTCACACTGGGACTGTAGGCCACCATGCCCACCTGGCATTTCTGTGGGTGCTGTGGATCTGACCTTCTGTCCTCATGCTTGGGCCTTAGATGTTTTATCTACTGAACCATCCTGCCAGTATCTCCCCTGCCCTCCCTCTTTTTTTTTTTTTTTTTTTTTTGGTTTTTCGAGACAGGGTTTCTCTGTGTAGCCCTGGCTGTCCTGGCACTCACTCTGTAGACCAGGCTGGCCTCGAACTCAGAAATCCGCCTGCCTCTGCCTCCCGAGTGCTGGGATTAAAGGCGTGCGCCACCACGCCCGGCTTGCCCTCCCTCTTTTTAAAGACAAAGTCTACATAGACCAGGCCAGCCTCCAACTTGTTATGTAGCAAAGACTGGCTTTAAACTCCTTATCTTTATGTCTCTCCGTGCTGAGGAATGCTAGGGTTATAGTTATGCATCACTGCGGAGTTCATTGGTGCAGGGGATGAAATCTGCATACTAGGCTAGTATTTTACCAACTAAGTCATAGTCTCTAAGCCCATTCCAGGCTTCTTTTACTTTTTACTTTGAGACAGTAAGTTGTATAGGCTCACTAAGTTGTATAGGCTGGTCCTGTTCAGGCAGACCTTGAACTCACAATCCTCCTGTGTTCTTCTGAGTAGCTGGCATGACAGGCCTGTACCACCAGGCCCAGCCCACGTGTACTTTATAAAGTTTATGGTAGAACAGTTTGGCTTCCCCAACACCTCCTAAAGCTGATTGTGTCATCTGTAACAGGAGCATAGAAGACATTCTGACCATGGCCTCCCCATCATGCTTCCACTCGGAGGACGAGGACTCTCTGAAAGGATGCGAGATGTACGTGCAGAAACATGGCATCCAGCAGGTGCTCAAAGAATGCATTGTGCACCTCTGTGTTGCCAAGCCGGACCGGCCACTGCGATTCCTCCGGGAGCACTTTGAGAAGTTGGAGAAGGTCAGTGTCCCTAGTATCCTTTGTAGGTGGCCTGGGCAAAGCTGCTTCAAGTCCCTCCTTGGAATTCCAAGATAGTGATGTCCCTATATCCCAGATCTGTCAGGATCATGGGAAGCAAGGCTGGGGCTGAAGCTCCATGGTAGAGCCTCTGCCTAGATTCTCCCAGTGAGGGGCTGGAGGGTGTGGCTCAATGGTAGAGCCCCTGCCTAGAATCCCCCAGTGAGGGGCTGGGGGCGTGGCTCAGTGGTAGAGCCCCTGCCTAGAATCCCCCAGTGAGGGGCTGGGGGCGTGGCTCAATGGTAGAGCCCCTGCCTAGAATCCCCCAGTGAGGGGCTGGGGTGTGGCTCAGTGGTAGAGCCTCTGCCTAGAATCCCCCAGTGAGGGGCTGGGGTGTGGCTCAGTGGTAGAGCACCTGCCTCCAATCCCCTAGTGAGAGAGGCTGGACCCCCACCCTCGCCTCCCATGAATAAGGCCCTGGGCTACATCCCCATTAATTCGATTGACTTGACACTGACTCTTCTTTGTTTGGCCTTGGCTTCATCTTTGGGTCCCACAATCTCGCTTTCTATTTCTTTGAGGTTTACAGTCTTCAGAACTCTGACTGGTTCAGGGATTATTTATCTGAACCTGGTTAGCCAGGACTCGCTGGCAGTTTTCATATGGACCAGATGGGGATGAAGTCTGGTTATGTGTGTATGTCTTAAGAAGATCTCACGTTGTAGTCCAGCTTCGTCTGATACCTGCCACTATCCTCCTGCTTCATTTTCTTCAGTGCTGAGATCACAGGCCTGGACCACTTTGTCTGGCTGAGGGCTAGTGATAGAAACCATCCTAAAGTCTAGTGGCCAGCCATCAGAGCCAGATTGCCAAGCCCCCAGATCCCAGGGAGAGGAGTGAAGAGCTGGCTCAGCAGCTAAGAGCATGCACTGGTTGCTCTTCCACAGCACCCGGATTTGATTCCCAACACCCACCTGGTGGATTATAATCATATGTAACTCCATTCTCACAGAATCCGGGGCCTTCTTTTGGTTTCCACTGGCACACATATGTTCCCTGTGCACACACATTCACACACACACACATGTACATAAAAACAAATTAAAGGCAAGCAGCTGATCATGCAAGTGATGGATGGGGCTGGGGTGTGTAGTCCAGGTCCATGTTGATCTGCATGCTGGACTTGAAGTGTGGATGGAGGAATTTGCCCCAGACATGTTTGATGGGAAGAAGCACTTTCATGTGCGCTCTCTCTCTCTCTCTCTCTCTCTCTCCCTCCCTCCCTCCCTCTCTTTCTTTGTGGTACTGTCATGCTACGCAACTCAGGCTCCCCTCAAACTTACAATCCTTCTGCATCCAGAGTTCTGCGTTCAGAGTGCAAGGATTATCAGTACACGCTACCTTACCGGTCTAGCCCCACTGTTCTGAGCACACAGGTGCTCCTGACTGACTCCTCAGTGAATGACATCCCTCACAGTCCCCCAGCCCCTCTCCTGGGCTCCTCCTCTGCTTGGGATGAGTGGCTAGCAGGATTCCTATCATGAGCGCATGGTTTCCTCCTAGGGTACCAGCTTCATCCTTACCATAGCTCCCCACCCAGAGTATTGCTGAGTGTCACCTGAGGTCATTTAACTATCCCTTGTCCCAGTGTGTTGGAGACCAGATGGGAATGTGGGGAGTCTCATCAGGCTGCGACTTGCTTTTGAGCATTTGTGAACCATCTGCTGCTAGGCACTTTTCATGGTGGCCTCCTGTAATCATAGCTCCAACCTAAAGCAACTGCTACTACTACTATTTATTATTATGTTTTTAATTTTTAAGAATTATATATATTCTATTTTATGTTCATAATATAAATTTATTTAACATAAATATTTTGTTGATATTTATTTATTCTACTTATGAGTATTTTGCTTGCATGCATGCCTGTGTACCATGTTAGAAGAGGGTATTGGATCCCCTGGATGAACTGGAGTTATGGACAATTGTGAGATGTGGGTGCTGGGAATCAAACTCAGGTCCTAAGCAAGAATAAGTGCTCTCAACTGCTGAAACATCTCTAGTTCATACTGTGTATTTTTTGGAAACAAGGTTTTGCTATGTAGCCTAGGCTGGTCTTAGGCTTATGATCTTCCTGCCTTAGCCCCTGAGTGCTGGGAGTACAGACATCACTGCCATGCCTGACTCAAAAGACCGAACCTCGTTTTTCTCTTTAAGACAGTCTTTCCATCTCAAGTGGAGGGGTGGTACTCAGTGGAAGGGTCCAGTGCTTAACTGGCATACAGCTGTGAAAATCCTTGGCTTTACCCCTAACTCTGGAAAAAATAACATAGTAAATAGCACTTATCAAAATATTTTAAAGTTTATTGTTATTGCTATTGTTAACTATGTATGTGTGTGTGTGTGCGTGTGTATGCCACATAACCGAAGGTGGCTTTGTAGGCCAGAAGAGGGTGTCAAATCCCCAGGAATTGGAGTTTTAGGCATTTGTGCTAGGAACAGAGCTAGGGTCCTCTGTAAAGCAGTAACTGCTCTTAACCACTTAGCCAACTCCTGAAAACACTTTTTTTTTTTTTTGGACAGGGTTTCTCTGTGTAGCCCTGGCTGTCCTGGAACTCACTTTGTAGACCAGGCTGGCCTCGAACTCAGAAATCTGCCTGCCTCTGCCTCCCCAGTGCTGGGATTAAAGGCGTGCGCCACCATACCCAGCTCTGAAAACACTTTTTAAAATCTCTGTCTATTTGTCTGACTGCCTGCCTTCCTACCTACCTACCTTTCTTCCTTCCTATCTATCTATCTATCTATCTATCTATCTATCTATCTATCTATCATCTATCCATCCATCCATCCATCCATATTTTTTTTTTGAGACAGGTTTTCTCTGTGTAGCCCTGGCTGTTCTGGAACTCACTCTGTAGACCAGCCTGGCACAGAGAACCACCTGCCTCTGCCTTCCGAGTGCTGGGATTATAGGCATGCACCAGCACTGCCTGGCTTAAAAAAAAAAATATATATATATATATATATATATATATATATATATATATTTTTAAAGATTTATTTATTTATTTATTTATTTATTTATTTATTTATTATATGTAAGTACACTGTAGCTGTCTTCAGACACTCCAGAAGAGGAAGTCAGATCTCTTTACGGATGGTTGTGAGCCACCATGTGGTTGCTGGGATTTGAACTCCAGACCTTAGGAAGAGCAGTCGGGTGCTCTTACCCACTGAGCCATCTCACCAGCCCAAAATGTATTTTTTTAATTGTCATTTAATTAATGTATATCTGTGTGAATGTATGTGTTCACGTGTACCTATGCACACAGGTACCGATGACGTGTGCACCCGTGTGTGGAGGTCAGGGGTCAGTGTTGGTGTCTTCCTTAATCCTGTTCCACTTTATTGCTTTGTGATAGGGTTTTCTTATTGAGCCTAGAGCTCACCCATTCAGCTAGGCTGGCTGGCTTGAGTTCCAGGGAGTCGCTTGCCTCTTCTCCTTAGTGCTGGGATTACAAATGTGCCCAAGACCTAAACTCAGACCCTCAAGCTCCCGCTGTAAGCACCTTACTAACTGAGCCATCCTCTCAGCACCCCCAAAATATTGAAAAAGAATTCATAAGCCTGGCTTGGCGGTACATGCCTGTCATCCCTGCACTCAGGAGGCTGAGCAGGAGGATCAAAATCTTAAGGTCAGCCTGGGCTATATAGGGAGACCCTGTCACGAAAATAGAACTCAGAACAAAACAAAAACAAAGCAAAGCATCCATCACTATAAAAGAAAATCTCTTTTGTTTGTTTGTTTGTTTTTGAGACAGGGTTTCTCTGTATAGCCCTGGCTGTCCTGGAACTCACTTTGTAGACCAGACTGGCCTCAAACTCAGAAATCCGCCTGCCTCTGCCTCCCAAGTGCTGGGATTAAAGGCATGCACCACCACGCTCGGCCTAAAAGAAAATCTTTTAAGTTTCGAATTAGAGAGAACATATAAAAACTCTTTCATTAAGGCTCCCGCCTTTACCGAATGTGTTATTTATTCTCGTTGTTGTGTTTGTGTGTTTGTTATGGTGTCTATGCACATGTGCTGTCCTACAGATGTAGGGCACTTTCTCCGTCATTCTCTACCTTAGTTCCATGAGACAGGGTCTTCCGTTCAATCTGGAGCTAGCAAGCCCAGAGCTGGGTTACAGGAGCTTACAGCCACACCCAGCTTGTTTGTTTTGTTTTGTTTTGTTTTGTTTTGTTTTGTTTTGTTTTGTTTTGTTTTGTTGAGATCAGATTTCTCTGTGTAGCCCTGGCTGTCCTGGAACTTGCTTTGAAGACCAGGCTGGCCTCAAACTCAGGGATCTGCCTGCCTCTGATTCCTGAGTTCTGGGCTTAAAGACCATACCCAGCTTTTTTACATAGGTAGGGATTCGAACTCAGGGCCCAATGCTTGCGAAGCTAACCCTCTTGCCAGCTGAGCCACCCTCCCTCCACACCCCTTCTCTGCTGGGTGTGCTGTTTAAACAATCTTTAGCTGGGTGGGGCCATGTGACAGTGGCAGTTTTATATTCTACATGTTTCTCTACTTGTCATCTGTTCTGTGGGGACATCCTTTCCAATGACTGCTCAGTGTATAATGGGTCAGCATTCCATGTATGTGTGTGTGAGTGTGTGTGTGAGTGTGTGAGTGTGTGAGTATATATGGCTGTGTGCCTGTGCAGGTTGAGGGGGCAGCTACATCTAAGATAGAGAGAAACATGAATGCATGAAGGCTTAGTGCTCAGCCAGCTTTCTCTACTCTTTCTGTCTGGTTTTTGGTTTTGTTTTTGGTGGGGATGCAGTTCTCACACTGTAGTTCTAGCTGGCCTGGAACTCCACTATGTAGACATATTATTTCTCTGCTTCTTGAATACTGGGATTAAAGGTTTATGCCACCACGTCACCTGGCTTCTCTGTTGATCCTAACCAGTGGTTCTCAACCTGTGGGTTAAGACATCTTGTAGGGGAGGTTGAATGAGTCTTTCACAGTGCTCACTTAAGATCATCAGAAAACACAGATATTCACATTATGATTCATAACAGTAGCAAAACTACAGTTATGAAGTAGCAACAAAAATAATTTTATGGTTAGGGGGTCACAACAACATGAGGAAGTGTATTAAAGGGTCATGACATTAGAAAGACTGCGAACCACTGCTCTAATCCCAGACTACGGCCCCACCCACAGTGGGCGTGCCCCGTCCTCCCTGCCCATCCCCCTCCAGCCCACCTCTCCAGCCCAAATTAGGGAAATCAAGACAGTTCCCCAGAGACACACCCACAGGTCAACCTGATCTGGACAATTCCTCACTGAGACTTTTGAGACTTTCCAGATGATTCTATGAGAAATTTAAAATTACCAACACATGTAGGTTCATGGCAGCACTGGGTTACCAGGTTTGCACACAGAGGATTGTGTTGAATCCCCTGGAGCTGAAGTTACAGGCAGTTGTGAGCCCCCTGATATGGGTGTTGGGAACTAATTTCTGGTCCTCTGGAAGAGCCTCCAGGGAGGCCATCTGAGCATCTCTCCATTCCCCCATTTCCTTCTTGATACCGGCGATTAGTGCCTCTCTATTGTTAACACATGGCAGGTAGCCTGGAAGGCCAGAAGAGGGCGCTGGATCCTCAGGAACTGGAGTTAAAGATGGTTGTGAGCTGCCGTGTAGGGGCTGGGAACTGAACCTGGGCCAACTGCAAGAGCCAGCGTTGGTCTTACACTGAGCCATGGCGCCAGCCCCTTGGTATCATCAAGGAGACAGTTTCATCCACTCTCCAGATCTTATTTTATTTTATTTTATTTATTTATTTATTTTTACACTTGATGTTGAGTTTGCTCTTATTTTTATGATTTCCTTCTTTGTGCTGTATTGATGGCCATATCCGTTCCAAAGCTTAAAGTGAAATGCCAAAATAGCAGTTTAATTCTTTTTGAAAGGAAACATCGGAGTGCACACATTTCCTGTGAGCACGGTTTTGGGAAGGCTGACAGCACTGACACAGTGCTGATGCCGGACGTCTCTTCTCCATGGCTCACTCCGCTCAGGATCTCTGATGCCGGACGTTTCTTCTCCATGGCTCACTCCGCCCAGGATCTCTGATGCCGGACGTTTCTTCTCCATGGCTCACTCCGCTCAGGATCTCTGATGCCGGACGTCTCTTCTCCATGGCTCACTCCGCCCAGGATCTCTCCTGACTCTCCAGAGACTTAAGCTTTGTTTTCTTCCTTAAGATTTTTTTTTCTTTGTTTAATTTTTTTGCAATATCTGGAGGTTTTCCAGAGGACTCCGTGATTCAGGTCTAGCTTCACTGTGGTCCAAGAGCACTGAACGACTCCAGACCTTTTCAGTTCATTAATGTGTGCTTTCTGGCCGATGACAGTGTGGCTTTGGGGTGGCTCCTCCCTGTGCACCTGAGGAGATCAGGTAGAGCTCTGTGCAGCTTTAACTGAGAGTTCAGGGTTACGGCATTGGCGTTTTGTTTGTTTGTTTGTTTGTTTGTTTTTTACTTTTTTTTTTTTTGGTTTTTTCGAGACAGGGTTTCTCTGTATAGCCCTGGCTGTCCTGGAACTCACTCTGTAGACCAGGCTGGCCTTGAACTCAGAAATCCACCTGCCTCTGCCTCCCAAGTGCTGGGATTAAAGGCGTGCGCCACCACCGCCCGGCTTGTTTTTTTTTTTTTTAAGATTTATTTATTTTATGCATATGAGTGAGTACGCTGTAGCTGTCTTCAGACACACCAGAAGTGGGCATCGTATCCTGTTACAGATGGTTGTGAGCCACCATGTGGTTGCTGGGAATTGAACTCAGGACCTCTGGAAGAACAGTCAGGGCTCTTAACCGCTGAGCCAACTCTCCAGCCCAAGGTTGTTTGTTTTTAAATGAGCTTTTGAGACAGGGTTTCACTATGGAGTCCTGGAACTCACTCAGTAGACCAGTGGTACCATGTATCCACAGAGATCCACCTGCTTCTGCCGTGCTGGTGCTGGGATTAAAGGTGTGCATCTCATACATATAGATTTAAATTTTTTTTATTTTAAAATTTATTGTGTGTGAGTGTGCATGTATGTGTGTGGGCTTGGTGCCTCGAGTGGTATATTTGTAAATGTCAGTGGACAACTTGGAGAAGTTGCTTCCCCTCCCTCTTCCCCTTCCCCTCCTCTCCCTCCTCCTATCCTTCTTCCCCTCTTCCTCTTCCACCCTCCTCCTCCTCCTCTTCTGCAAGTATCTTTACCAGCTGAGCCATCTCCCTAGTCACATTCTGCATTCTTGCTAGTTTTTTGATCTTTTGTCAATAACAAGGACTATTGAGACTCCAGCATCAGTTGTGTGTTTATCTCTCCCCTTTCTTTAATTATGTTTATTAAGTGATTGATTGATTGATTGATTGATTGAGACAGTATCTCTTGTAGCCATAGCTGGTCTCAAGTTTACTATGTGGCTGAGGATAGATAACCTTGATCTCTTGAGTGCAAAGATGGTGGGCCCCACCATCACCCTCTGTCAGGTGGTGCTGGGGATCCACCCTGGACTCAATGTAGCTAGACCTCTACCAACTGAGTCACATTCCCATTTCTAATGTAGCCCAGCCTGGTTTTGAACACATGATCCTTCTGCCTCAGCCTCTCAGGTGCTGGGGTTAGAGGTGTGCACACTATTGCACCTGGCTTGGTTTTAGGTTTTTAAGTTGAATATGATAATATCTACCATTGATCTGATGTGTTGATATTATTTACAATTAAAATACTAAGTCCCATTCATTCCTATATAGGCATTAAGTGATGTGCATGTATCATTTCATTTGTAGATCATAGGCATTTGATATAATCAATATGGTTGGTTTAAGCCTTCCATTTATTTTCCTTTGTCATCTCTGGTTTTTGTGACTTTATTCCTGTCTTCTTGTCTCTTTCCATTTTTATACGGCTTCTAGTGACCAAACTCAGGTCCCCAGGCTTGCACAATAAACACTTCCCTGGCCGAGCCCTTATTAGCACCTATTTTTTTTTTTAATTTTAAGTTTTGTATGTGTATACATATGCACACGCAAATGTTTGCACATGCATGGTAGTGAGAAGTCAGCCTCAGCTGTTCTTCTCACCTTGATTTTGACACAGTCTCTTTACTGAGACTTGGAGTTCCAGAGGTGGCTGGCCAGTGAGCCACACAAGCGTGTGACCTCACATCTGGCTTGTTATATGCATGCTGGAGACAGCACTTAGTCACACTTCCAACCCCTCACTGGGTGATTCTAGGCAGGTGCTCTACCACTGAGCCACGCCTCCAGCTGGGGATTCTAGGCATAGTTGAGCTACATCCTCAGTCAGTCCTAATTTTTACTACCAACAGTCTTACAGATTTTGCACAAGCTAGTTCATGTGCCCAGGTATCACCGCTTCATGACTCTTCCCTCATCCTGAAGCGCCACATCAAACACCCTGTTATTAAGTCACATTTTATGTGGAGGAGAGACATTGATCAGCCTCCAGTGTCTGATCAGAGATGCAAGGAAAGAGCAGAACAGCAAAGCAGGGTACAGGCATGTCAGACATTGTGGCACAGGTTTGTAATTCCTGAGAATTGTCTGAAAAACTGAGGCAGGAGAAGTGCTTCAAGTTTGAGGCTAGCCTGAGCTACATAGAAAGATCCTACTCCCCCCCACCCCCCCCCCACACACTGCAGATTGAAGGAACAAATGGTGGTAATTTGCACAGTCAAACACAAGTTTCACAGGAGACTAATGAAGTGGTAACTGTCTGGCAAGAGTGGTCAGGTGATGCAGAAACTCCCTGTGTCTCAGGTGGGGAAAGAGGCTTAATTTCTGAACAGTGCTGGCAGGGAGGTGGCCCTTTGTGACTTAAAACTACTCAGCTGGGCACCCCCCCCACCCCCGCACTCCTGGACCTTCTTTTTAAGGATGACAGTTGACAATTTGGAAGGCTCGTCTTCCCAGAATCCCTCTGTCTTCTTCCAAACCTGGGGTAGGATTCTCTCCCCTTGCATCATCTCTGTTTTAGTTTCTATGTGAGGATTGGTATACAGTAGGTGCTTCATAAATATTTGAAGAATTGGGTGTCTTTTTTACTCTTGGTGCTGAATGGTGAGGTAACACCCCCTCCCCCAAACCAGGTGCTTAACCCCTTCTGTCCTCAGTTTCCCCACATGGGCAGATCTACTTGTAGCTTCCCATCCTATATCCCAGAGGCTCTTGGGATTCCTGATGCCATGATTATGACCATCCTACTCTGGTAGGATTTGAGGAGAACCAGGTCCTCAAATACCCTCCTTTAGACCTGGGGCTTCAGAATACAGAGGGATAGCCTTGAGCTTATATGGGGAACTCTTCTGGGGCTTTGCCCACAAATGGCTCCCCATGCTTTCCCTGTCCCAGGTGGATGCTCTTGTCAAGTCGGGGTGCCTCCCCTCAGAAATGGCCTCTCTCTGACCCTCCTGAATCTTGTTCTCCAGAGCAGAAAAATAGACAGCTGAAGTTGGTGGGACTGAGGAATTCTGTCTGTCTCCCAAGGGTATGCTGAGTTCCTTCAGAGGGGTCAAACCTCTGTTGAGTCCAGCCACACCCCTTGGCGTCTGTGGTTTTTGTCCTGGGTGTGTAGGAAAACTGTGGTCAGTTGGAGAACACCATTTCCAGAGCCCAGGAAGTTGACTGGTCCCCAGGGGGGCAGGATGGGGACAGTCCCCTTTCACTTCATTTCTGAGCACATTCTGAAGGAGCTTTCTGGAAACTTGTTCCCACACTTGTTAGGAAAATTCCTTTGACTGGGAAAGCCTGTCCTAACCCCTGACCTTGACTGTCCTGCTTTAGAGTAAAAACAGGAGACAGGAAGTGTGTATGTTGCCAGAGGGAAAGCAGAAGACAAGGTTAGGAGAGATTGGCTGGCACAAAGCCATGCACTGCTTTCCCCGGATGACTCGAGAAACCCATGGCTTTGATGTTTTGAAACACCTGTATCCTGTTCAACTTGACCCCTGTCTGCTGAGATGGAAAAATGTTCTTTGCCAGGACCAGTAGTGTCAACTAGAGGGTGAGGCCCTGGTAACGTAAGAGAGGTGGCTTGTCTTTGTGATGGTGTGTGTGAGTCTTCAGGGGAGGACCTAGGGGCGCAAAGCCACACTCTCCTGCAATAGAAGCCACTGACAGGCACAGGGCGACCCATGAACATCTGGATGTTTCCAGTTGCCATGGGTCTGGGAGAGGTGACTTGGCTAATATAGCCCCACTATCTAAGGACTTGTGAAACCAGAATTTGTCCCTGACTCCACCCCATAGCTAAGGCCATTATGACTTACCCATTGCCACCCATGTCTTGATTTGGGGTGACACTTTTCTGAATTCCCATTGATCCTGGAAGGGCTTTCAGGGGTCCCTCACAGGGGGGCCACTATGACCTCTGCATCTTCATTCCTGATCATCCTGATTACAGGGTAGCTGGGTGACTGAGTGGTAGCTTGCATTGTGAGGCCTATATGATATGAGATGCCGCCTTTTCATTCACTCATTCATTCAGTCACGCACTCATTCATTCAGTCTCATGCACTCACTCACTTACTTTCTCCATTGGTGTTTACAGTGGCCTGACATTGTGTTTCTGAGACAGTGTGAGGCTTATGCTCAACAAGGTAAAACAGATGCCCGTACAAATGAGTTGGCTGGAGTCCTGTTCTATCTAGATAGGAGTTGTGGGTAAGTGACTCTCCATTCT